>NC_051318.1:11340686-11648632 GCF_015220235.1 Choloepus didactylus
TTCCCAGGTATGCGCGCTGCGCTCTGCGGATACAGGCGCCAGGGTGGCTCTCGTGACTGCCTCATTCCAAAGCGCCTTGGCCTGGCTTCTTTCCCCCACCACAAGCCCCCCTGAGCGACGCTTGTCAAATGTCACTTACGAGCGAAGGGCTACCTTTTCCTGCATGATTACAGAGGGAACTCGCAGGCTATGGGAGGCAAGCCAAACGGCTTCTCACTCTGACTTGCAGGTGCTGATTCTATAATTAGCTTTCCCGATGAGGAAACTAGTGGAGAGAGGGGAAGGTCTCTCCCAAAATATCAAGGCTCAGCTGATGCCTGTGCTGTGTCTAGAACCCAGGAATATTTGGATATTTTTTATTCATACAAAAGGTTAGACAGACCTGTATGATCACATGACCCACTCGGGTAGAAGTTTGGTCTTATTAATATACTCTGGGTAACACTGGTGTTTAATCCTTAAGAGTTTTTTTTTTTTAACTTTTCATTTTGAAATAATTTCAGACTTACAGGACAGTTGCAAAAATAATACAAAACTCATACATGGGAACTCCAACATACCCCCACCCAGATACTCAGGTTCACCAATTTTAACATTTTGCCACATTTCCTATCATCTATCTATCTATCTATCTATCTATCTCTATTTTCTGACTATTTGTATACATCATATTCCTCGAACACTTAATACTTCCACATATATTTCCTAAGAACAAGGATATTCACTTATTTATCCACCTTAACTGCAGTTATCAAGTTCAAGAAATTTAACATTGATATAAAGCTTATATTCTATACTCCAAATTTTCTATATGTCCTAG
The DNA here is from genome assembly GCF_015220235.1 of Choloepus didactylus. Classification (NCBI taxonomy): domain Eukaryota; kingdom Metazoa; phylum Chordata; class Mammalia; order Pilosa; family Megalonychidae; genus Choloepus; species Choloepus didactylus. The sequence goes on from NC_051318.1 coordinate 11,341,507, forward strand.
TAATGTCCTTTTGAGCCTTTTCTTCTCCATTATTAAATCCCACACATGATCATGTTATTACATGTAATTGTCATTGTCTCTTTAGTTGCTCTTTCTGTTTTATTTTTGAATCGTGGAGACGTATATATAGCATGAACTTTCTGATCTCAACTACTCCCAAGCACACCATTCAGTGGGATGAATCAAACTCACAATGTTGTGCTATCCTCCCCACCATCCATTCTCCTAAGTACGTTAAAGATGAAAACTCACCTATATTGAGAGAAGTAACTTTTTTTTTTTAAAGGAGAGGTCAATTTGCAAATAATACATTTTAAAAATTTTGTTTTGTAGGATCTAGTTCAGGTTCAAAATTAAAAGGTCCTGAACTGAATTTAAAAGGCACCCAGCACGTCATGCAAGCAGGCCAGACGCTCTATCTCAAATGCAGGTGAGTGACTGCGAGGGTTTGGTGAAAATCTGGGTGCCTTTCCCGAAGGAAAACCATCCCTCAACTGAGTGGAAAGGTGGCCTCAGAGAGGCGGTAGTGAGGGCAGTGTCCCCTGTGATCTGAAAAAGGCAACCCAGGGTATCCAGCCTCTCCGAGAGTGAGTCCCCAAGGGGAGAGAGTTAGCTCACTCCAGGGGGAGGTGGGGGAAGGATCCCCAAACTTTTTTGCATCTCTAGTCTGAGTACTACTACTCTAAATGGGCTGCTTTTCCATAAAGAAGATTACTACACATTAGAGGGCATCATGGAACAGCACTTCCTAATGACACGAATGCTTGGGAACTGGAGCTGAGCCCTGGCGCCTGTAATTGTGTTTTCTTATCTGTGATCGCAGGGGGGAGGCAGCCCATTCTTGGTCTTTGCCTGAAACGGTGAGTAGGGGAAGCAAAAGGCTGAGCATTACCAAATCTGCCTGCGGAAGAAATGGCAAACAGTTCTGCAGCACTTTGACCTTGAACAACGCCCAGGCAAACCATACTGGCTTCTACAGCTGCAAATATTTATCTATACCCGCCTCAAAGAAGAAGAAAACAGATTCTACAATCTATATATTTATTAATGGTAAGACTTCAGTTTCTCGATTCTGCTTGATGTTGTTTGCTTTGCACCCTGATCCGTTGGAAAGGTGGCTTTCCTAGCAAATGTGAAAGAAATGGGCCACAAAAAAACATTCTTCCCTAGTTGTAGAAATTTCTGGAATGCATTTTTAATGCATTTTTTGAGTGTCAATTTCAATTTCATGAAGGGAGTGATTCTTGTGTTTTGTTTACCACCTAAAATAGAATAGTGTCTGGCATGTAGTTGGATGAAAAAATGAATGACAAGCATTTTAGTTCTGTTTCTTAATTTTTGACAAGCCACAAACAGAATACAATAATTTTTGTCCTTCAACACAACTGCATTCTCTTATATGTCAGAATTGTAAAATATTGTTTTTCTACTAAATTATTACATGTGCTGATGTTAATATTTCATGAATGTTGCCAAATTCATTCCAATCAATAACGTATTATTTCATGTGCATTAAGCAAGTATTATAATGGTATGGGACCTCGACAAAAGGTAAAAAAATGAATCGTTTTGTAGTTATTGTTTTTATGGTGCTGTCTTTCCCTCCTTGGAGAATGAACAAATGAAGTAACATTCAAAGGGAAGAAATGCAAAACCGTTAAAGAAGTATAAATTGACAATAGGAATGGATCACTGAGAAAGAATAAGAAACATGTCTACCATTTTGTGTTTCCTTGTTTAGTTCCAGCCAAGTTTCAAAATGTGGTGAGGGGTGGAAAAAACAAACTAGGCTCTAGAGAACATAAACTGAAATTGGTAAGTGCTGCAGGCACAAAATCAAGTTCAAAACAAAACATCCAGCCATCATCATCAATAGTCAAATATACACTGAGGTTCTACCTCTTGGTGAGTTAAAGAAAGGGGCCTTTGCTTGGGAGGCATACAACAGAATTACATTTTGATGGGATTCTTTTTTAATTTGTGAAAATAAGGCAACTTGACCACGTTTTTTCCAAGCATGGTATGTAATTATCCAGATTTGGGATTAGGCTTAGGAGACAGTAGAGCAGTTGCATGGCATTGACAGAAACACCTTTTTAGCCCTCATCACTCTGGGTTTGACCCAGCCACTGCTCCTCCAAACTCCTGCCCTTCCATTTTGCACTTCTGGATGGTGTTTAATGTAAGAGACCACAACTTCCTAGCATTTTGTCCTCATAGGAATGCAATCAGCTCACTTAAAAATAAGTGTCGAATATAAGCCAGGGAACTTTGCTTGGGAAAGTCACCCTACTTCTATGGGAGGAAAGAGAGGGTGGAAAGCAGTGGGAGAAGGTTCAGAATTCAGAACCGACTTTCAGAGAGGGAGTTGTGCAGACCAGGAAGAAAGAAGACAAAAAGCTTGACAGTAGTAGAAAAAGTCACATATTCAGTCGTCTGTTCTCTTTTTCTAATTCCACATGGTATAGTATATTCTTCTTTCCAGCATGTGCAGAGGAAAGAAAAGACTTTTACTCCTGCCTCTCTGAGAAAGTGGGAGAAAAATGTACTCAAACAAGAATTCCCATAAAACTTTCTCTTATGGGTTTAGCAGAGTCCTACTTGTTAATTTAAATAAATAGAAATTGATGATTGCATAAGGCTATCTCCTTTTTTCCCTAAAAGATATTGTTCAGCTATTTTCATCTTCATGTCCCCAACTATTAACAGACATCGTGGATTTATGGAGCCACTAGGTTAGGAGAGCAGAAGAGAAAGCTGCAGCTTAGCTATTTAGAATTATTTCCACTTCAGCTATACATCAGAGCAGTTATGGCCAATAATCATGATTTGGGTGTCAAATCAGTTGGTTACCTAAGCTCTATGAGAACTAGGTCCACCAGCACTGGGCCTGGTCCGAAGTAAGGATTCAGTAATATTTGGTAGAGGGGCTGTGTTTAGTCACCATGTTGAAAAGGACATTGAGATAAACCCCAGGCTTAGAGGGAAAGAGTGTCATGACTGATTATTGATGTCCATTGTGGGGTCGGGAGTGGGGAATGGTGGCTTGGGGGCCATGTACTTACAATGTTTGCTCTACTGTAATAATCCACAAACATTAGATAAAGTTACAAGTCCCAGTACCACAAAATTCCTGCACAGTTTGGTTGGGAAGTAGGAAACTGCTATTTCAAAGACTGTATTCTTGGAGAAAGAAGGGTTGTGAGTAATTCCATTATTATGGAATATATATAATACTATATGAATATTATATGGGCTCATTGGGAAAGATTGTTAGGAGATAGAATGGGGCTGATTATTTTTAAATAGCACTAATACTAAAAGATGTTTAAATCCATAATAGTAACCGCAGAAGAGCCACATGAATCTTATTTCTCTGCTTGTTAATTAATTTAATCAGCAAATATTTAGGGAACATGTGTGATGTGCCTGAGCTTTTACTCTGATCATCAGTAACACTGATTTTGTCCTCTGTTACCTGGGAAAGTGATAGTGGGTTCATAATTGCACTTTGCTGAAGTCCAAGATAGCTGTGATATAATTCATTAAGCAATCATAACTTTTTTCAAATATCCTGAAATTTTACACATTTCCTGTTTATTACTTTATTAATCCTCTTTCTGAGAAAGGTCTTAGGCTTTCATTTTCTTCAAATGCTTACTACAATTACAAGCTTAATTTTGTTTAGGGAAACAGATCTCATCTGTAATGAGTCAGGATTGTCTCCAGAATCAGTAAACCTCTGGGCCTTTCCTAATCCACAGCTGTGATTACTCACCCGCTATTAACCAGTTATCATTTATTTGTTGTGGCTGAATGTTTACTCTAGAACACGCTATTCTGTTTGGAGGATCTCTGCCCCTGGGAAGTATCTGCAGATGTGTTGGCACTTCATCTTGGCTTTCTACAAAGAAGGGATGTTTAGGCACATCTTTTGTAGAGGCAACTCATAGGGTGATAGGTCCTGAGACGAATCCTCACTACGTAATGCCAAATCCAGTAGGTGAGTTATGAACAAACTATATTTTGGACATTATCAGTTGGCTGCTATGTAACAGACACAGTTCCCACCTGATCGCTGATTTGGATGTAACATCTGATGTACAGAAAAATCACTATCACTGTCGTCTCTTTAAAATAACAACTCATATAAATCCACTGGCCCTCTGACATATTGTATGAAATCAAATTAATTACTCAATTAATTGTATTTACTTTATGGGATTGTCTGGTCAGTTAAAATTGTCCTTAATAGAATTATTTCTGCCGTATGCATATTTCTTTTCATTTAAGCAATTGGCTTTGTTTACATTCTGCCATTTAATTCTCAGCACAATGCAGTGAAGCATGATTCTCTTCATTTTCCAAGTCATGGAACTAAGATCCATTTCTCATCAAGGCCCGTGGGGAGCAGTGGAGAAGTTTGAGCTGCAAAGCATAGCCAGCAGATTTGCCCTCCAGAGTCGCAGTGGCTGCAACGGGAGGAGGGATTGGAGGGGCCAGGCTGCAGGGAGCCCTGGCAGGGGCCGCTGGGGGCATCTGGCAGGAGAGGTGGGGGCTGGACTGCAGCGTAGTAGTGTGGGGGGGAACTGAGGGAAAGTGGGGGTCAGAGTGACCTCGATTCTGGAAGGGGCATCGGGGCAACATGTCCCAGGCCCCAGGCCAGCTAGGGCTTTGTCCCACTAAATGACACTTACGAGAAGTCACCATCACCATTGACATCCTCTCCCGATGGACCCTTGGTGTGGTCTCCACAAATGGTTTTTGACTGAATGGGCTGAAAGGGCTGGATACATTTTTTTTGGAAAATCGCTTTTGTAAAAACAAATCTCCCTGTAGCTGTAGCTACAAAATTCTAGCCCATATAGAAAAACAAACTGTAGAGTGCCGCCTCATTCTTCCAGACCTGTGGTGATGCGGGGGTGCTTAGGTGGGCTTTTGCACTTTTCCTTTTTCTCTCTCTGGAGTACACAAGCCCCATCAGTAGGTTAGACGGTTTCAATGAAATTATTACTATGATTCATGAGTTGTGACTATAAAGGAAGAAAAGTGGTGTCTCCATTTCAGTTTGCAGGACCTTCAGATTCGCATCTTGAGCCCCCATAAGTGAAGACAGTTCTGCCCCCACCCCCACCCGCAAGGCCTTCAGGGGCTCTTGAGGTGTAATGTCTTCTCTTGAAAAGTTATAATTGAAAAGGGGAAAAAAAATGTTATGGTTGGGTATATATCTTCTAGTTCTTCCCTGTGGAAAAAACTCATCTCTTTTCTCCTGTTTCTCTTTACTTGATTGTTTTTCTCTCTGAATCTATTAAAGCAAATAGGTTGGAGTGTTCTGATTACAGATTTCTCCCCCTCCCCCGCCCCATTGGTCCTCCCATATGCATAAATCTGATGAGATTTGCATAGCAGCTTAATCCGAGGTACAAAAATTATCTGACACACTGGGTATATAACCAAATGGTGGTAGGAAATCTAACAACCCAGATATTCTGGGAGAGAATGATAGTAATTTCCATAACATTTTGTGGGGAAAAGCTCTATCTCACTGTGGGAACTTGGACAAGTAAAAACAGCCCAGATATTCTGAGCAGGATTCAATGGCCATGATTGTGCAGTGCTTCAGATTTTCTGAAGAACTTGTACATAATTATCTGAGACCACCCGAGTTGCTATTATTTCTTCATTTTATATATGAGAGAACAGCCTCGGTGACTTGCCCAAGATTCACAAAACTAAAAACTGACAGGCCACGATGGGGACCCCGTCAGACCCCGAGGTTGGGGCTATTTCCGCTGCAGTGGAGTTTCGGCAATTGACTTCAGATGATGAACTGGTTGTTGCTTTAATCTTTAAGAATATGGGTGATATGGTTACTAATTTTTTTAACAGTTCCACTGGTTCAGTTATTTCCATTGTGAAATATAACATACATACAAAAAGATAATACCTTTCAAAGTATGATTTAACAAGTAGTTATATAGGAAATTTCCAAAGTTGTTATGAATTACAATACCATAGTTTCAGTTATTTCCTTAATGTGAAATATAATATATATATATATATATATATATATATATATATATATATATATATACACAAAAGGTGCTAGCTTTCAAATTACAATTTTAACAAGTAGCTATAGAACAAATTTCAAAGGATGCTATGGGCTAGAGTTCCACCATTTCAGTTCTTTCCTTCTAGATATTCTAATACCCTAGCAACTAAGAAAAAGAAAATTATATAGACATTCCGTATTCATAATCCTCTCTTAAATTCCATCTTGTCTGTTGCTACCCCTTCTTCTAGTTTAATCACTTACCCCAATCTTCAGGGATGTCTAGGCAGTGACCACTCTAACCTGTTCATGTTGAAAAGGTGTGTTGACTTTATGAGAAAAGGGACACATCTGGTTGATGTTCTTGAAGAGGCTATTGCCTCTGGGTTTTGAGACTTAGCTGGCAGAGGAGTTCCCTGAAAGATTTAAGTTTCTGAAAAATAAACTTAGTGAGTGAAACCTGTATAGAGTGTCAGATAGGGATCTGGGTATTCTTTGAGGTTTTGGGAGCTACTATTGACTTAGGCTTATCATAATTCATTTTTCTTTCCTTTTCTTTTGAGGAATGATAATTTAAGCTAGTTTCAGAGATGTTTCTGAGCAGTGGCTCTTAGAGAAACCAATCCTGATCACAGAGAGCTTTGTGTTGTCTCTCGTTGGGGAGCGAGCGCTTTGCAGCACGTCCCCCACACCCCTGGTTTCACTGCTGCATACCAGTTTCCACAACAGGAAAGAGTCACAACTCTACTCATGCACCAAGTTGAACGGGGCTTTTAAAAATGTGCATCCCAACCCATTAATGGGTGTGGAGTCAAATTAATGGGTGGCAACCAGCATTAAAAAAAAAAAAAAAAAGAACCAGAATAGAATGGAAAATACCTAAGTAGAGCAACTAGTAGGATAAGTGAAACTTTTTCATAAAACTTTTGTTTCAATTTATGTACGTAGGTACATCATGCCCACATATACGTAAAATATGTGCGTATCTGGATCTGCTATAAAATAGATTTCTTCTTGTGGAACCCGATGTAAAAGGTTTGAAAAGTTACCAGGGTTGGCCGTATCTACACGTCTTCATTTCGGAAAACAGCACCAATTGTGAGCACCGAGGGGCTTTGCGACCACCACTGAGGCAGAGGCCTGGGGAGAGCGCTGCAGCTGAACCCGCCCCTCTCCTCGAGGGGACGGGGGGGGGGGGGGGGGGGGGGGGGGGGGGGGGGGGGGGCACCGCTGCGAAGTACGAAACGGGTTTTCCTTCATGTGGGCCTGACCCGGCAGGTGGAGTCTGTCTGCAGATCTTTGTTCCACACTTGCCACGCACGAGACCCAGTTGTCTCTCCTGTGGGAGGCACAAAGAGCAAAGAGACGGAATCCTGTCATTTGGGATCCCTTTCGCTGCATTCTAGGGCCATGAGTCACAGTAGATTTGTGAGTTTACTCTTTTTTTAAAGAATAAAAAGATTCTTTTTTTAAAGAATAACCATATGATTGTTCAACATCTGGTCCCTGCGAGGTTGGCCGTGGGGAGTGCAGAGTGGGAGAGCAGTGTAAGGCCTCTGGAAATAGCCCTTTATGAGAATCTCCACTTGCCTTCTCTGGAGCACGGCCGCTCTGCCCCAGGGACACCTTCCATTAGATGCCCTCCCGGGGCTCGCCCAGCGTGGGGCACACAGAAGATGCTTGGTCGGGTAGTGCTCGAGCAGTTGGTGCTTATTGCCAAATTTGCCATATGGGTCTGTCAAGTCCAATAGGTCTGGCTGTTAGAACAAGCAGGGGCAGCAGTGAAAGGAGGAGCGATCTGCAGATTTGCTCAGGGAGGCCTTGCTGCATCCACATTTTCTCCGTGGTGATCCGAATGGCCCTTGTAAGATGGGAAGGCACCAAAGACGCCAGCCTTTCATCCTAGATCGAGAGGTGGATGGATGCACTGGCTTCTTGGCTGCCCTGTCAGACGCCCTGGATCATCTGCTGTCTGTGATGCCACCAAGATGTGATGGACAACCTCTAAAATATTTCCAACAGAGTCACTGTCACGGTTTTGTGAGAGAAACTTTAAAGAGAAAATATTGCTTGTACTCGTAAAAATTCATGGAAAAGGGGAGGGGGGGGGGCGACAGGCTAAAATGGTTTACATTTTGTAGGCAGAAAATAACAAATAAACCTCCAAAAAAGAAAAAGGAAACTCTGGCCCACATTAGCTGACTGACTTCTTTGGGACCAGATTTCTTAGCAAATCTATGGCGTTATCTGCTATTGCTTGGTTAATACCTAGAGTGACACCAATTCTTGAATTTCAGTTTTCTACATGTGCTCACTCTCGCCTTCCTCCACCCTCCCTTCCTCACTTCCCCTCTATCCCTAATTCTGAGATTCTTCTGTTAATTTTCTGAAACTGGTAGCATGAATCTTCCAGGAAGAATTGGTTTCCAGAGTTTTGGTCTCTGGGATTGTCAGCCCAAAGTGGTTGAGAAGCACTTACTAAAGTCCCCTTGCATCCCCAGCAAGTGGCAACTTCAGCCAGGTTAGGTGCTAAGGTATGTTTGTTATTCTTTTCACATTATCATGTGATGTCTTTGCTCGAGAGACAGATGAACGTGTTGGGGTGAACAGAGTTTAGACTCTCAGCCTCCCAGCTACACGTCTGGAAACCCAGGTAGGTTTCCTAAAATTGCAGCAGGCTGAGGCTGATTTGCATTTGCAGAATTCTGCTTCAAGTGACCCTCTGTAAAGAAGGAACTTTCTGGCCTGTCTCTGCAAACTAGATTTTTTCATCAAAAATCTAGTACAAGGTCAGGTTTTGCTGAATTTTTTTTTCTTCAAGAGAAAGAAAAACAAATATTTCTGGGCTTTAAAATCTATGTTGACGACATTGTTGATTGGAATTGCAGATTTTTCCTTGGGAAGCAGACCCCTCTACAGCCCAGCAATGTTCTCCCTCTAGAGCCAAAGCATGAAAGAGATTATCCATTCTATCCATCACTGGGGGACAGCTGATTAGGACCACATGGCCAGAACACTGAGCAAAGGAGCTTAGCTCTTAACCATTCTCCTTCCCACTTACATGAAAATGTGATGGAAAGCATCTTGATGTCTTTAAGCCCTGCCATTTCACATTTCCTTCTAGAAACATTTTTGCCATTAGACGCAAGGAGGACTTGACTATGGGAAACACCTACATGTGATTGAGACAAGAAGCCACTCGTCTTGGTAGATTGTTGGCAGTTGGGAACATTGCATCTTCTTTCCTTAGCCCCTACCCCAGACCTTGTATGCACTTAGCATGTTCCCAGGAATTTCATCCTAAACACTTCCTGGTGCCCACCAAATGTTTTGGCCACTACTTAGAGGGAAAACACTTCCTGATGCTCCTTTGGCTCCATAACAAAAACTTTGGCCCACGAGCTCTCTAGAGCCACACTGCTGAGCCTTGCTGGCTGCAACTTTGTTATATATCACTAGTCATTTAGTAGGACTACATAAATACTCAAAAATAATCAGAGTGAACATAGTATCGAAAGAGCTACTTGGATGCAAACTACGACTTTGAAAAGTTGATGATTGGGGGAGAAATATGAAATCTCCAGATGGCAGTGAAGTCCAAGAGCCATGAAACTGACCATTCCCTCATTCCCCCCTATAATCAGGAAGTGTGAAAAATAGTAGGTTGACGCTTTATGGTTTTAAGGATTTTTTACAAATTTGGCTTCAAGTAATCTTTTCAGAAAAATGAGCAGGGGAGTTTTTCAGGAGAAATCCATTTAAATGGAAATGTTTTAAAGTTTCTGACATGTCACGATTTTATTTAACAATGACCGTGAAATGCCTGCCCTGCCCAGGGTGGAAGAGGCCGTCTGTTTTCATCTTTAAGGTCCTTGCAGTTCTGATATTCTACAGTTCTCCTTTCCTATTTACAATGTTTGTAATTTTGTCTTGTGGTGCATTTTGCCAGGCTGTGTTGGCAGTCTTCTTGGCTTTTGGTGCTACTCAAAAGCAGTGACTTATGAAAGCAGTCAACACCCCTCTCTTCTGTCCTTCCTTCCTTCATCAAATATTAATTAATGCGCTGTAGTTGAAACCTGCGATCTGGGTGTCAGATGGCGTGCAAAGCCCTGTGCTGGGGCATGCTAGCTCTTTGTCTCTGGACAGATTCCTCGATGAAGATAATGGTGAACGTTTAGGTAGTGCTTCCTGTATGTTAACAGATTTCATCCTCACAGCAGCCCTGTGAAGTCATGTTACCATTTTCATCTCCATCTTGCAGAGAGGTTAAGTAACTTGCCTAAGGCCGTAAAACTAGGACAGGGCAGAGAAGACAACGGTTCTTGCCCTTGACCGCTTCTCGTGGTCAGAAGTACACATGTGGGAAGCTTCTAGAATAGCGTTTGGTGTGCAGTCAGCACTTTCTGAGCATCTGCTACTACTGCTGCTGTTACCATCTTCAGAGCCTCAGGCTCCTCATCTGTAAAATGAGAAGCCTATTATTCCGGGGGTCATTAGGAGATTATATGAGATAACGTATGTAGCCCTTGCCTAACACTTAGACTAATTAGTAGTAATTAGTGTGGTGTGGAAGGCACTGGGCCAAGGGAGGGTAGGAAGTAGGAGGATGATACCCTCGATTTCCAAGGGGCCTACAACTTGTTGGGTCAAATAAAATAGGTTGCAATTAACCGTATTGCAAAGCAGTACTGGAAACAAGCAGTAAGGGAGCTACAGATTGGGACACTCTGCCTGGAACATTCCCCTCTAATCCTCACTGCTCCCGCAAGCTCTCCTGCATCAGCTTAGTCTTGCTCATGTTTCACATCTCAAGTTAAACATCACCCTTTCTGGAAAGCCTCCTCTGACTGCCCCTGTACTAGGTTTGGTGCTTCTGCTGACTGTCTCCGTTCATATAGGACTCACCGCTCACAAGCTTTGTGGGCACCAGAACAGAATCTATCCTGTTTTCTGTGAGGGATCTGGTCCACTGGAGGTGCTCAGTAACTGTTTGTTACATGAAAGAAAGAAACATGGGGTTTTGATTATGTAAGAAATATAGTTTTAATTTTATTATATTTTTGTTATATAAAAATCTAATACATTTTATTATATAAAATATATAACATTTATGTATTTTATTATATAAAAATATAGTCTTACATGGCCTCCTTGACTTTGATTACGAAATCAAGGCACCCTGAAGAAATGAGCTAAATCTGGGGGCAAAAATTCATGTCACTTGTCAGAATCATGATCCAAAAAATTTCCAACAGACTAGAAGAGTGAACTGAGATTAACAATACTAGATTTGACAGGAATAAATGTAAAAGCCTGTGTTTGGTTTGCAAAAGCAACTAACTTTCCCAGGCCTGTCTAGGGGAAGACACGGCTAAGACAGCACATGTGGGAAACTCTTCAGATGTGAGTGCAGTGGGGCAACGTGGCTTCCAGGAAAGCAAATTCAAACTTGGGCTGCATTAATAAAAATAGAGTGTCAAGAATAAAGGGGGTGGAGAGGCGGGGCAAGATGGCAGACTGGTGAGCTGTATGTTTTAGTTACTCCTCCAGGAAAGTAGGTAAAAAGCCAGGAACTGCGTGGACTGGACACCACAGAGCAATCTGTCTTTGGGCATACTTCATACAACACTCATGAAAACGTGGAACTGCTGAGATCAGCGAAATCTGTAAGTTTTTGCGGCCAGGGGACCCGCGCCCCTCCCTGCCAGGCTCAGTCCCGGGGGAGGAGGGGCTGTCAGCTCCAGGAAGGAGAAGGGAGAATTGCAGTGGCTGCTCTCATCGGAAACTCATTCTACTGATTCAAACTCCAACCATAGATAGACTGAGGCCAGACACCAGAGTCTCTGAGAGCAGCCAGCCCAGCAGAGAGGAGACGGGCATAGAAGGAAAACAACACGAGAAGCTCCAAAGTAAAAGCAGAGGATTTTTGGAGTTCTGGTGAACACAGAAAGGGGAAGGGCGGAGATCAGGCCTTGAGGCGCATATGCAAATCCCGAAGCAAGGCTGATCTCTCTGCCCAGGGCACCTTTCCTTAATGGCCCTGGTTGCTTTGTCTATTAGCATTTCAATAACCCATTAGATCTCTGAGGAGGGCCGTTTTTTTTTTTTTTTTTTTTTTTTAAATCCTTTTTGCTTTTCCTAAAACAATTACTCTAAGAAGCTCAATACAGAAAGCTTCAAAGAATTGAAATTTGGGCACGACAAGTCAAGAGCACAACTAAGAGAGCTCTGAGACAAAAGGCAATAATCCAGTGGCTGAGAAAATTCACTAAACAACACAACTTCCCAAGAAAAGGGGGGTGTCCGCTCACAGCCACCATCCTGGTGGACAGGAAACACTCCTGCCCATCGCCAGCCCCATAGCCCAGAGCTGCCCCAGACAACCCAGTGTGACGGAAGTGCTTCAAATAACAGGCACACACCACAAAACTGGGCGTGGACATTAGCCTTCCCTGCAACCTCAGCTGAATGTCCCAGAGCTGGGAAGGGGGAGCAGTGTGAATTAACAGAGCCCCATTCAGCCATCATTTGAGCAGACTGGGAGCCTCCCAACACAGCCCAGCAGCCCAGAACTGCCCTGGGCGGACGGCACTCACCTGTGACATAGCACAGTCATCCCTCAACAGAGGACCCGGGGTGCACAGCCTGGAAGAGGGGCCCACTTGCAAGTCTCAGGAGCCATACGCCAATACCAAAGACTTGTGGGTCAGTGGCAGAGACAAACTGTGGCAGGACTGAACTGAAGGATTAGACTATTGCAGTAGCTTTAAAACTCTAGGATCATCAGGGAGATTTGATTGTTAGGGCCACCCCCCCCTCCCCGACTGCCCAGAAACACGCCCCACATACAGGGCAGGCAACACCAACTACACACGCAAGCTTGGGACACCAATTGGGCCCCACAAGACTCACTCCCCCACTCACCAAAAAGGCTAAGCGGGGGAGATCTGGCTTGTGGAGAACAGGTGGCTCGTGGACGCCACCTGCTGGTTAGTTAGAGAAAGTGTACTCCACGAAGCTGTAGATCTGATAAATTAGAGATAAGGACTTCAACTGGTCTACAAACCCTAAAAGAACCCTATCAAGGACAGCAAATGCCACGAGGGCCAAAAACAACAGAAAATTATAAAGCATATGAAAAAACCAGACGATATGGATAACCCAAGCCCAAGCACCCAAATCAAAAGACCAGAAGAGACACACCTAGAGCAGCTACTCAAAGAACTAAAGATGAACAATGAGACCCTAGTACGGGATATGAAGGAAATCAAGAAGACCCTAGAAGAGCATAAAGAAGACATTGCAAGACTAAATAAAAAAATGGATGATCTTATGGAAATTAAAGAAACTGTTGACCAAATTAAAAAGATTCTGGACACTCATAGTACAAGACTAGAGGAAGTTGAACAACGAATCAGTGACCTGGAAGATGACAGAATGGAAAATGAAAGCATAAAAGAAAGAATGGGGAAAAAAATTGAAAAACTCGAAATGGACCTCAGGGATATGATAGATAATATGAAACGTCCGAATATAAGACTCATTGGTGTCCCAGAAGGGGAAGAAAAGGATAAAGGTCTAGGAAGAGTATTCAAAGAAATTGTTGGGGAAAACTTCCCAAATCTTCTAAACAACATAAATACACAAATCATAAATGCTCAGCGAACTCCAAATAGAATAAATCCAAAAAAACCCACTCCGAGACATATACTGATCACACTGTCAAACATAGAAGAGAAGGAGCAAGTTCTGAAAGCAGCAAGAGAAAAGCAATTCACCACATACAAAGGAAACAGCATAAGACTAAGTAGTGACTACTCAGCAGCCACCATGGAGGCGAGAAGGCAATGGCACGATATATTTAAAATTCTGAGAGAGAGGAATTTCCAGCCAAGAATACTTTATCCAGCAAAGCTCTCCTTCAAATTTGAGGGAGAGCTTAAATTTTTCACAGACAAAGAAATGCTGAGAGAATTTGCTAACAAGAGACCTGCCCTACTGGAGATACTAAAGGGAGCCCTACAGACAGAGAAACAAAGACAGGACAGAGAGACTTGGAGAAAGGTTCAGTACTAAAGAGATTCGGTATGGGTACAATAAAGGATATTAATAGAGAGAGGGAAAAATATGGCAAACATAATCCAAAGGATAAGATGGCCGATTCAAGAAATGCCTTCACGGTTTTAACGTTGAATGTAAATGGATTAAACTCCCCAATTAAAAGATATAGATTCGCAGAATGGATCAAAAAAAATGAACCATCAATATGTTGCATACAAGAGACTCATCTTAGACACAGGGACACAAAGAAATTGAAAGTGAAAGGATGGAAAAAAATATTTCATGCAAGCTACAGCCAAAAGAAAGCAGGTGTAGCAATATTAATCTCAGATAAAATAGACTTCAAATGCAGGGATGTTTTGAGAGACAAAGAAGGCCACTACATACTAATAAAGGGGCAATTCAGCAAGAAGAAATAACAATCGTAAATGTCTATGCACCCAATCAAGGTGCCACAAAATACATGAGAGAAACATTGGCAAAACTAAAGGAAGCAATTGATGTTTCCACAATAATTGTGGGAGACTTCAACACATCACTCTCTCCTATAGATAGATCAACCAGACAGAAGACCAATAAGGAAATTGAAAACCTAAACAATCTGATAAATGAATTAGATTTAACAGACATCTACAGGACATTACATCCCAAATCACCAGGATACACATACTTTTCTAGTGCTCACGGAACTTTCTCCAGAATAGATCATATGCTGGGACATAAAACAAGCCTCAATAAATTTAAAAAGATTGAAATTATTCAAAGCACATTCTCTGACCACAATGGAATACAATTAGAAGTCAATAACCATCAGAGACTTAGAAAATTCACAAATACCTGGAGGTTAAACAACACACTCCTAAACAATCAGTGGGTTAAAGAAGAAATAGCAAGAGAAATTGCTAAATATATAGAGACGAATGAAATGAGAACACAACATACCAAAACCTATGGGATGCAGCAAAAGCAGTGCTAAGGGGGAAATTTATAGCACTAAACGCATATATTAAAAAGGAAGAAAGAGCCAAAATCAAAGAACTAATGGATCAACTGAAGAAGCTAGAAAATGAACAGCAAACCAATCCTAAACCAAGTAGAAGAAAAGAAATAACAAGGATTAAAGCAGAAATAAATGACATAGAGAACAAAAAAAACAATAGAAAGGATAAATATCACCAAAAGTTGGTTCTTTGAGAAGATCAACAAGATTGACAAGCCCCTAGCTAGACTGACAAAATCAAAAGAGAGAAGACCCATATAAACAAAATAATGAATGAAAAAGGTGACATAACTGCAGATCCTGAAGAAATTAAAAAAATTATAAGAGGATATTATGAACAACTGTACGGCAACAAACTGGATAATGTAGAAGAAATGGACAATTTCCTGGAAACATATGAACAACCTAGACTGACCAGAGAAGAAATAGAAGACCTCAACCAACCCATCACAAGCAAAGAGATCCAATCAGTCATCAAAAATCTTCCCACAAATAAATGCCCAGGGCCAGATGGCTTCACAGGGGAATTCTACCAAACTTTCCAGAAAGAACTGACACCAATCTTACTCAAACTCTTTCAAAACATTGAAAAAAATGGAACACTACCTAACTCATTTTATGAAGCTAACATCAATCTAATACCAAAACCAGGCAAAGATGCTACAAAAAAGGAAAACTACCGGCCAATCTCCCTAATGAATATAGATGCAAAAATCCTCAACAAAATACTTGCAAATCGAATCCAAAGACACATTAAAAAAATCATACACCATGACCAAGTGGGGTTCATTCCAGGCATGCAAGGATGGTTCAACATCAGAAAAACAATCAATGTATTACAACACATTAAAAACTCGAAAGGGAAAAATCAATTGATCATCTCAATAGATGCTGAAAAGCATTTGACAAAATCCAACATCCCTTTTTGATAAAAACACTTCAAAAGGTAGGAATTGAAGGAAACTTCCTCAACATGATAAAGAGCATATATGAAAAAACCCACAGCCAGCATAGTACTCAATGGTGAGAGACTGAAAGCCTTCCCTCTAAGATCAGGAACAAGACAAGGATGCCCGCTGTCACCACTGTTATTCAACATTGTGCTGGAAGTGCTAGCCAGGGCAATCCGGCAAAACAAAGAAATAAAAGGCATCCAAATTGGAAAAGAAGAAGTAAAACTGTCATTGTTTGCAGATGATATGATCTTATATCTAGAAAACCCTGAGAAATCAACGATACACCTACTAGAGCTAATAAACAAATTTAGCAAAGTAGCGGGATACAAGATTAATGCACATAAGTCAGTAATGTTTCTATATGCTAGAAATGAACAAACTGAAGAGACACTCAAGAAAAAGATACCATTTTCAATAGCAACTAAAAAAATCAAGTACCTAGGAATCAACTTAACCAAAGATGTAAAAGACCTATACAAAGAAAACTACATAACTCTACTAAAAGAAATAGAAGGGGACCTTAAAAGATGGAAAAATATTCCATGTTCATGGATAGGAAGGCTAAATGTCATTAAGATGTCAATTCTACCCAAACTCATCTACAGATTCAATGCAATCCCAATCAAAATTCCAACAACCTACTTTGCAGACTAGGAAAAGCTAGTTATCAAATTTATTTGGAAAGGGAAGATGCCTCGAATTGCTAAAGACACTCTAAAAAAGAAAAACGAAGTGGGAGGACTTACACTCCCTGACTTTGAAGCTTATTATAAAGCCACAGTTGCCAAGACAGCATGGTACTGGCACAAAGATAGACATATAGATCAATGGAATCGAATTGAGAATTCACAGATAGACCCTCAGATCTATGGCCGACTGATCTTTGATAAGGCCCCCAAAGTCACCGAACTGAGCCATAATGGTCTTTTCAACAAATGGGGCTGGGAGAGTTGGATATCCATATCCAAAAGAATGAAAGAGGACCCCTACCTCACCCCCTACACAAAAATTAACTCAAAATGGACCAAAGATCTCAATATAAAAGAAAGTACCATAAAACTCCTAGAAGATAATGTAGGAAAACATCTTCAAGACCTTGTATTAGGAGGCCACTTCCTAGACTTTACACCCAAAGCACAAGCAACAAAAGAGAAAATAGATAAATGGGAACTCCTCAAGCTTAGAAGTTTCTGCACCTCAAAGGAATTTCTCAAAAAGGTAAAGAGGCAGCCAACTCAATGGGAAAAAATTTTTGGAAACCATGTATCTGACAAAGACTGATATCTTGCATATACAAAGAAATCCTACAACTCAACGACAATAGTACAGACAGCCCATTTATAATTGGGCAAAAGATATGAAAAGACAGTTCTCTGAAGAGGAAATACAAATGACCAAGAAACACATGAAAAAATGTTCAGCTTCACTAGCTATTAGAGAGATGCAAATTAAGACCACAATGAGATACCATCTAACACCGGTTAGAATGGCTGCCATTAAACAAACAGGAAACTACAAATGCTGGAGGGGATGTGGAGAAATTGGAACTCTTATTCATTGTTGGTGGGACTGTATAATGGTTCAGCCACTCTGGAAGTCAGTCTGGCAGTTCCTTAGAAAACTAGATATAGAGCTACCATTCGATCCAGCGATTGCACTCCTCGGTATATACCCGGAAGATCGGAAAGCAGTGACACGAACAGATATCTGCACGCCAATGTTCATAGCAGCATTATTCACAATTGCCAAGAGATGGAAACAACCCAAATGTCCTTCAACAGATGAGTGGATAAATAAAATGTGGTATATACACACGATGGAATACTACGCGGCAGTAAGAAGGAACGATCTGGTGAAACATATGACAACATGGATGAACCTTGAAGACATAATGCTGAGCGAAATAAGCCAGGCACAAAAAGAGAAATATTATATGCTACCACTAATGTGAACTTTGAAAAATGTAAAACAAATGGTTTATAATGTAGAATGTAGGGGAACTAGCAGTAGAGAGCAATTAAGGAAGGGGGAACAATAATCCAAGAAGAACAGATAAGCTATTTAACGTTCTGGGGATGCCCAGAAATGACTATGGTCTGTTAATTTCTGATGGTTGTAGTAAGAACAAGATCACTGAAATGTTGCTATATTATGTAACTTTCTTGGGGTAAAGTAGGAACATGTTGGAAGTTAAGCAGTTATCTTAGGTTAGTTGTCTTTTTCTTACTCCCTTGCTATGGTCTCTTTGAAATGCTCTTTTATTGTATGTTTGTTTCTTTTTAACTTTTTTTTTCATACAGGTGATTTGAAAAAAGAAGGGAAAGTTAAAAAAAAAAAAAAAAAAAAAAAAAGATGTAGTGCCCCCTTGAGGAGCCTGTGGAGAATGCAGGGGTATTCGCCTACCCCACCTCCATGGTTGCTAACATGACCACAGACATAGGGGACTGGTGGTTTGATGGGTTGAGCCCTCTACCATAAGTTTTACCCTTGGGAAGACGGTTGCTGCAAAGGAGAGGCTAGGCCTCCCTGTATTTGTGCCTAAGAGTCTCCTCCTGAATGCCTCTTTGTTGCTCAGATGTGGCCCTCTCTCTCTGGCTAAGCCAACTTGAAAGGTGAAATCACTGCCCTCCCCCCTACGTGGGATCAGACACCCAGGGAAGTGAATCTCCCTGGCAACGTGGAATATGACTCCCAGGGAGGAATGTAGACCTGGCACCGTGGGACGGAGAACATCTTCTTGACCAAAAGGGGGATGTGAAAGGAAATGAAATAAGCTTCAGTGGCAGAGAGATTCCAAAAGGAGCCGAGAGGTCACTCTGGTGGGCACTCTTATGCACACTTTAGACAACCCTTTTTAGGTTCTAAAGAATTGGGGTAGCTGGTGGTGGATACCTGAAACTATCAAACTACAACCCAGAACCCATGAATCTCGAAGACAGTTGTATAAAAATGTAGCTTATGAGGGGTGACAATGGGATTGGGAAAGCCATAAGGACCAAACACCACTTTGTCTAGTTTATGGATGGATGTGTAGAAAAGTAGGGGAAGGAAACAAACAGACAAAGGTACCCAGTGTTCTTTTTTACTTCAATTGCTCTTTTTCACTCTAATTATTATTCTTGTTATTTTTGTGTGTGTGCTAATGAAGGTGTCAGGGATTGATTTAGGTGATGAATGTACAACTATGTAATGGTACTGTAAACAATCGAAAGTACAATTTGTTTTGTATGACTGCGTGGTATGTGAATATATCTCAATAAAATTATTAAAAAAAAAAAAAAAAAAAAAAAAAAAGAGAATCCATGGAACTGCACAACAGAGAACGCTGTGTTAAACAATGGACTATAGTGAACTGTACAGTTATAAAAATGTGGTTTCATCAATTTTAACAAATGTACTACACCAATGCAAGGGTGGTATATGGGAACCCTGTATTTTATGCATGATTTTTCTGTAAATCCACAACTTCTCTAATAAAAAAAAAAGAGAGAGAAAAAAAAAAAAAAAAAAAAAAAAAAAAAAGAATAAAGGGGGTGCCAGTGTCACTGTTTAGTTTACACTTCCAGAGGGACATTGAAAACAGGAAGCCATTGAGAAGAGAGTAATTGGGATGTTTCCGGGGTTCAAGGTTAAGACACAGCCAGCTCAGAACATGGGCTCTGGAGCCAGAGGACCTGGCTGTGAACTCCCAGCCCAGCGCTCACTAGCTAGAGCGAATTATTTAACCCCTCTAAACTTCATTTCCCTCATCTGTAAAATGGGTACCTGCCGTATATGGTTGCGAGCATTAATTTAATGATTTTATTATTTTCATTGGCAAGGAATGGTTGAAGGGGCTGAAATGTTTTTCTAAAAAATTAAGGAAAAATGGGAGAAGCGAGTGTGATAGTCTCTTTTAGGGCTTTCTCATGTAAGGTAGAAATTAGGCTTCATCTTTATACTCCTAGATAGCAGAACTGCTGTCTAAGAATGAAAGAAATCAAGACAGGCTGATTTCAGCCCAACATAAGGAAATACTTTCTAACAGTCAGAGTAGAGTGAACTGTCCTGGGAGACGGTGGGTTTCTCATGCTTCTGGGTTTTCAGTATAGGACTGTCACTTACGTGCTGGGATTACACCTCAGGGCCTTTCCACTGGTGACATTCAATGAGTACCTGGCACATACCACTGTCGTTTATTGACATCTGTCTCAGGTTCATTACATATATCATCACATTTAATCCTCACAATGGCCCAGTGAGATCAATTATGTTATCAGTCTCCTTTCACTGAATCGGAGAAATTCAGCAACTTGTTCAAGGTTGCACACTTTGTAAATTACTGAGTCAAGCTTCGGGTCCAGGTTCTGGTTGATTCCAAAGCCTCTGCTTTTTCCAGCACACCCTTCCCCAGATTTCCACCCCAACTACCCTGGGAAATTGTGTGCAGTATACAAAGGGAGGGGTGGGGCAGGGTTGCAAACCGGGAGATTGTGGGCCAGATTCAGCTGGCACACGTGTCTTGATTGGCAAGGCACACTGCGCTGGGCTTCCAACGTTTCATAATTGGAAGAGTTCACGTAAAAATCTGATTTCCTGCTTGTCTTTGAAAATTGGAAACCCTAGCCACCCTGGCCACATCCCCACATGGCCCAACTGGCTGGAGCCAGCAGAGAACGCTCCTTTCAGACAGGACCCCCACATTCTCGACTGCCACCACCCCTACTATCTCACAGCCAGCTGCTGCACTCATTTTCCTTCCCTGCCCAGCCCTCGGAGGGATGTCAGTGTGCTCCCCAGCGGGAGCATGTCAAGTGACTGTGGATCGAAGCATGAGCTTGGGAGTAGGAAGGTGCTTGCCACACTTCAAAGACGAGGATGCTGCAACCCAGAGGGTTCCATGGTTGCACGGGCAGTAGTTGCAGGACCTCAACAGAAACTTTGGCCCCTGGCTCCCTGCTCCACAAAGCTACGAAGGGAGTGTTCTTAGAGAAAGTATTGAGGTTGCTCTAGGAGAACTCGGGGTCCCAGCTGGAGAGGAGTCTGGCCAAGCACCCCTTGCTTGAGGATAACTTCATCCTTTGAACACATGTCATCTCCAGTCTGTGTAACACAGGGCTTGCCCAGGTTTGGCTGCTCTGGGTCCAAGGGGGTTGTCATGGATAATTCCGGAGTCCCCAGCACCTTAGAGCACAGAGAGCTGAGCAGAAGGTCTGGTGACCCAGGCTGAGTCAAAGAGTGAGAATTACTTAGCGGTAATTACCCGCGTAAGTTCTGTCAGAAGGTCCCTCTGTGCCATCATTTCTCCCCCCAGCTGTGGGTATTTGAAGGCAGAATTGTCACTCCTGACTAATTCAGCAGTGTCAGCGCCAGATTTGGAGGTGGCAGAGAGAGCACTGGTCTAGGAGTCAAGAAACCTGAATTCAGTTTTGGCCAGCCATAAATATTCTTCCTGTGCTTGTGGGAAGGTCTCTCCACCCCCTGGGCCTCGGTTTCCTCATCCATCTCATGAGGGGCAGTATTAGGGTAACTTAAAAGTCCCCTTAGGAGTTTACAATTTGATGATTCAGGAGCAGCTCTGGGAATAATAGGACTTGGGACATGGCCAAAAATCTTCACAGTAGAAGAAAGAGTTCTAGAAGTTCATCGGCCCTCCTTGCTTCTTTCTTTCCTTTCTCCTTCATGTTTTTTTTTCATTTCCCTTCCCTTGTCTTCCCTTCCCTTTTTTTCCCACATACCTGAATTCTCCAAGGTGAAGATCTGACTGAGGCCTCCCATCTGGTGAGCAGGACATAGAAATATGCAAGGCAGCTTTCTTTGAACACACCGTGAGCAAGATTCTGAGGAGCACGGCGAGCCTGAGACCCTCTTGGCTTCCTCATCTTATGGTCTGGTCAAGCTCACCATCTATCCAGCAATTTCCCTCTCCTTTACAGCTTTAACTACTGGTGCCTTGTAAAATTTTGAAAACGATGTCACTACCCCACTTTGAGGCAGGGTTTAGGACCTGATTTTTCTCCATGCAGTGTGGGGGTGTCCGTGTGTGAGGACTCAGTGCACGGAGCAGGGCACGTTCCTTTCACCCTCGCTGGCCCTGCGCACTACTGGGGCGTAGTAGGTCCTTTCCCGCTTTTTTTCTTGCTGCATCAGTTATATGGATGCAGTTATGTGGGCCCAGCCTGGGCTAGCCTGTGGGGTGATACCGGCTGCCAGACGCCCACGTTTCCAGGAGGGCTTTCGTAGCAGGTGTGAGAGGAAAAGGGGCTGCCCGCATCCAGCTCTCTTCTCTCCCTCCTAGCACTCCTCCTTTTTTCTCCTCTTGCTCTCCCATCACTGTCATGAGAGGGGCAGTAGCTTCCAGAGGACAGGCCAGCCTGCATCACTTTCTTCTGAGGAAAGGGATGTAGTACGGAAAGTGTCTCTAGAAAGAGGCCCTTTACAAAGAACAATAATGCTCTTTGTAATTTTCAGAGGGCGTCTGTGGGGTTTGCCGCACAGTGTCTTTCGTCTGTTTACCTTGCTCTGACAGTGATGCTGGGGTAGGTCTGAGTGTCCCGTGGCCACCTCCGTGAGACTTATCATCACAGTAGAGTGTGGTTATGACCAAACAGTAGTGGTGAAATTTGCAGTGTTTTTAGGGTTGGTTATAAATTACAGCTGGGATTTTTATGATGTTCGGTTAGGTAATCATAAGCTGCACAGTCAGTGGGGTCTAGACTGCTCAGGCGCATCACTGAGTAACTTCCCTCTGGAGGGGGACAGGGTGTTTCACCAGGCTCCGCTCCCCACCCGCCTGGGCTGTGGAGGGGGATTGGGGCACGTGATCACTTTGACACAGGAGAAAAAAATGCATTTTTTTAAATGGGTGGATGCAGAGGAGGGAGCAAGAGAGAAAGACTGCAAGGACCTGTCGTGAGGAGTTTGCTCTGGGTGGTCTCCATGATAGAGTCCAACTCGGAAAACAGCGGGTCGGCATTTCTAGGAAAGAGCCCAAAGCCTGCTTGGCTTTTTTCTTTTTAATATCACATCTTTATTGAGATATAAGTCAATTACCATACAGCTCACCTATTAAAACTGTACAATTCAGTGGTTTCTAAGTATATTCACAGACGTGCAGCCATCACAGTCAATTTTAGGACTTTGATCACCCCAGAAAGAAATCTCACATCCTTTAATGATTCCCCCTTTCCCCGCTCCCTCCCCTGCCCTCAGCAACCACTGATCTACTTTCTCCCTTTGGGTTTACCTGTCCTGGATGTTTCATGTAAGTGGAATCATACAGTATGTGGTCTTTTGTGTCTGGCTTCTGTCACTCAGCATAATGTTTTCAAGATTCATACATGTTGTAGTATGAATCAGTATTTTGTTCCTTTTTATGGCTGAATAATCTTCTGTTGTATGTATATACCACATCAGTTGATGTACATTTGGGTTGTGTATACTTTTTGGCTATTTTGAATAATGCTGCTCTAAGCATTCGTGTGCAAGTTTTTGTGTAGACTTACGTTTTCATTCCTCTTGGGTACAAAACCAGAGTGGAATTGCTGGATCAAATGGTAACTCTATGTTTAACTGTTTTGAGGAACTGCCACATCCTTTGCAAAAGTGGCTGCACCACTTTACATTACTACGTGCAACATATGAGGGTTCCAGTTTCTCCACGTCCTTGCAGACACTTATTCCCTGTCTTTTTGATTATAGTCATCCTGGTATCTCATTGTCATTCAATTTGCACCCCCCAATGACTGAGTGCTTATTGGCCATTTGTATATCTTCTTTGGAGAAATACCTATTCAGGTCCTTTGTCCATTTTTTAGTTGTGTTATTTGTCTTTTTATTATTGGGTTTAATAACGAGTTCTTTATATATTCTAGATACAAGTCCCATCTCTCAGATATATTATTTGCAAATCTTTTCCCCCATTCTCTGGGTTTTCTTTTTACTTTCTTTAATGTGCAAATGTTTTAAATTTTGGTAGAGTCCAATTTATGTGTTTTATTCTTTTGTTGTTTGTACTTTTGGTAGTATATCTAACAATTCATTGCCAAATCCAAGATCATGACAATTTACCTCTATGGTTTCTTCTAAGAGTTATATAATTTTAGCTCTTACATTTAAGTCTTAGATCCATTTTGCGTTCATTTTTCTATATGGTGTGAAGTAAGGCTCCATCTTCATTTTTCTTCATGTGCAGTTTTCCCAGGACCATTTGTTTGAAAGACTATTCTTTCATCCATTGAATGGTCTTGGCACCCCTGTTAAAAATCAGTTGGCCAAAGACACATGATTTGTTTCTGGACTCTCAATTCTATCCCATTGATCGGTATCTCTGTCCTTTTGCCAAGACCACACTGTCTTGATTACTGTTGCTTTGTAGTTTTAATGGTAAGTGCAAGTCCTCCAACTTTTTTTTTTTCAAGATTTTTTTCACTATTCTGGGTCCCTTGAATTCCATATGAATTTTAGAATCAGCTTAGTAGTTTCTATAAGGAAGGCAGCTATTATTCTGGAAAAGATTGCATTGAATCTGTAGATTAATTTTGCAAGTGTAGTCCTTTTAACAATACTTTCTTCTGATACATGATCATGGATGTTTTCCCATTTATTTAGATCTTTTTAAAATTTCTTTCAACAGTGATTTATAATTTTCAGAGGTTAAGTACTGCATTTCTTTTGTTAAATTTACTCCTAAATATTTAATTCTTTTTGATGCTATTGTAAATGGAATTGTTTTCTTAATTTCATTTTTGGTTTGTTCATTGCAAGTGCATAGACATATGATTGATTTTTGCATATTGATCTTGTATCCTACAACCTTGCTGAACTCTTTTATTAGCTCTATTTGATTTTTAATGGATTCATTAGGATTTTCTTTGGACAAGATCATGTCTTCCATGAGTAGAGATAGTTTTACTTCTTCCTTTCCAATCTGGATGCTTTTTCTTTCTTTCTTTTGCCTCATTTCCTACTAGAAACTCTACTACAATGTTGAATAGAAGTGGTGAGAGCAGAGATCCCTGTTCAGTCTCTCATGATTAAGTGTGATATTAGCTATGGGTTTTCTGAAGATGTCCTTTATCAGGTGAGGAAGTGTTCTAGTTTGCTAATGCTGCCGGAATGCAAAGCACCAGAAATGGACTGGCTTTTATAAAGGGGGTTTATTTGGTTACACTGTTACAGTCTTAAGGCCATAAAGTGTCCAAGGTAATGCATCAACAGTTGGGTACCTTCACTGGAGGATGGCCAATGGCGTCCGGAAAACCTCTGTTAGCTGGGAAGGCATGTGTCTGGCATTTACTCCAAGTTCTGGTTTCAAAATGGCTTTCTCCCAGGACATTCCTCTCTAGGCTTCAGCTTCTCTCCAAAATGTCACTCTCAGTTGCTCTTGGGGCATTTGTCCTCTCTTAGCTTCTCCAGAGCAAAAGTCGGCTTTCAAAGACCATCTCCAAAATGTCTCTGTAAACTGCAGTTCCTCTCTCAGCTCCTGTGCATTCTTCAAAGGGTCCCTCTTGGTGGTAGCAGCTTGCTCCTTCTGTCTGAGCTTATACAGTGCTTTAGTAAACTAATCAAGGTCCATGCTGACTGGGCGGGGCCACACCTCCATGGAAACCATCCAGTGAAAGATCCTGCCCACAGCTGAGTGATCACCTCTCCACGGAAACATCCAATCAAAAGTCTCCAACCCAACGAACAGCAATATGTTTCCCGACCACACAAGACTGCATCAAAGATAATGGCGTTTGGGGGACATAATACATCCAAACCAGCACAGGAAGTTTCCTTGTTTGTTTGTTGAGTGTGTTTATCATGAAAGGGTGTTGGACTTTGTCAGATGCGTTTTCTGCTTCTATTGAAATGATCATGTGCTTTTGTTTTTTATTCTTTTGATGTGGTGGATTACATTAATTGATTTTGGATGCTAAACCAACCTTGCATACCAGGGATAAAATCTGCTTGGTCATGGTGGATAATTCTTTATATGTGTTGTGGATTTAATTTGCTAGTATTCTGTTAAGGATTTTTGAGTCTACATTCATAGAGATATTGGCCTGCAGTTTTCTTGTGATATCTTTGGTTTTGGGATCAGGGTAAAACTGGCCTGATAGAATTAGAGAAATATTCCCTTTTCTTCTATTTTTTTGGAAGAGTTTGTGAGGAATTGGCATTACTTTTTCTTCAAATGTTTAGTAAAATTCACCAGCGAAGCCATCTGGGCTTCTATGTGGGCAGTTTTTTCATTACTAATTCAATCTCTTTACTTGTTATGGGTCTATTCATATTGACTGTTGCTTGTTGAGTCAGCTCTGTAGTTTGTGCCTTCCTAAGAATTTTCTCATTACATCTGTTACCTAATTTATTGGCATATAATTATTCATAGTATTCCTTTATTATCCTTTTTATGTCTGTAATGTTGGTAGTAATGTCTATTCTTTCATTTCTGATTGTAGTCATTCGAGTCTTCTCTCTTTTTTACTTGGTCAATCAACAAAAAATTTGTCAATTGTGTTGATCTTTTCAAAGAACCAGCTTTTGGTTTTATTGATTTTTTCTATTGTTTTTCTATTCTCTAGTTCATTAATTTCCACTCTAATCTTAAGTATTTCCTTCCTTCTGCTTACTTCACATTTAGTTTGCTGTGCCTTTTCCATTTGTTTTAAGGTAGAAGATTAGATTCTTGATTTATTTCTTCTTTTTAATGTAAGCATTTACAGCTATAAATTTTTCTCCAAGCAATGTTTTAGCTGCATCCCATAAATTTTGGAATGTTGTTTCTTCATTTTAATCAAACTTAAAATATATTCTGATTTTCTTATTGATGTCTTCTTTGATTCATTGGTTATTTAGGAGTGTATTGTTGAAACTATATATTTGTGAGTCTCCCAAATTTCTTTCTGTTATTGATTTCTAGTTTTATTCCATTGTGGTCTGAGAACATACTTTATATTATTTCTGTCCTTTTAAATGTCTAAGGTTTGTTTTATCCCCTAGCATGTGGTCTATCCTGGAGACTGTTCCATGTACACTTGAGAAAAAAATTTTATCCTGTTGTGACGGGTTGAGTGTGTTTATCAAGAAAGGGTGTCGGATTTTCTATGGACGTCTATAGACATCTATAGATGTCTGTTAGGTCTAGTTGGTTAATAAAGTTGTTCAAGTCTTCTGTTTCCTTTTTGATCTTCTGTCTGGTTGTTCTATCGATTATTGAAAGTAGAGTATTGAAGTCTCCATCTATTACTGTTGAATCATTTCTGTCAGTTTTTCCTTCCTATATTTTGGTGTGCTATTGATAGGTAAATATATGTTTATAATTATATCCTCCTAATGGATTGGCCATTTTATCAATTTAAAATCTTCCTCTTATCTCTAGTAAAACATTTTGGTTTTGAAGTCTATTTTGTCTGATATTAGTATACCACTCTAGCTCTCTTATGGTTGCTACAAAGCTCTGTTTTGAATTATTAAAGACTGTGATGGGCATTGTAAGTCAGCGAAGAACTTGCCTCTTTTCCTTTTTGCTCTCATATTTCAAATGAAATAGTTCAGCAATCAACACACCCTCCTCGATCACTAGGCATGGGCTACAACATGAAGACGTGCATGAGGTGAAAACTCTTGTCCCTGGATAGAGCCCTCATCATGGAATTAGCTAATTAGATTTTATTGCTCTCCACCTCATGAAATTAAAATCACACCCACCTTTAAAATAACTATGAGTGACCTTCATGACCAGGACTTAGCTGTAAGGAAAATGAAGTCAAAGAGAAAGGAAATCAGGAAAAAGGTTATAAAAACATAAACAAGATGTTTGTTCTTGAACCCCTTTTCAAGAGAGAAAAGCTCCCCAAGTTCTTTGGGCCAGTCACTTGCCCTGAACCCAGGTGGGGAGCTCCCGGGTAGTGTCAGCAGGAAAATGGGGCGGGATGGCAGTGCAGGCTGGGTCTCTTGGCCTGTGCGTCTTCATGTGCCCATGTGATTGCCGATTTCCAAAGGAAAAAACATGTTTAAAAAACAGAAGTCATTCCTTTCTGAGCAAGGGTCCCTGTTTGATCTTTCCTTGTGTCAGAGGCTACTTGCCATCCTGAAGAGTAAGCTGACAGCCCAGACACTCCCGCTGGCTGGGAAAACCTCACATTCTCTGCCAGCTTCCTGTTACCGCTCTGAGCTCTGGGAGTTGAGTGAGAGGCGGGTGGCGTGACCTCTCGCTGGCTGTGCTGGCACAGGCCCCTGGTGACAGTGTGTCTGAGCCGCCGGGACCCGGAGGCTTTGGAGATGCTCTGCCTCACTGTGTTAACAACCAGCCAATTTGGTCTCAGGAAACCACTCTGCAGTGCTGGCTGGGCTTGGAAGTCGTTTTTAATTTTGTGACAAGGACAAATGTATCCTCCGGGAGTCCTAAGTGGTTTTCTGGTAATATTAATGGAACCGTGACCCCTTCTGTATCGATATCCTACAAAACAAAAAATGTTTGTATAATAATTGGGCAGGCAAGTTCATTCTTAGCCCTTCCTTGTATCAAATTGCAGAGGAAATAAACTATTAATAAGCCCGGAAAGGTTGTGTGTGTGTATGTGTGTGTGTGTATATCTACAACCATAACCTCATTTGCAAATACAGTGGCTTATAATGACACAATTAACCATGACACAAATGATATGTTTTGAATTGTGTTGCCCTAGACACAAATCACTGAAGTTCTGCCATCTTTAAACAGAACTGCAGTAGGCCAAGGGCTGAAATTGGTCTTGGCTTTTAAAGGCTAAAAGGAGTGATAAAATTTAAGTGTTTTGGGGATCCAAAGTGGCAAAGGGAAAGATGAAATACTAAGGCACATTGAATCCAACTTTTCCATTTTCTTTTGGGATTGGCATTCATTAGCCTAAAAAGGACTACACTGATACATACTGTTTCCTGTCGGATCTTTTGATGCCAGTGTCCTTTGTTGAAAATGGTTGCTTAAGGAGACAATCAATTAAGTATGAAGGATTTAGTTTTGTTAAATGAATTAAACTGTTTCCTGGTGTTTGTGTTTACTTTGGGACTTACAAAGGAGACAAAAATACAGACCCACAGGAGGAAGGAAAGGAATAGTCAAATCCCAATAGTCCCCGCCTGAATGCCTAGCTCAGCAACTCTATTTTGAGGAGGAACTTAGTGCTGATGTGGGACTCCTTCATCTCTGTATAATTAACTTTTCCTCTCTGCATCTGTTACTCTTTCCATTGAACTTTCCTAACAAATGCAACTGTATTAACTGTGTTCTTTAATGTCTCATCCTATTATATAGGACAAAACAAAAGTAAATCAATTGCAAAATTTAGTTTTCCTCAAGTAAAAGTGGACGGTGCTTTATAATTTCAGTTTTAACCTCAATCACTGAAAATGCTTGTATGAAATAATACACGGTTATTCCAAAAACTCTGGAAAATGCAGAAGAGGGTAAATAAAGTAACAATGGCCCATCAAGCCTCCACCCATAGATATCATTGTGAACATTTCACGTCTGCATATCCAGTCTTTCTGCTGTGCTGCTATATGAATACATATTTATACTTCTGTATTGTTAGCATCATGAGTATAATTTATGATTTTCGTATAACCTACCTCTCTCTATATATAAGTTCAGATCTCTCATAATAATAAACAGAAAATTAATAGGGAACATGTCTAACAGGTGAGCACCAGCTGTCTGTGGGCAGTGCCCCGAGGGTGAATGCTGGGGCCCTGGTGGGAACCCTGTGAGACGGCTCTGACAGGCGAGGGCCAGAGAGGGAAGTGACTTGCCCAGGGTCCCGAGGCTAGGAAGGGGCAGAGCTGGGATTCAAACCCGGGGCATGAAGGGTGTGCCCTTCCCCTCCTGGCTGCGTCGGCGCCCTCTGTCTCCGAGACTCATGGGGATCCCGCCCCGAAGCCTGCCCCCCCCCCACCCCAACCCCTTCTCAGAGTTTCTCTGACCCTCTACAGGGCACCGTGGCAATCACGTTCCCCACTGAACGTGTGAAAATCCACTCTCCCCTGCACCGAGGGGTATGGGAGAAAGAGCCCCGATGGGGGCTCAGAAGAACCCGGCTGCCAGGCACGGCTCTGCCCACATCGAGTTGCATGAGCCCAGACAGCTGTCCTCGCCCGCTGGCCTGTCTCCTCCTCTGTACAGTGACAGGGTTTGGTCACCACCTTCATTCATTGCCATCAGTCAGTACCCGCCACATGGGGCTGTGATCAGTTTCTTCTCCTCTACCAACTCATCATCCTCACCAGAGAGGGAAACGACCGGTTAGAGTCCAGTGTCTAGCGCCGTGCGTGTCGTGTTGGGAGAATGCTGGGGTGTCAGCAGGACCCCTAAGATGGGGCTGGGGCAGGGAAGGGTGCAAGCAGGAAGGGGCCTGCAGGGCTTCACAGCGGAGGTTCCCGGTGGAGCCACAGGGGCCAAGCGCTCCCATCCCCAGCCAGCCGTGGCCCTGCCATGCTTTTTAAGGGCAGGATTTCAGTGATCATTAAAGGCTTCTCCAGACCTCCTTGTGCACTTGTACACACTTTGGTCTCAGTACATAAGTAGTGCATACCAAAGCCACAGACCTAACATGTATGTGACAAAAATGCAGCATCCAGCCCTGCTTCTCCAACCGCTCCCTCTCCTGCAAGTTGCTCAGACCAGCTCACTCATGAGTAGTCTGCCAGGAAATGTCTAGAACACCTTGAAGTCCTGCTTCTATCATCAACACTACTGCATGACCTCTAACTCTCTTCCAAGACCTTCTGTGCCGTTGCACCCACCTTCTTTGGTTCCTTAGAGTGGCTCTGGAGGGCACCCCCTGAGGCAGTTAGCATCGCTGCTAAGAGGTTGCCATGGAAGGTTCTCCTTTCTCTCTCACTGCAACTTTCTGGCTTTCCCCCCACAGCGCTCTAAGACACCCCAATCACAATCCTGTATCAGGACAATCTGTTTCAAAGACCAAGAACTGAATAAGGAATGAGGTTTTACTAGAGAATCATTCTTTTTTTTTTCTGGGCAGAAACACAGAGGGCCAAAGAAAGAAAGAATGTGAATTCACAGATTACATTAAAGGGAAATCAGTGTAACCCCACAGCGCCCATTTTACCTCATCAGCTACCCTGTCTAGGTGTTCAGATGACAATCACTTAAATTTTTTTTTTTTCATTTTCTTCTCCTGCAGATCCAGAGAGCCCTTTTACAGAGATGCACAGTGAAATACCCAAAACTATATACATGACAGAAGGGAGCAAGGTTGTCATCCCCTGTCGGGCCACCTCACCCAACATCACTGTTACCTTAAAAAAGGTAAAATTGAGCAATGCTGGTTGCAGAATACTTTTACTGCAAAGGAGCTAATGAACTTTTAATCATTTTAAATCACTGGTGTAATTTTCTTACTGACATTGGGGTTTCTCAATGGATTTTTCTGAAATGCCCTTTTACTATCAGCTGTAAGCGCTATACTATACTACAGAGCTAGCAACTGTATAGTACAAGGGACTATAAAACCTAAGTTATACCCAGGCATGCATTCAAATAGAATAAAATGACAGTGTCTTAATGTCTTAAGCATAAATCCATTTGAGCAATAAAAGAACTAAAATCATGAAATTTTAAATTTATTGCCACAAGTCCAAATGTGTGCAAATGTGAGAAAAATAAATTCTGCTTACACAGATGGATAACTTGGCAGAGAGTGATTTATCCTAATTATTGCTAAAAATTCTCTAGGCATTTAAATGTTCGTGCTTAATACATATGGAGCCACCACCTTTGGTTTGAGTCGAGCAGTTCTTGGTGACGAAAGGCTTATTCCTGCTGGGTATCCAAACTTAGCCTCTTAGGCAAAAAAAGGGGGGAGGGGAGAAAGCCTTAAATAATATTTTTCTTCAAATTATTTTGTAAACTGTATGCGTGGGAAAGGAAAAAGATTTAAAGTAGAATCTAATAAAGATATAAACTAAAGTGTGACGATCCAGCTAATTAATCAACAATAAGAGTTAGGAGCATGCTAGGCCTAACAATCAGCTAAAAACTCCGGAAATGGAAAACACAGTAAATTCTTAAGAGCTTAGAACTTTCAGGCAACAAATCAAGGCTGCTCTACTGCAGCACCTCGCACTGTCTGTCACATCACTCAGGAAATGGGTGCTGCTGGTGGGAGAGTCAAGTTTGAAAAGTTAAATAATGAGTTTTGGTATCGCCCACTAACCCTGAATCCTGACACACGATGGAGCCAACTCCCTCTGCCCTCCCCTTGCATTTACTCTCCTAAGTCCTCAATTTGCTATAAGCCCTCAACAGAGTCTGTTGGAGACAGGTTTTGATGTCCCTTCCATCTGTGTGAGTCATGGCCAAGAAACAGAACATAACCATATGTCAGAGCTGAAAACACGAGAGGCAGCACCCAGTTGACCCCTCCATCGGAGATAGCAAGCCTGGGGTCCCAGGGTCTTCAGGGAGCTCCCAGATCATATGGGAACTGCTGTCCATTCTTCGCATTCGGTGCTCCTGCCCCTTGCCCACATTTCCAATGGTTTAGTTTGGGTAGGCTGAAGGGCACAGCTGTTAAGAGCATGTGCCACGTCCCCTGGATTCTTGCTGACCCGCCACTTACCTGCTGGGCAAACTAGCAGTTACCTCAGTTTCCCCATCACAGGGCTGCTGTGAAGCCAAATAAGGTGGTAGTTACAGGAAGCACTTAGCCTGGCCTGAATAATAAGTCTATTCAAGTGTTAGCTGTTGTTATTGTGTATTTAACAGCTTAATGCCCAGTGTGTGATTTATTGTCAAGTCATGTTTTCAACAGTCTGACATGACTTCTCTCGGTCTGAGATAATAATTGCTGTATGATTAACATGGAAAAACCCAATGGAGATCAGGAACCTCTCTTTTTCACACAAGCCCCTTCCTTTCTTGCCCTAGTGAAGATAGCTTTTCTGTGATAAGGCGCATTTCAGAATTCCCACATGGAAAAATTTCAGTAGGGAAAATGTTGATTCATTCTTTTCCTACCTCAGATCTACAGTGCATAATTATTTTTTTAAAAAGGGGGCGTGCAAAAGTCTAACAGGGATATTGGTTTGGCACATATATACATGGAAGTATTCGAAGCTATCACATGTTTATGCTGACTTGAAGTGAAGATTAGATCTTTCCCTTCCATTTCTTACAGTCGCTTTTCTTCTAGTTTGCCATCCCCGTCCCCCTCCTTTCCCGTCCCTGCTTTGGTGGAGTCATCGTCCGCTGGAGACATGTCCTCCCTGCCCAGAACTTTCTTCCCCGGACTGAAATCACCCTGCCGATTTGTCTGCCTTGTGATGACACATACAGCATAAGCTACACAGTCTTTTGCCGTTTTAGCTCATTTCAGCTAGCAATAAAGTTACTTACTTTGCCAATGCAACACTGCTCGTGGCAGTCATGGATGGATTTGACTAGGAGAAACACTTTAGGGGAAACTAATATATTTTTCAGTTATGCTGAGGAAGTCCATCAGCAAACCTGGTTTTCATGGACTTTTAAATCATCATACATTTCAATCCCAATTTTTAAATTTGTCTTACTTATTCCTCAGCAGTTCACATCAAATTAGAGAGAAGACTCTCTCCTCCCCGAATACAGAATATTCTTAAGTTTACGGGTAGAATCTGAAACTACTAAAACATGAAATGAATCCTTTAATTGCTTTCAGTTCTTCTTAAACAGGATGTAATGAATTGCAAAGCAATATAATTTTCTGGTGATGCATACAAATGCACAGCTGTGCCCTAGGAGAGAGGCACTGTTGGCTTTCAGAATAGCAATTTCTGCCACAGAAGCACAAATCTGTGTCAGCCTACGCAACAAGCTATGTAAACAAATGGCACAGGCTAGACAGGGAGAGGGATGTTGGGTGTACTTCCTATCAGGAGGCGGAGGAGGGTTGAAACTCTATGGCTGTTTGGTATTACCTTTATAATCTGTTGGGAGCAGGTAATTGGATCCCCCCACCCCTACCCCCCTTTTACCACTGGGGATACGTTCTGGGGGTAGTAGTCAACTGGCTCTGGAAATTGGGCCGGCAACCAGCCATCAGGAGAATTTGCTGGGGCTGCCCAAAGACCCTTCATTAAGTGTAACCTCAAAGTAGATTATTCATATTGTAATCTTTAAAAATTAGGTCCTTGATGGCAGAAGAAGGTGTTGGGGAGAATAAAATCATAGATATTTTTCTTCTACTTGGACTCACTGTGTTTTGGAATAATTCTAAGGATTTGCAAGCATTTCATTCTTGAGAAAGGCCTGGCCTCTGCCTCTCTTTGGGGCCATCTTCATTGTTAAGGGCTCGGGCTGCCGGAAGCTTCTGCTTTTGGAGGCAGAGTTGATACCCTGAGCCTTCTTTGTGATTTAGCCTCATTCTCAGGATGATAACTCAATGAGTGTCAAGTTAATTTTACGAATCTTGGGGGACCTGGAATTATTTATAGTACTTTTAAGGCAGCCACCTTTTTAGTAAATGAAAAATGGGAAGACAAGTGATGGCTTCTTTAAAGCTCCAGATGATGAAGACATATGAGGAGAATATAGCAGCCCCAATGGAAAAAAAAAATTAATTGATTTCTCTATTGAGTATCAGGCCAGTTTGTTACGAGGATTCCCAGAGGCCAGAGAGATCTGCGCTCCCACTGGAAATCCTGATATGACAACTAGGTTTCTCCTAAGTGGGTGCAGCTTGTTGCCAAGACTGACAGAAATCTCATCGTGTTAAATTTATATCTTGCTACATGCAAAGAAAATGAAAGAACCAACTACAACAAATTGAGTGTTTTACCTGCACTATTTTCATTTTAGATGCAATTCCTGCTTTCATCAACTATCAGCTAACCAGTCTTGCCACCATGCTAATATGATTTTGTTAAAGCATGTTTCTTCCATTTCAGTTTCCACTTGATACGCTCATCCCTGATGGAAAAAGAATCATCTGGGACAGTAGGAAAGGTTTTATAATATCAAATGCATCGTACAAAGAAATTGGGCTCCTGACCTGTGAAACAACTGTCAATGGACATCTGTATCAGACAAACTATCTAACATATCGACAAAGTAAGTGATGTTCCAGAAGTGTGCAACTCAGCCCAAAGGCTCTATGATTTATCTGCTTAATGAAACCTGGATGTAAAAGAAACTTTATTTCTTGTGCTTGCAGACAGTACCATCATAGACACCCAAATAAGCACGCCAAGCCCCGTCAAACTACTTAGAGGACAGACGCTCACTCTCAACTGCAGTGCCACCACTCCCCTGAACACGAGGGTTCAAATGACATGGAGTTACCCTGGTGAAGTGAGTTACCTGTTTTTCTATTTCTTCTATAGGACAGTATTTATTTTTAGAGAGTGGAATCCTCCTGGGTATTTGATATGGAAAAAAATCAGAATGTTTTGACTCCTACAGCAGTTTTAGTCATTAGAGAAGCTTTAGGTTTTGGTGCTTTTCTTGCCTTATGTTTCGAGAAATGTGATGTGCATAGATGTGGTCTTTTGATGTTGGGGGTTTTGTTTTGAAGTTGATAGGCTGCTATTTCTATTGCATGATTCTGGGTGGAAAAAGGGATTGTTTCATCCTTAGAAACTGTTCTCTAGGATTTAGAGGTGAGAGAGAAATTTATCAGTAAATTCCAGGCAGGGGCTGTCTTTTGTAACAACAACAAAAAAGTTTAGGGGAAGCTGTCTTTGTGAGTGCCTTCATTTAAGAAACTGGCACTCAGGCACCTGATCGAAGCACGTTTGGAAAAGATACCACAACCCAGCAATCCAATATTCCCTTTGCTAAGTGTCAAGAGCAATTCATCCTTCAGAAAAATGAGAAGAATGAAGACCAAGTTGGTTTCCTTATTCAAATTGCACATCCTGGCAAACAACAGTTATTTAAACATTTATGGATGGGGAATCTAGCATCAGTTGTTAAGAAAATATTGACAGTAGCTCCAGCCCCCATTTTTTTGCATGTCAGTATGATTTATCTGGCACATCCTGAGAATAATCATTCGTTATATCATTCAGATTACCCAATCACCAAGTTAACTTGTGATTAAACTATGTATGAAAGTTTAATGCATTAGCCCCAAGCTATTGTTGTTTTATCAACATTTCTTTCTGTGGAAAAAGAAAAACTTAACCACAGAAAGGTATAATAAGTGCCCTATAGTGACACTTTAAGGACTTACCAGTCATAAGCTATTTTCTAAAAAGTGGTATTGTCTCAATTAAATAAAAATGCTATGACTTGTCGCAGTATTTTCCTGATTATGAGAGAAATCAAATATTCTCAATAAATGCCAAGACAGAAGAAAATTTTATCCTGTTAAGTAAGAGTATTGATAAAACTCTTGATTTATCTATTACTCTGTTAAAAATATTAAAGCTATTGAATTCCAATAATACTCTAAAATGTTGCTGTCCAAAAGAACTTTCAGTGATGGAAATATTCTACATCTGTGCTGTCTGACATAGTAGCCATCACCGCACGTGGCTGTTGGGCGCTTGAAATGTGGCGAGTGCAACTGAGGAAGTGAATTTTACTTAATTTACTTTGAATAGCCACGTATTGTTGGTGACTGCAGCACTGGACAGAGCAATTCCAAAACCACAGTCAGGTCTTTTCCCAGATATGTTACTGGAGGCTGGAGGGCAGGAAAGCAGTTCTCAAAGGGAGGAGGGATACTTCCATAAAGAGAGTTCCAGAAAGTCCCTCAGCCTGTTATTTTAGGGGGCTGGTTGTCTAATTTTTGGTGGCAGTGACTGACGTTTTCTCTGATTAGTACTGAAAATGGCCTGAGCCTTTGCCTGTTTCAACAGGACAATAAAAGGGCAGGTGGATAGACATTTATTAAATAAGGCACAGAGGAGAGCTAAGCCCAGGACCCAAAGATCAGCTCTGGACAGCTTCCAAAGTCTTTTTTTCCATAACATATTGTATGTATTAAATGTAATGCTAGAAAGAAAGAAAGGAAGGAAGGAAGGAAGGGAGGGAGGGAGGGAGAAAGGAATAATTAAAGAGGGTAACCTTGATTCTGGACAAAGGCAGTGAATTCTCTCCCCAGTGGCCCAAATGACCAATTCCTGAGGCACTGGGGTTTTGAGGAGAGAAAGAGTTTTATTGCTAGGCATGAAGCAGGAGATCAGAGGGCTTATCAGCCCAAAATCTGTCTCCCCAAACTGCAATAATTCTGATAGTTTTATAGTATCAAAAGATGAGCAGATTTTAGAGTAATGAGCACAGTGGCCCCAGATGATGTAATTAGAGGTGATCTAATTATTGAGCATTAGCAGACTGATCACATGCTTAGTCACAGAATGTGTGTAAGAAAATGGCGGCCTTAATATGATGATAGCCGTGATTTTTAGTATTTAATGAGGTATAGGTGACATATGGATTAAAGTCTAAGCTACTGAGCATGTCAGATGGGCCCATTTTGGTTAGATCCAGCTTCATTTATCAAGATAACTTTGGACTTGGGGTGGGTTAGTCCTGGGCTGAACCAAGAACCCTCACTACTAACATTTGGGGCTGTCTTTAGTGATCATTAAGACTCTAAAGTCAAAAAACAGGATAAATGGGTACAAGTGAAGGTTGGTCACAAGGTTTTACAATCACAAGGGCACAAGATAAAGGCTATATAATCATTATCAGAGATCAAGGCAAGTGGATTACAGTTCAGGTTTCAGGTATTCCCCTCTGTCTACTCTAATATACCAGAAAGTAAAAAGGAATATCTGTAGAATGATTCAGTCACCATAATCAGCCCTTAAATCCTAACTGCTCGGTTACAAGGTGACCTCTTGTTCTCAAACCCTGAGCAGATCGCGGTGGCCAGTTCAGACCACTGAGCCTCCAGGTCTTCTCTTGATCTTCCCTGGGTTACATATGGGATGACCCCCACCCCGACCCCAGGTGTTGGGCTAACTT
Source organism: Choloepus didactylus (assembly GCF_015220235.1). Lineage (NCBI taxonomy): Eukaryota > Metazoa > Chordata > Mammalia > Pilosa > Megalonychidae > Choloepus > Choloepus didactylus. The sequence continues at coordinate 11,379,501 of NC_051318.1, forward strand.
GTTAATGGCTTTGTGTGTTCCCAGATCCATTTACTCAGATTTAGCAGAAATTGGCAAGCATTGCCCAAATAATGAAATGATGATACTAGGATTATTGCACCTTAGGGTGTAGCCAGGACTCATTATTTTTTACTTCATTTCTAAAAGGGAAGCAAAAGGAACCTCATGTGGTGATTTATTAAAAGAAGCAGTGTCAGAAAACCAGCTACTAATTTTTTTTGTAGCTTGCAAAAATTAATTGCCTATGCTTGCATGTGGTGTTTACACCTAGGGATGGGTCCCTGTTTAGGGGTGTGTGGTAAAGACACTAGATTGGGTCTCAGAAGGGCTGAGTTCAGGCCCGTGATCCTGCTGATCTCATGAGGTGGTTATGAGAAACAATCGAGCTGACGTATGTGAAAGCCCATTTGAAGATTATGGAGTGCTAAATAAGTGCGATGATAATGCATATCTTAAACACATCTAGACAGAGATGGAGTTCCCAATCATCTTGTGCCAGGTGGGGTCTGATGTGCTTCTTAGCCAAAAAAAAAAAAGGGGGTTGTTGGAATATTGATTTTGGTGATATGTGAGAAATGCTATACCTTTAAGTATAACCAATGACTCTTCTACATTTAAGTTATACATTTTCTTCCCAGGCAAATCAGAGAGCTTCTATAAGGCGACGAATTGACCAAAGCAATTCCCTTGTCAATGTATTCTACAGTTTTCTAATTATTAACAAGGTGCAGAACAAAGACAAAGGACTCTACACCTGTCACGTGAAGAGTGGATCAGCACTTGCATCCGTTAACACCTCAGTTCATATTTATGGTAAGCAGGAGTTCAGAGTTGCCAATGAGCACTATATTTTCCAATCGCTAGGCAATTTATGGGTTCCATAAAACACGTAAATCTTCTTTTGGCCAAGTCGCTTTCTCATGAATGAATACAATTTTGCCATGGTCCCCTTCCTTTAAATTTAATATTTTTGAATTAGAGAATCTTTTCTTTACAAGTTTATTGTGGTCAGTAATTCAGTTAGATCATATTATAATTTTGTTTATAAAACTCTTTAGTGTATCATGTAAACAAAACAGAAGAAGATGATCAGTTTTACCTTGTTATCTGGGGAAAATGTCCCAGGTACAATTATGAACTTGAGAGGTAAAAAGATGGTGTAATAAATTTAGATGATTACTCAGAATTGATGCTATTTCATTTCTGGTTTTACTCTCATAGAATCCAAATATTGTTTATCTCAATACACAACTTCTGTAAAGAAAATATTTATACCCCTTTAGAATCCTTAAAAACCTTACTTTTTTTCCATTGTTGGTAACAATTCCATCGAGTTCCTTTTATTTCTTTTTGGCTTTCTCAAGTTAATCTTTGATATCAAATTAGTTGTTACAGGATACTCAGAGAAACTTTCTCCCAACTTATTCACCTTTGTCAGGAGATTTTGAGAAATTGCTTCCCACTTATCTGTCATTGTGATATAGAGATGTAAGGTTTTTACTTTCTGTTATCCTACCACTGTTTTTGTCTGTTGAGACTTGCAACCATTTGATTTGAAAATATTTCACCAATTTGCATGCTCTTGCCTTATTTTATTCATTGATCGACATTTGAGCGCATCGAAGTTTCCATCATAATTCAGCTCTATTTATTCATTTGTTGCATCCTCCCTAAATAAGGCAGTGAGGATTTGTTTTTAAATGTAAATATATTCTTTCTAACGTATTGCTTCTCCTTCCAAAGATAAAGCATTCATCAATGTGAAACATCGAAAACAGCAGGTGCTTGAAACTGTGGCTGGCAAGCGGTCTTACCGGCTTTCCATGAAAGTGAAGGCATTTCCCTCTCCAGAAGTCGTATGGTAGGGCCATAATTATTCTTATACCAATCTAAGATATGCTTTGTAAGGAGGAAGAGACAAGAATCCAATGACTTGACTTCCTGAAAAAAATATCAAGATAAATTTTCCCAGACAGCACTAGAGAACTAAGCACTGTACTGATTTCTGGGCGGGGGGTGGGGTGGAGGAGGGGAAATAAGAAGAAAACCATTTAATCGGATGGAGCAAGGGGTTAGGTTTTCTTGGGTTTTCATTTCTGCACCTCTAAGCCTTCCTATGATGTCAACACTCCTTGAATGGAATGTGTTGGGCAATGATTAGGAAGCATCTTGAATGTGTAACATGCTCTATTAACTCTGAAGAAGTGGACTCTTGTAATGAGGATGCTGAAAATAATTCTTTTATATACAGCTGGGGTGAAGGTTCCAGTCTCGTTTCAAATTTAAGCAAACATAAATAGAGATAGATCTGTTCAGATGCAGGATGAACGAATCTACTTGACAAAGTTTGTTTGGGCTTGAAGGTTACATATTCAGAAACTCCTTAAGCAGTTTTTTTGTTGTTGTTGTTGTTGTTTTTTTTTTTAATACTAGTAAAACACCTTGATGTAAAACAATGTAATCTGTTTATAATCTGCAGTCATTTTGTTAAATCATTTTTAAATGCTAATATCTTTGGCGCAAGTCATTACATTTTTAACAAAGAGCATATAGTACAAAACTGATTAAGAAAACAATCCATACACCATAGAAGTGGTGCTATTTTAGAATCTCTTCAGCCAGAGCTTATTTTGCTTTCAATATCCTATTAGTGTACTGTTTAATTGTTTTCAGTTTCCTCAAATGGTTGATGGAGAATGAAAGAGAAAATTAAACTTCGTGCTATGCCCCTTCATACCATCTTAGTAGAAAAGGGATTTTTTTTTTTTGTCTCATGATACCTAAAAAGTTTAATAGTAACCTTCCTATGAGTGTACATTATTCCTTAATAGGAATTTAATCCCTCTAGGCGGTACAGTCTCTCTTTCAGTGCTTCAGAGTATCCTATCTATTAAACAGGGCTGATTTCTTCAGTAACTAAGTAGCAGGGACCTAAAAATAATGTCAATACATCTTTAAAAATGCTAAAGTGGTTATGGGGAATAATGATCCCAAGATATTTGTAATCACAGACTAGAAGCATAATCATTTTACCTGCTTCAGAACTGAGCCCCAGTGGCCCGAGGAATTTGCTTGCAGGACTATGTGATACATGCCCAATTATGAACTAATACCATTCCCAATGTTATACCTTGACATAGAGCTTAATAAACTCCTACCAGATTAAAAAAAAAAGATCATTTAAAGAACTGTGCATTTTAATAAAATCATAGCATTTTAAAGGTGAGGGATCTTTGAGATCTTGGGGAAACTGAACCTCAAACAGGTTAAGTCACAGGTGTAGCCGCAAACAGTTGGTGGCAGAGCCAGCTTAAGAATCAAGTTCTCCTGACTGTGTATGCAAGCAGATGTGATATTGAGGCATTGGTTTTATATTTAAATTAAAAAATTTTTTTTTAATAGTTTATGCTTTCTGTTTGTGAGTTTTGTGCTTTCCTCAGGGGAAAAATCTTGATAATCTTGATTTCACTATAACTTATGAAAGGGACAACTGGTGTGACCATTTATGTAACTAAATAGAATGCCACATGAGACCACAATAGGAAGGTCTATTTTTATTTTTATCTGGAGAAGTGATCTCGTTGATCTGACTTACAATGGCCCTTGTATTGCTGATAGAGCCTCATGGAAAACTCTGGAAAACATCTTGGGTGGGATCAGAGATGAGGCCTCTGGGTTAACACTTAGGCACGATGGTGGCCTGTGTTCCAGTGGATACATTAAGCCGTCGTTTTCTGTCTTCCCTCGGCTTATTCCTTCCTCTTCGCCAATAAGTCCGAAGTTGTCCCCAGTCTGAAAGTCTTCCTTGCCTGTGCTGAAAATTCGGTGCCTACATTTTTTAAATCAGTGTGGAGGATCAGAGGCTCCAAATTTAGCAACTCAAGCTCACAAACGAATTTAAATGGCAGTGTCTTGGAGGTTGCATGAAATGACTTATTGAACCTGCTCTTAATCATAGGTTAAAGGATGGGTTACCAGCGACTGAGAAATCTTCTCACTATTTGGTTCATGGCTATTCATTAATAATCAAAGATGTAACTGCTGAGGATGCAGGGGATTATACAATCTTGCTGGGCATAAAGCAGTCAAATGTGTTTAAAAATCTCACTACCACCCTGATCGTAAATGGTAAGTTTACAGTACATATTCTTCTAGTTTGGGTGGTGTGATGGGGAGAAATCGATGAAAATTTGTCAATTTAAAAGTCAATATAACAACTTTAAAGGAAACAAAAATTTTAAATATCATTCTTAAAATCTCTTATGGGCCCATCCTAACTATTTCACATTAGCTTGTTACCTTCTGTAGGTGACATGATTCTTTATAATTATATTCAGAATATTCTCAAAAAAGGTCACTACTTTTTAAAAAATTAGCACCATCTGGACCAATATGAGGGTTTATTCATGTTTTTGCTCATATGTTTGTTTCCCTGATACCAAAACAAATGCAAATACTTCATGCAGTGGCCCAGGAGAGAGTCACAAAGACCAGCTCTTAACGTCTGTCCCATTCATCTCCTTTCCAGTGAAACCTCAGATTTATGAAAAGGCCGTGTCATCATTTCCAGACCCAACTCTCTACCCACTGGGCAGCAGACAAAACCTGATATGTACCATTTATGGTATCCCGCCACCTACAGTCAAGTGGTTCTGGCATCCCTGTAACCATAATCATTCTAAAGCAAGGTAGGACCATTAGTTTCTTGATGAACTTTTAAATACTCGTCATCTCCTTGAATCAAGATGCTTTAATGGACAGAGATGGGAGTTCATGTCTTATGTGCAGTAGGTTTGGGGCAAAGGCTTTCCCTGCTGGGGAAAAGGTGGGCAAGAGCTCCTCTTCTTCCATACTCAATGCCGTCTTCCACTGGCTAGCCACGCCCTCATCTTCTCTCATTTAGTTTCAGGAGCGCAGACACAGAATGAAGGTCACCTTGTGAGCCATTATTTGAGCTCCAGTAGGAACTCAAATCTCTCGTTTCCCAATTCAGGATTCCCAGACTTTGGCTATACCGCTATCTCAGCAACCCGCATCCTCATGTTTTTTATTTTGCATTCATTGGGCATGATACCGGATCTTGCAAACACTGATGGCCATACTTTTCAGCTTTGCTCAGGCTCTTGCATCTGTCTGACATGCGCCTGCACCCATTTTCTGCCTCATAAGAAGTCCTTCTTTATCCTCCAGGGCTTACTTCTTATGTCACCTTCTCTGCGAACCCTTCTTGATGGCCTCATTCTCAGTCATTTCTCCCTCCTTGATATGAGCAGCACTGTGTTCGTACCACTATTGTTTAACAGTTCTGCATGTGTTTATCTTTCCCCTAAGCTAGGAGCTAATTGAGAGCATCTTTGAATCGTCAGGGTCTGGCCCTGTGTCTGGCACCCAGTAGATGCTGAATGTATCTTTGATGAGTGCATTGAATGAATGAATAATCCCTACCCCTCGGTTAATTGCACGGCATTTCCTTGCATCCTGTTGATGAGTCCTGTTTGCCTTTTCCCTTTTTTGTTTAGTCTAGAGGGATGATGCTAATAATAGTTCATGAGAGCTAATTTGAAGAATTGGAATAGAATTGGTAGGTACAAAAAATAAGATATTATTGAGACAGCCCAAGAATTATCAATATGTCAAAATATTTTATTTGCTGGTCCTAACTCTGCTTGCAGAGTTTGGGACGGTTGTTATTTAAAAACAACAACAAAAAACTAGCTTGATAAAAAATAAACATGACCCAATTGTAACATAAACAAACAGAAGTGGCTATTATTTGATTTCCTAGATTCTGCCTACAATTCCAGATCTTCTTCATCTTGTGTTTTAACTTTGTATTTGGGGCTGTATTACTCTGATAGTGGAAAGTTACTGATGAGTTATGGCATTGCTGAGAAATAGATGTTTCCACACATCTGATTTCTCATTTGAGTGTCATTTTCTAAGAATAGAAATACAGAAAACTTATGTCTCTTGAATATCTTCTTTACCACTGTGAATATGTAACCCAAAAGAAAATGAGATCAGAGATTTCTCCTTACTTTGCTAATTTGGGAGAAGGCATCAATATTTACAGACCCATCCCTTTAAGGTTTTGAAATTGTGCTAGCCTAACATGCAGATAAATTAGAAAATATCTAAATAATTGAAGTTTTTAGATCTGGAATAAAATGCAGAGTTGAATTTTTATGGAATAATATAGCCTCACAGATATTTTAAAATTTTGTTTGGATGATATCAAATCTAAACTTCTAATTCTATTTAGGATTAGATCTAATAACTGTAGGTTAGAAAATAACAATTATGAGTGATGGAACATAACATTAAAAAGTTGAGTTTGAATAATGCTAATAATGCTAATAAAATATGGTTTGGGGAATGAAGCCAGCTGAAGGGAAACTTTGTAAACGTGAGCTCTCTTTTTCTGATTCCTTTGTGGCGAATGGGATCTTTCTCCTATGTTAGGGAGTAAGCTCACCTAGGCCCGGAAAGATGTCTGATTCCTCTTGGAATTCTCTCAGAACTCATCAGTCCTTGAAGAGTTCAATAAATGTTTGTTGACCAGGTGAATCATTCTCTGTTAAAGGCACTTGTTTCTTCGCCAATCACAAGACAGATCAGAAGTGAAAACTTTAACTGTTTCCATGCTGCTTCATTTTTTTATATGTTGTTACTTGAAATTATCTGCTGAAAATGTGCATATCCATAAGAAGCTCTCTTCTGTTTAGCCGGCAGAGACTGACTGAGAGGTGGGTCTATCTTGTGGCCCAGATTCGGTGTGTCTAATCCCCAGACTAAACTAATACTTTGGTTGTGTCCACATCTAGATGGTATTTAACCAGAGCCTAAAATTTAAATATGAATTACCCTACATATTTAAGATTACTTTTTACTATATGTATCTGTTAAGCACCCAATCCCTTTTGATGATTATACATAGATACCATTACGCAAATATGTTATTATATTTGTGTGTACTTTGACTGTCACCTAGATCCAGTCGAAGACGGGAATTTTAGTTAGTGACATTTGAAATAAGATATGTTCTATTGCACAGATTTTTAAAATCTTATTTGACCTACATAGTAACGTTTGCATAGAAACCTAGACTTGAAAACTTTTAGTAATTAAAGAGGGCTTCATATATTTTTGAACTTTTGCTTTGATCCCTCTGGCAGGGTGAAATGGTTAGAGCCATTCAAGTTATTTCCTAGCACACATAGTCCCATATAGCTTTTGAAATCCTTCTAGGTTAAATATACTGATTTGACCACATTAAAATAAGTTGTCAACATTGAAAGAGGTTGAAATTTTGGATTTTTCTCATTCTCAGCAACTGGCAAAGATCTCAAAATGGAATATTCATAAACCTGACCCTTATTAACCTGCCCATAAATCTTGGGGGCATCCAAGGTGTTAAGCTTATAATGCCTGGTACATGCCTGTGGTTTACGGCTTCTGTTCACATAAAATGATAATTCTACATACCTGACGGAGAGAATGTGGGGATCAAATGAGTAATGTATTTGGGAAAGGTATACATTGCCACAGAAATGAGCACTGGGGTCAACTTCTGTAAATCAGGACCAGGAACGTTTTAGGAACTTGAAAAGAAATTTCTGCCTGCTATAGCTCTAGTTTCACAAGAGTGAGAAATTTTACCAAGCAGTTCTGATAAATCATGCAAATTGTGGAAAGTAAAAGGCAATTTTGTTGTGTTTCCGAAATAGAGATTTAGTGAGCCTGGGGATTTTTTTTTTTTTTCCATAGAACTGAGGAACACATAATTTGTGATTTTTTTGGAAGAAGAAAAATTAAGGAACTATAGAAGAGTAAAAGTAAAAAGGAAGAGTACCGAAGAATGAGAATAAGGAAATGGCGTAATGGGGAAATAAAGTAATTCTCCCGTTTGTGGCCTGCCTCATGCATGCATTTTCCCGACGTGGAAGGAAGTGGCTCTGATCTGTGGGTTGGCCAAGGCAGAGGTGGGGCAGAGAGAGCATGTGGGGGAGCCGACTCCTGCTCCGTGAGCCCACAGTAGATTTCTAGAACTTCCCAACCCTCCTGCACTTTGAAGAACCAACTGGGACTACTAAAGCTGCCTGTCATGAGCTCTAGTCTTGGTCTCATAATCTCTGGAGAGCTTGGCCAGCACTGCTGGCACCGTCCCATGGGTATTGGCAAATCGTGCTCAGACAGGGTTGCCAAAGGAACGAAGAGCAGGATGGGACTGGAGAGAAAGGCTCTTCTTTGGGGAATGGAAGAGATGGGTTTGGGGAACCCAGGAGAGGAGAGGGAAAGGACAGGCTTGGCATGGTACTTTTGTACTCCAGATCACCAGCTATATTTTCCAAAATGTTGAAACTGCTGTGATTCATGCCTGCTCGAAGGCCTGGCGAGTTCTCTGCCTGAATGCGTCTTTGAGCTCACTCTCCCCTGCTGCCCTGTAAACGCGAGGGTGGCGGTGGGCTTCCGTCTGCCCCATCCTTCCTGACAATCCGCTTAGCCGGGGCCCAGTCCTGCCTGGTTGTGTCAGAGGTGGTCTTTTCTTCTTTTTAAAGCTAAAGCCTGTTTTGGAAATGTTGACTGTGTTTCGGCTCTTTCTTCAGAGAGGTTCAAGGCCAGCAGCCTCTGGTTACTGCAGTTTTGTTTTTGTTTTTAGAGCACACATTCTTTAGATCACAGGCTACTTGATTCTCTCTACTTGTCTATCACAGATGGTAATTTCAGAGCAATAAAAAGTACTGGTTGATTACAACAGGTATAGCTGTGACACATACAATGATTTTTGACCTCTAATGGGGGGAAAAAAAGATAGGTATCCTTGAGTTCTTTGTGAAAATCTTTCTTCATCTGCCGGGATGAGCAGTACAAACGTATAGAGACTAAATTCTGCTATTAATATTGCATTAATGTTGCTTACATCTTACAAACGCGGTTTGCACATCATCATATTCAGTCTGAACATGTTGTTAGTCGTCTCTTCATCACACAAATACCTATTAGGCACCAGCCATGTACAAAACACTACACTACTTGTCTTATGCATTTAAGTTTTAATTATGTAAGATCAAACATGTACAGCAATTACTTATTGGATCCTCTGTATGTACCTGCAGAATATCCATTATATCGTCTCAGGGACAGAGACCTGGGAGTCAAGGAAATGGGTTCTATTCTTGGCACAGTCCCTGACTTTTGTGTGACCTCAGCAAGCCATTTAATGTCGGTGTTTCAATTTCCCTTTCTGTAAATGGTAACTGTCATGCCCCCCCTTTCCTATAACACAGGACCAGTAATGAGTTAAATGCAAAAATCACTTCAAATTATATTTTCTTCTTTCAGAAAAGCTTGAAATAATTTCCTAGTTGTTACACACTGGTTTCCCTTCTGTTTCTTATAAATTACAAAGCAATTTGATCATTAACTCTGAACAGCTAGTGCCAAATTAACCCACAAATTCAGCTTATGAAAGTAGAATGATTGTGAGAAAAATCTTACATGTGATACAGAATTGACTCAATAATTATAAAGTTATTAATTACCCAGTAAGAAAAAAAAAATGCAGCAGCTTTTCCATCATTGGTGTGACCACGTATTTTCTTCATTCTGGCCCGGAGCACCTTGGCCAGCCCCTGGCCAGCCCGTACAGATGAAGGCCCTCTCCTGCTTTGCCCAGTGGGCTCTAAGGCCTTGCTGGCTTTATTTGTCTTTTGCCAAAGAGCCCCTTAGCATGTGGAAAAATGTAGCCGGATTCTCAATTCATGGGAGATGGAAGGGGGAGATTATTCTTTATTACTTTCTGAGCTAAAATGGTGGGGTTTCTAAGAAAAACATAATAGGCCTGCTTGGAGTCTCAAGAAACCTCTTGCAAAACACTAAAGTGGGTCAGATCTGGAGTCTAAAATATTTACATGCTTTAGAACGTTAATAGAAAACAATGTTCTCTGCCATTTTCCGTAACAATTGGATCTCCCATTTCGGAAACACTCTTCATCTGTCCTAGCAAGAAAAGGGACTGTGGGGAGTCTGGAGCAAGCTCCCCACTTCAGGCCTAAGTGTGGCTGGCTGTTTTGAGGGTGGCCTACAAAATGCGGGAACAGCAGGGGCCTCTGGGAACCCGGAAAAGACCTTGACTAATTGCATTTCTCTATTGTTTACGTCAGCAAATTAGCAAAGAAATGAAGGCCTGAATCATTAGGGACGTGTTAGGGATAGATCATTTGGGGGAAACATAGTTTTGCGCATCAGTGGGGTATGTAAAATTAACAGGACCAAAACAAAACAACTGTTAATGGTAGTTAATTAGAAATGTACTCAAGGACCCATATTTAATTGACTGCCAGCATGAATGTCCATTATTTTTATGCTGCAACTGTTTTATGTCCTGCCTTCTCTTTTCTACCAACGAAATAAAAGTTCTTACAATTTAAAAACAGAACAAGTCAACATTTTCCTGGGGGCTAAAAGTAGGTCAGATACCTGAGGGGAGCTGTGATTGAAGAAAACCTCTATTTTGGAAATATGAGTCCATGCCTCACATTTGAATATTCATTGCATTCCTTCTATGTACCCATGCCTCTCTCCAAAGTATGGAGACTCAAATCAGATATTAAAAAGAGGGAATTTTAATTTGCTGCAAACAAAACCTTGAATCAGAATGAGGACTTTAAACAAGGCCACTTCACCAAAGACCACTTCGGCAGGACTTGGAGCTTGAACAAACCAAATAAAACTGGCCGTCTTAAGCAGCAGGCTGTCATTACAAGCTAAAAGTGAATGTTCCTAATGAGGAACTTCTTGCATTCTGTTATATAATTGCTGGGTGAGGACGTGCATGCTGCCCAATGGGAAAGTTCACACAACAGCCCTTATTAGTTTTGCATACCGAGTCCTGAGAACAGAGCCTGAGTTCGTCTGCCAAATGCCTTTCTACCACTTTTCTATGCCCTGCAAGATTTTCCTCTTTTATTCCCACTCTTCCTAGTGATACAGTGAGTCTGATGAATAATTGTTTCCAGTGAATTAACTGTCTCCTGTAATTGCTATCAAACATGTCATCCTGTGTTATAAATTAAATCAAAAGCCTGAATCAGAGAAAAGTCTATGCTGGATGGTTTACACAGGGAGATATTTCAGGCAAGAGATATATCACACAATTTTGGAAGATTCCCTAAGAAGACTGGCACATGTTTTCATATTTTCTTTGGCCATGTTCATAGATTTTTAAAAATCGAATGGGAATTTTCATTTTATCTGGACATAAGATCCTTAGATAATACATAAATAGGACAAATTCTTTATACAACATGTACCTACACTTAGAAAACTATCTTGGTAAATGTATCTCCATAGACCTAGTGGGCTGTTTCTTGACACATGTGATCTTGTCTGGGGTTTTAATGTAACCTCATTGCCCTTTTCTGTGAAAAAACAGAAAGCAATAGATTCCAAAGATGGAAAAAGAGTGACGGATCAGACCGTGGCTCAGACACGGCCTCACAGGGCCTCACAGTCACTAGACCTCGTTTCTCCGTCCCTTTTCCAGAAGCCTCACAGGCTTCTTTTGTCACCTTGAATGCCACTGGCCACTTCATGATAGTAGCTGGAATCAGTTTGGCCAACGAGCTCCTTCTCTGTGCCCACAGCTGTGTTCCTCTCTTTACATACATTTTCCCTAGTCTGTCCAACAATGCCACATGATGGGCATAACTTCCCTTATTATCCCATGAGGAAACCGAAGCTCAGTTATTTCTCAGGTGTTTTCGGATTATAGAACAAAAGAAAAGGGGCTAAATAGGTTGGCATTTTGGAGGTGGTGTCCTGTGTGCCCTGTGGCTTCCAGGGGAAGGGGACAGGAACCCTCAAGTGGGCCGGGTTGAGCAAGCACTGGCCTAACCTATTTGGTTTGCTCTCGTCAGGCAGCTGACCCCCCGCAGAGCCCGCTTACTGAGTTAGAGCTGAGCTGGGGGTCACAGAGGAAAGGTTAAAGAGGATAGCAGGGATTGGGAAAACTTGACTTCAATTCAATTTCTTTGGAAACCAGTGATTGTCTGCCGCTGGCTTAGGCATCATAGAGAACCGCAGAGGGGAGCAGGCCCTTGGAGGGTAGTTCTGGAAAGAAAATGCAGAAACCCCAATGGGATAAGCCTAAAGCTCTAAAGAAGACCAGTCTCAGGAGAGCAATAAGTCCATCAGTTGATGGGCCCATTTGCTGGGACACTTTCCCTCTCTTTCCCTTCTGTGATTTTGCTAACCCTTGCAGGGGCATTTAATCTCTTGCAGGGAAGTCCTAGTCCCTCATTTATTGCTCGGGATTAATGGTCTGAATCAGGTCCAGTGAGCCCTTGGTGGACCTCACAAAGTTCTTGGATGGTCAGGCAAAGGAGGCACCAGAGGAATTAAAGGCCACAAAGAGGGAGGGGTCAAGAGAAAGTGAAAGAGAAAATAAAAGATGATGAGTGAATGAAATGCAGATATGGAGGCTCAAAATTTCCACCTCAGCATGTGTTGATGTAGTTATATGGAATGATTTATTTGCTTAAAATTAAGAAATTTTAGATTTTTTCTTGTAAAAAAAGAGCTTTCTTTTAGAGGAGAAACTGAGGCTCCAAGATAATTATTCCTACCCTCACAACTAGTTGATGGCAAGTCCAGGATTAGACCCAGGTTTCTGATTTCCTGCATATAACCTGGTTGAATAATGGGTCAACATGGTTTCAGGAGGGGTGGAAGGAGAGAGCTGCAGTTTTGAGGAAGCACCATGGAGGAGCGAGATCCGAGCCCTCAAGACGATGGGTGGGTGCTGAGAAGTCAAAGCAAAAGGGAGAGGGACAGGGATATGATGGAGTGATCTGCAGATAGGAAGGGAGTGAGGAGTTGAAGGGGACCTGCTGGTTGGCTCATAAGATTTGGGTTGAGAAAGAATGAAATCCAAATCAGAGAGATCAGATTGGGTCTGAGGTTGAATTTCTTAAATGGAAGCTGAAGAGTTAAGCTGGGCATTCTACTTTAGCTCACGTTTCCTGGCTGCCCACGTCTTCTGCTATCTGTTGAGCATAAGCCCTCCCTGTCACTTCTTAGAGATTGATGAACTTTTGCAGACTCACTGTTGGTGGTCTCACTGCCGTGGCACTTCTTGATCTCGTGCAATGTGCGTTACATGTACAGGCAAAAGTCGAAGCAAATGTCCTCGTGTGTGAAAATCAAGGCCTTAGAATCCAAGAACTTGGATGATCGCTCAGATTTTTTAAAAAGTTACATGGGTGTATAGTATCCCATTTTCTTAGGTCCTTAATGTTCCATATTAAGCCTGTCTTCACTGTTGAAATTATGTAAGATGATCACTTATTGCTACCCTATTGGAAACTCCTCCCTTGGGAGTGTGAAAAAGTCTTCTCACAAATAAGGTGAGGAAAACAAAACAAAACAAAGTCTAGTTTTTAAGGACATGAGCTCTGGAGCCTGAATCCAGTCCTATCTCAGCCACTGGGTACCATCACCAGCTGTGTGATTTGGAGCAAAATAAACTATCTCTTGGAATCTGGGTTTCTCATCTGTACAATGGAGATAACTGCACTCACATCGTCAGGTGGCTGAGGGAATTAAATGAGATCTTGTATGTGAAGTACTTAGCCCAGTGCCTGGCTGAGCATGTCTGCTGAAAGTTGCCCAGTCCTTGTAGGGTGCTCAGGGGCTTTCCTCGGAAGTGGCATGCGGTGTACCCTGCCATCCCATGAAAGCAGATAAGATTCTCCATGCTGCTAGGTTAAGGCTATCCCAGGAAACATGCTGGCATTTGGACAGGTCTTTTGACTTACGAAGCACAAATGGTAGAAATTTCAGACCTTCAGGAAACTAGCAGAGGTGTAATATCCTGGACCTACTCTTGTTCATGAACTCTTCCTCAGCTGCGCAGATGCTCATTGACCACATGTCGCCTGGCCTGTGGGCTCTTGACATTCTATCTGCTTGTGCTGAATTGCATCCTGATAGTTTTCCATGTATCTGACTTATCTTTTCAATAAACATCTAAGTTCCTGGGTGACAAAAGGAACTAAAGCTTTTTCTTCTTTGCAGGTGGCACGCTTTTATTTGTTAAATATAATACATACGGTAAATTTTTTATTTGAATCCAGTGTTGCTAGTGACAATGAGCCAGTATCTCGCGCACACTTGAAGAAAGGAGACCATCACCGTGTGGGTTTCGTATTTTCCATTAGACCAAAAGCCTCCTCTCCACCCGTCAGCAGCACTGCCAGAGTTGAAACTGTCCATGACTATCAGTTTGTCAGATGCTGATAGTGCCATGACGAGTTTATCCAGGTCCCAGCCAGATCCCCTGTCTTCATTAATACTCGTCACTGTGGGTGGAAAGGTACTGGTGGTAGTGACATAGTGCCTCGTTTCGGGGTAGGTGTGAGGTCATTCGACGGTCACGAAGGCCCCCTTTTTCAGCGAGTTTGAGGTAATGATTGATGGCAGAGCTGACGGCTGGCAGAAGGTTATGTCCACACGTAGCCATGCCATTCTTTTTCGGGATCCCCCTTCCCATTAGGCAGTTCAGCTGAGCAGCAGACCTGGATTATTTCTCTGCAATTTGCCATGTTAGTGATAGGGATGGTGATGATGATTAATGAGACCCCATCCCTGCACTAAAGCAGCCCCCAGTCTATCCAGGTAGATCAAATAACAGCACACGTGTATGATCTGTCTGCTGGGTGCCACGTGCTGTGCTGAGCAAGTTACACAAACCCACTCATGTAGGCTCATCCTAGCATTTGCCAATGCCAAAGGGATGTTCCTTAAATTAGATTCTTTCCCTTATATTTAAAATAAACAAAACTGGTAAGACGTGGTGACATGGGCTTACTTGCTTTGAGTCTGCAATGCTAAGGACACATCCATTCCCAAAGAAGTTGAGGTGGTTCACAAAAAGTGCAACAAATAAATGAGAGAAATCTGGATGAAGGGAGAGAAATGGGGTCAGATTAGTACAGGGATAGGGGCCATATGCTTTACTTTCTAGTTGGAGAGAGAGAGGGGGAGAGGGAAAGAGAGAAACGGAAACAAACTTTCGCAAGATTAAGAGACCAATAAGATATGAAACAAAGCAGGAGAAGTACGATTTTCAAGGGAGCTGAGGTCTGAGAGGAATAACTTCCCTCCTACTCTGTGTTATTTAGTAGAGCGACTCCTCAATCACTTTTTTACTATACAGAGCATCGTAGGACTTGTTTATTCTAACTTCTCTATGCCTTGGCCAGTGGCTTATCACCAGAGCAGGGGTTAGTAAAGTAATTCTGTGGGCTGGTTTCATCCAAGAATACAATTTTAGAACTATTCAGTGGATCGAAAGACGGCAAGTCCTCTGAGCAATTTTCTATTGATTTTGATGATTTTTCACAATTGGGCTTTTGCTTTCAGGGTTACAGAAAGAGAAAGTGATAAAACCATCATTTGAACTATGGTCTGGCCAGCTCTAAAGTCTCTGCTTCTTAAGCTGAACTGGGTTTCCTCACCCCCACACCCCACAGGCTTTCTGGATGTTTCCATATTGACTGCTCTCTGCTAAGTAAACTACCTTCTTCCTTGACATGAAAACAAAGTAACACTAGCTTGAAACAGTCTTCACTTAGTGATTGGGGAAATATCTTAAGCCACCTTCTTGAATGTGTTAGAGTAAAGGATATTATTTGTCATGACTCCTAACATTTCCCTGATTTCTTGTTGATCACGTCACCTTTCTGGACTGACTGTCCTTCACGAAGAAGAAAAACGAATGAATAAAATTAAATTGGGGTTCTCTTTGGGGCCCGTATCTGGGTTTCCACCCTGCGAGCCTGCAGTCACCCGGCATGGGGGTGCAGGGATCCCTGGCCTAGTTTGGTGAAGACGCACATGTGTGTACGTGTGTGAACATGTGTGCTATGTGCGTGTGCGTCTGGCACTGGTGGCAGCCACCTGAAGGAGGGAGGGGGGAAGGAGAGCAGAGCCGGGCGACAGGCCCTGTTCCGAGTGGGAAAGGACCGTGGGGCCTCAGGAAGCCGCACAGGCCGAGGGGCCCCCGGAAAAATGCTCATCTCAACGGAGGGGGCCTGGGGCGCTGGGTCACCTCCACTGTTGTCCCAGGAGCTGACCCAAAGCCTTCAATTCCCCAAAACCCTCCTCTGCTCCCTGCTCTGTTCAGATGAGGAGTGATTTTCAGGGTGGGCCCCGCGGCCTCTCGCTGCACAGGCCCGTCCGGCCCTGGAAGCCCATGTGCCTGACCCTTTGACCTCCCGCAGGCCGGGGCCCTTTTCCTGGAGCAGAAGGAGCAGGAAGCATTCTGTCCAAATGCTCCTTCAACCCAACCTCCTTTTCTGCAGCATCCTCTCCCGTGTAGGGCTTTATTTGTTTTATCAGAAGGTGAGAGGACCCCATCAGGCTGACGGCTCTGGCACCCATTTCTCAAGTTTTGGCGACACCCACAGCTGTGGGTTTTCACATGGCTGTGGGCAGGAGACCCCCCAATGGGGCCGGCCCTGGAAGCGCCCTCTGATGGGACCCCCGCTGGCCTTTTATTCTTCCTTTCTATATATTTTTTAAGATATTTTACAGCCTCGACTAGCTGTTTATTACTGCTCTACCCCTTTGTTTCCTAACTCTAAATGATTCGATGTTCTTTACAAACAGATTCTAATCACTGCTAGCATGAGCAGTAAAATCCCAGTAAACAGATAAGCAGAGTTCAAACAAGAACCCCCAGATTTAATCATCCAGAAAAGAAAAAGGGAGAGGAGATTATTCTCCGTCTTGGGACTTTGTACAACTTCTTAGAGCCCCTTTTCCCCCAACTAAATATGCATTAAATATAAAATTAATATATACCTTCAATCCTAGGAAATGTCTCAGGCTCATGAAGCAGCCCTTGGAGATTGGGGTCCTCGGCTAACCACAGGCAACCTCACCCCCACCTCAGAAACCCCTCCTGGCTCTCTTGCAAGTTTAAGATTCCTGTTATCAATAAATTAGACTTTGTTATAAATCAGGAAATGTTTAGAAACCATGCAGACCAAAGTAAGTCTCAGGGAAAGAAGAGAGAGTGATGAGAGTTGGATTGATTTTGTTGTGGTAGTTGTAGCAAGATATTTGTAAATGATCAAATTCATCAGCCAGTAGAAGGCAAAGAATTCCTTTTTTGCATCACCAAAATTTTATGACCAAAACGAACCAAAATTTATGTCCAAAATGTCTATAAATTATAGGGCATTCTTCTGCCCCTTCCCTTCCCTCCACCAACAGACTAGGTGATCTTGTATTTCTTAGAAATTAAGATTTAATTTCTCTTGGTGCCTGGCTCTAATGGCAGTGTGAATTCAGGAGACCCCCCAGAGCTCTCCTCCATACCACGTGGCTGTAGGCTGGGTCTCCCTCATGATGCCCGGTGCTGAAGTTCTGGGGAGGTTCCTGGGGGACAGTCATCCTGTGTGGTGGAAACAGGAAAACCTGGGTTCTGATCCCAGGGCTGCCAGGTATCCTGAACCTGAGCAAGGCATTGGATTTGTCTGTTCTTTCCTTATTGGTAAAAGGATTTGTGAAATGGTGGGATAATGACACCTGCTTCATTTGGTGACTGAGAAGTCATCAAGTTCCCTGTGGAAAGCCCCTGGCCCACGCCTGGCCATAGCAGCAGCTCAGTAGCAACTAGATTCCCCTCAGCCGGCCAATGGTCAGAATTTAGCAGAACAGAGTTTTGAAATGAAGGTCAGTTTTATATCATTTATCATAGGGTGAAAGGGGACCCTGGAACAAACCTTTTTATTTTAAGATTCGGGCTGTAAGAATAGACCCCCTGGGATTAGAGCAGTTATTAAACCAGGTGGAAATCATTTATGAAATGGGCATTGGGTACTAGATAACTGTAGGTTTCTCGGGTACCATCACCAGCACTAAACAGGTGGGCAGTTTCTAGAAGGCCTAAATGAAGGGTTGAACCATCACCCCAGTTCTTCAGAGTCTGTCATTTTCTCACATGAGAGAACCACTTCAAAGAAAACACAAATACTTAACATCCGTGGCTAATCCTCACCCAACTGGAGTCTTCCTCTGGGTTCCACCAGATGCAGCAATCCATTCTTGAGAAGAAAGAAGGTAGCGGCTCTGCTTTTCAGGGAGGGGGGAGAGGAAAGAAAGACGGGGGAATGAAGGAAAAGCAGAGTTGTTAAAAAGCAGCACTTAAAATAAAGCCCAGAGAAACCAAAGGCTACCTTTGGGCGTACACCTTATGCTTTATTTCCAGAGTCTTGGATTTGTAAAGGTGAACAGGGCTGGGTTCAGGAACCGTGGAGGCTAAAGTGAGCTTTAAGATACAAGCTGTAATTGCAGGTCCTGCACACTCTGAATGGTGAATACATTTTGGCTGTGTATGATGAGAGATGTTTGCCAGATTTTGGAAAGAAGCTAACTGTGTCATGCCAAAAGGGCTACAAAGATGTTAAATGCCTAATGCAGTAGTGGTATTTGCTTAGCGAATACTTGAAAACCTTCCCCACCTATATACAAAGAAGCACTTTAGTGCAATCATTTCTTGTCACATGTTGGTAGGATGTGGATATCATGTTGCATTTGGTGGAAGCATTAAGCACCCAGATTGTGCAATGAGACAGAACTGAGTCCAGATTCTCTCTCTGCCTCAAATTAGCTGTGTGACCCTGGACAATTTACTTGCCCTCTCTAGTCCTCGGTTTCCTTATCCATCAAGTGGGGATAATAGTACCTATTTTTTAGGCTGTTCTAAGGACCAGTGAGAGAATGGGTATGAATCACTTGGTGCAGCGCATAGAAGAGATCATTACTGTATAATTTACAATCATGTATTTACATAATTAATAATTAACATTTCTGTAATTATCACAATCTACTACTGGTTAGCTAGCTGGCTGGAACCAAAAGTTAATACTGTCACGACTGTGGGTTTGACCTTGTGTTGACTTTGCAGTTTTCTGTGGCCCCAGGCCATCTTCCTCTGTCCTTGCTCACTGAGAACCAAATATTTACGTGTATGGAGGGAACAGGGCAAACCCATCAGCACCGCAGGAAAATCAGCCCAAGCACGCGGTCACTAATGTCATGTACGAGTCAGGAAGGTGGCGTCTTCCCCTTCTGCATGGAGAGAGAGGCTGGTCGACTCGACCGTCAGGGAGGGCTCCACACACGCTCCCATTGGAGTTCCACGGGCTGACATGTCACATGTAGGGTCCGAGCTTTGTGCGTCAGGGACAAAATTGGTGGCTTTCTTTTAATTGACCCATGTCAATCTCTAGTCCGAGGGTAATTCATTTCGACTCCAGAGCAGTCGGCAGAGATGACATGGAGTACACTCTTACCCCGGAAATTCTTTTTTTCCTCTCAATGGATATAAATACCTCCATGCTATTGTACTTGGCATGCGGTATGCAAATGGAGGCAGGAGTCTTGAAGCTCATTAGGAAAGGGACAGGGGCTTGGAGCAAAGAGAGGACAGCAGCGCGCGGCCGTCGATAACAGTGGCCTTGTCCAGAATAGCACATGGGAGCTTTCTTATCTCGCTCTGGCAGAAGGTGCCGTGGGCTTCCTGTGCGAAATCAGGAGCAAGCGCTGCTTTCCTCTTGTTGTTCAGCTTCCTCTCCCCTCAAGACGGTTCCCAGCACAGCGATTATCTTTGCATCTTCAAACATGGCACAATCTACTTCCTTAAGAGCCTGATGTATTCTTAAGGCCTAGGCAGAGTCCCCTCCCCCCAAATCTCTTTTCAAGTGCTGTGATATAGCCAGGCTCCTAAGTGACATTCTGTTTTTAATGGTTCCAATTGCAAAGAGGGAAGAAATCACAGCCCCCCAAATGTAAATGTTTAAACACGAGAACCTCTCCTCACTGGGTGGGGGAGGCGGGGCTTGTTGTAAGTTTCGGTGCCAGGACCGGTGCAGTGGGGAACTGTCGCTGGAGTTCTGGGCAGGGGGTGGCAGAGCTCACCAGCCCCAAGTGAACTTGGACAGCAGAATGCTTTTCTCCTGGGAAACCCCTAGACTTGCCTTACCCTAATATATTTCTTTGCATTTCCTGAAGACCGAGAGTATGAAATTAAGATCTTTGACCTCCCCTATTTGATTTTTTCACGGCTTTGGAGGTAAAAAGAGTGAGATCCAAAGGCTTCTCTTCTAGATACAAGGGAACGTCAGCTGTTTGTGGTCTCAGTGCCAAGCCACATGCATGTGTGAAGCATAGGTGTGCACGTGTGTGTGTACCTTATAGATATCGTCCATGCACGGAGTGTGCGTGAAAAGACGGGGAGGCAGGTGTAGACAGGATAGTCTAGAAATGGGAAAATACACTGAGAGTGAAAAACAGGGCAAAGTGACTTTCGTGTAATGATTTTTAAACTTTATCATTAAAAGGTTTCAAATAAAGAAGAGAGTGTATCATTTCTCTTTGGTTCAGTACTCTCTTCTTATCAATAATTATTGGGTTAAAATGCCTTTACTTTACCTGATAAGATTATAAGGAACAATTAGTAGAAATGGCTGAAATTCCTTAAAGAGTGGTCAATCTTTATTACTTCTTTTTTTATTTTAACTCATAATCTAACTATAAAAAAAAGACATTTTTACAACATGTGGGGAAATGAGATCTGTGCACTAGGTGCAGACAGCACCATGGAATTATTGCTGATTTTGTGAGGGGTAATAATGGCACTGTGGCTATATTAGAAAATAAGCATGTTTTTCAGGGATGTATACCTAAGTATGGAGGGTTAAAATGATGTAATGTCTGGGATTTGCCTTTGAAGATGCCACAAAAGTAAAAAGTATAAAAGAAACAAGGGGGAAATGAAGCAAATTTGGCAAAAGCTTGACAACTGTTAATTCTGAATGATGAGTCTATGGCTGGTCATTACATTATGCTCTCTCCTCATGAGTTTGTTTGAAAATAATAAGCAATTAAAATGAAACATCAGACCACTTACTAGAAGCAGCACATATGCTTGTTTGCCTGGTTACACATTTGTGGGGTGCTGGTGACTTGCTAAGCCCTGGGTGAGTCAGGACCTGGGGTCCCTGTCCTCCTGTGGCCGCCAGCCTAGGGGGGCCGCAGAAGAGTTGAGCAGCTACTCAGAGATGGCGAGTGCTCAGCCGGAGGATGCACCAGGCAGTGCTCCCCAGAGCATCACGGGGGACCAGAGCCAGCAGTTGTGGAGAGGCGAACCCCCGGAGTCCCTTCTTAGCACAAGGACCACAGAGGCAGGATCCCAGAACCTTTGTCAGATCCTCGCAGTCCCTCTGGCTTACCTTTCTTCGCTTACTTTATCCTCTGACTTTCATCTCACGGAAGTCAGCACTGCCCTTGGCTATTTAAGTTCAGATCGACCACTCCTTCTTTCTGGAAACTGGGCTTTAAAGTTCCTCCTGGTTTAAAAATCTCCAGAACCTGCCCAAGACATGTGCCAATCCAAACCCGACAAGCTGTGCACTCACCGAAAATCCTAGTCCGGCAAGTAAAAATGCAAAATGATTCAAGGAAATGTTCCACAGTGCAAGGAATAATAAAAATAACACTCTCCTGCACGTGAGGCTCTCCCTCTTTGGAGAACGGCATCTGAAAGGGAGAAACAGAAATAAGCAGCATCAGCAACTGGGTGACGCAGGGACCGAAGAAGGCTCCCGGGGTCACTCACCACTTCCGCTTCTAGGCTTGCTGAGGGCTGCTGGCCTTGACAGCCCAAGGGGATTTGTCTGAGGCACCTAAAACATCCCTTTGCCTACTTGCATTGTGTCCCAAATAAATCTGTATTTAAATCTCTCAATAAAACTCTACCTCAAAGGATTCGGTATTCATTTTGTAATAAATAGTAGAAAAGCAAATCTTTTGCACTAGTGTTACTGAGCACTTGCTATGTGCATGATGCAATGCTAGGCCCCGAACGGTTTACTACCTATTTGGACAGGGCAGGAAAATACGAATTACTGTATAAACAAAATGTGGAATTGCTGTAGGCTCATGAGCCGCACATGCCTGGAGAGAAGTGCGAGTTCACAGTGGGCAGCAGGGATCAGAATAAACTTTTTAGAGAGCAGGCTTGGGGGAAGGGATACCACCCAGGGAAGGGTGGAATGGAATCCGTGGGGATTCAGTGGGCAAAGATGAAGACAGCAGAGGGCAGGGGGCCTGGTTAGGCTTCTAGAGTGTCTTTAACTTACCAAACACCGCCACGTAAATTGTCATTCAATCCTCAGGTAATCGTGTGAGGTTGGCAAGGCAGATAGGGCTTTGTTCTTACTCCCCAGAAGAGAGGACTTGTCACACAGCTCTCAGAAGTCAGGGTGGGGAGAGAATTTAGGTCCTCAGATCCTGTGCTTTTTGAACGAACCAAACCCAGAAAAGGGATTCGGAAAAGTGGGTAGGGAATGACTGTGGATGGCACTGAATGGTGGATGCGGAAGCCTGGGCTTTCTTTGAGACTGTTGTGGAAGCTTTTGGGCAAAGAGGATGCCACTAAAAATAAGAACTTTGAAGGGATAAATCTGGCAGCAATTTTGTAGGTATGGGAGTGGGAAGAGACAGATGGCAGCAAGGCCAGTGAAGAGACTATTGCAATGTCCTGATAAAAGTGGCCATAACATGTTTTTTGTTGTTAGGGGTTTTTATTCATGTAGAACCTAAGGTGCATATAAAACAAAATAAAGTCACAATAAATATTTGCAGTGATGATTTGAGCACTAAGCCATGTAAAAACAGAAACCTACTACTAATAAAATGTGTTTGAGAGAACATGTCAACTTCCAGGTATAGGTCAAAATCTCTTTAAAGTGATACTCTACCAGCTAGTTTAAAAGCAGAGAAACATTTCATAGACTTTTAGAGGCAAAACAACAACAACAACAAAAAACCATAATGAAAGATGACTTCAATAACCCCATTTTATAATTAAACACTTGAGGCCTAGGAAGTTAAAGGGTTTGTCATCATATCCAAAACTTGAAAAGAAATAGCCTGAATTTAACAAGCACCCCATGTTGTGTGTTTCCACATGCATTTAATTATCCCTGGGAAAAAAATTAGCTTTGCAACCAACTATTCTGATTGAAAGTCAGTTTTTTATAGATGGCAAATGCTATTATTTCCTTGAGGTTTCCATTCATTAACATAATTTCATTTTTTTCTGTGTATGCATATTACTTCCACTAAGAATTAATTAAAACCTAGTTATTAAGTTTTCTGAGTTATGCATTGTATTTTATATTTATCATTTTGAATAGGAAGGACATATGGAAACACAGTAGTGTGGGTTTTTCTTTAACATCAGGCAAACATACATGTTATTTTTAAGTTTTGAAGACGGGTATAGAAGAAAAATCTAAGGAAAAAAGATTCAAATGAAATTTGGGACTTTGTTATGCAAGTCAGTGGTTTTCATTTCATCTGTCACCATTTGGTGGGACCACCCTGTAAAGTGACATTGTGGTGAATTACTGTTTTTTTTTAATTTTTAAATAGGTATGACATTTGTTCCAATAATGGAGAGTCTTTCATCCTGGATCCTGACAGCAACATAGGAAACAGAATTGAGAGCATCTTGCAGCGCATGGCAGTAATAGAAGGAAAGAATAAGGTATTGTTTGTAAAAAATAAACGTTGGGATATTTATTCTAAGAATATACAATCACCTCCCATCTCTGGGTTTATTGGAACCAGAAGTAATTCAAATACTAAAACAAAAATTCAGAGAGAAGAAAGAGCATATGTGAGGGATCTGTCTTCTTAGAGAGTCACACTGAGACCCCTCGAGCTGCTGTCTTCTGAGAGAGTGACCATCAGTTCCAAAGCAATGAGCACTCTGTCCTAGCGGAAGAGGTGGAGCTATCATTTCATACATCAAAATGGGCCACTTCAGTAGTTCTCAACCCTGGCAGCCAATTAGAAGACTCTACCAGTTATTACTACATCTGAATCTCCCTCCATGATGGGGCCCAAGGGTCATAAATGCTGCCCAAGTGATTCCAATGTGTAACTAAGACCAAGAATCACTCACTTGCACAAAGGGGGATCCCAAAAAACAAAAGCTAGTAGAAGACTTAAGGCTAAAATGGAATGTTTCCATTTTACAAAATATCTTGCCCACTCCTCCCATCTTTGCAAGGGCAAAGTCCTACTAAGTTGGGATATGCAAACACAAAGAAATGGTATATCATGATTCCCTTACCTAATCAGGGTCTGAAAGGCTTCTTTTCTGGAGTTTTCTAGCATTCATTCTCTACTCCCTCACCACTCTCTGAACCAGGCAAATCTCTTTGGATCTCAGAGCTGGTAGCTTTTTTTTTTCTGTTAAATTCTTGAAGAATATATGTAAAAAATCTGCTATTGTCAGGCAAAGGGATAGTGAAGTTTTAAAAAGAAAAACATATTAAATAACCCCATGAAATGTCTGTGTACACATGTCCATCACGATTTGGAGTAGAGACTGTTAATAATAGAGATTTCACCATCTGCTTGACTGCAGTCATGCTTATATTATCTATTTATTCAGCTGCACTCTTTGCATTTGAAGATGACGAAGTAGATGGCATCATTCTCCATGTAGGATATGACAATAACAATAATGGTAAATAACATCTGTACTTTTCATCATGTAAACCTTTTTGACATGCTAATGTGAAAATCATTCTTCGGCAGGCCATGGTGGTTAAAGCTCCATTTTAAAGATAAGAAAAACTGGGGTAGATAAGATGATTAACCTGAGGCCACACAGCTTAGAAATGCTAAATGAGGAACTCAAACCAAAGTCATCCTATTCCAAAACGCAGGGCTCTCAGAGTCAACTAAACCAAAACTGGAAGTAGTTACAAGGGTGAAAGGCTGCATGATAATATCAGCACTCCAGGTTAAGGATTTAGGAAAAAATTTTACATTTCTAGCAAATAAGGTGGTTTACAATTCTTTCTTTTTTTCCTTAGAGCAGTTGTAGGTTTATAGAAAGTACAGAGTTTCCATATACCCTCCTCTCTCACACAGTTTTCCCTATTACTAACATTTTGCATTAGTGTGGCACCTTTGTTACAATTCATGAATCAGTATTATTGTAATTATACTATTAATTTTAGCCCACTGTTCACATTAGGCGTCACTCTTTCTATTGTAAAATTCAGTGGTGTAAATTACATACCCAAAATAGTGCCTCCATCCCCATCTTCCATCACCAAAACTCTTTCATCACTCCAAACAGAAACTCTGTACCAGTTAACCATTAACTCCCCATTCTCCTCACCTTCAGCCCCTGGTAACCTGCATTCTAGTTTCTGACTTTATGAATTTGCTTATTCTGCTTATTTCTTATCAGTGGATCCCACAGTATTTGCCCTTTTGTGTCTGGCTTATTTTGCGCAACCTGATGTCTTCAGGGTTCATCCATGTAGTCGCCTGTGTCAGAACTTCATTCCTTTTAATGGCCGAATAATATTCCACTGTATGTACAGCTCACATTTTATTTATCCATTCATCTGTTGATGGAACACTTGGGTTGTTTAAGATGGTTTACAATTCTTTTCTCTAATACAAACGGGCAGTACTTCAAAAGATTTCATGATGTACTGCTATTGATGAAAGAGCATTTGAATGGAAAACTTAGAAAAGAGGAAATTCGGTGAACTTGAAAGTTTCATTTGAGTGATACTACATTTTAAAAATATTAATTGCCTCAAAGTGTTTTAGCAGTTAACAGCAAGTCAGATGTCACAAAGTACTAGAAAACTGGCAAGATCCCATTGGTATATGCCAATACATTTTACCTTTTTCTGACTATGTCAGATGGATGGAATATTACCTTTGGATACTAAAACAAGAACTTGAGCTGAATTTCAGTGCTAACTCCTAGCCCTATTTTGGTATCCTCCCCCCAAAAATATGCAGTAGAAAATAAAACAGAAAATGAGAAATCTGGATGAGGTTTCTGATTGGCCTGAACTCTGAAGTAGCCACCTGACTCCATGTAGAATTTCTGTTAAAAATGGCAGGAGTGGCGTAACAAAACCTGGCTGAAATAAAATGACTTCCCTGATTCTCTCCACTTAGGCTTGAAATTAATTTATTGTCCTATAATTTTAAACTTACAGTAGATTTAAAATATAAGTCTCTGTACACATCTGGCACTTGTGCCAACCTGACCTGAAACTCAGGAGACCCCTGGTCAAACTGCCACCTGCTATCTGCATCTCCACAAACAAATCTGATACTGGGTTCTCACCTCTGAAAAATGGAGCTAATGACACTTGCCCTACCTAGCTTACCTGTTGTTAAAAGGAGGACATGAGATAACATAATGAAAAAGCCCTTTACAAATACTAGTTTAAAAAAGAGATTGTCATATATACACTAGTGCAATTTCCCATGTTGACTGTGATCATATACAATGAAGACTAACAGTTAACAATTGTTTGCACTTTCAAAACTTTTCATATCTTTCTAAAGTTGAAATTTATACAGGTGTACATCCTTGTTAGCAGCTAGAACTGTAACACAGATTCTACGTAAATTACTAACTTCATGTCCTGAATTTATGAGCATTTATGAGTTTTGCTTTTAGCATCTATTAATACATCTTTTTTGTGTGAGTAAAAAAAAAATTATTCATATGATGGCGACACAGATGGAAGTTTTGCTAGTTCTGAATTATTTGCACTGGTATTTCCTTCACAATGAAAAGCATTCTTATTTTCGGTACATCTTCAGAAAGGCAATTAAAGTCCCAGTTTAGACTCTGATGATCATAAACCAAGTCACTGAATTTGCATGCTCAGCCGTAGTGTTGCCCAGGTCAGGTAAGCAGCCTTCCAGCTGGAGCACCTGTTGAATTTCAGGGACTTGTTTGTTTCTTTGTTTTATTTTTTATTTTTGGTTTAATTCAAGGAAGAGTGTAGAGGGTAATAGAATTCGGTTTCCTTATTGGTGAGTTTTGGCCTAGATTTGTGAAGAGTGAGTCATCAGTTGGAGTTGCAGCAGCAAATGTGGAGTTTTCGTATTGTTTTAAATGGGGCTATCAGACTACTGGGTTTGTAGAAATAGAGTAGGAAGTAGAAGGAACCCTGTGTTAGATGCTTTAAAAAAAACACTGGAAATTCTTATTAGAAAATTAATTCTGTGAACTGGAGAATCATGACAATCCAACATCTTAGCAACATTTCCATTGAAATCATTTTGAGGGCACATGGAGAAATGTGTGTACATGAGAAAAATCCATGACACAAACAATAACCCAGAATCATCATCACAGAATCGCAGCTTCAGTGTTTCGTTCCTCTCCACCCCCACCCAATGTTTTCTAATTCTCACACTCTATTTTCCCATCAATTGGCTCAAATGTGTCACCCAACGTTAATTTTAGATTCTTCCATGACCTTTACGCATCTACTTTTATTTCTCCGTGAAGTGCTTAACAGGAAGCTATATTAGAAACATCCCGAGATTAAAATCACTGTTCTATATATAGATTTTTTAAAAACTGGTGCTGGAAATTAAGCTGAGTTACACATCATCCCATTCATTCTATTCCGCGAGGTTCAACCCACATTGTACTACAGAATTACTAATGCTTAGTGAAGGGAAGGAAGGAAGAAATACGAATAAACTTCAAACTTACTGTACCTGACTATAGTTTTCATGAGTGTTCCTGGGTCTTACGAAATAGCCCAGAGAATAGACTTGCATGTATGTTTCTAAAATCTGGATCCTCGAGGTCCTAGCTGGGCAAGGGGAAGCACCCCAAAAGTATGGGCTCAGAGCTAAAAAAACATATGAATCCTTTAAGAGTGTAAACTTAAACTGGGCTGGAAACCTTACCAAAAGGTTGCTTATCCCAAACTATTAATTCAACCACAGAGTTCACTTTCTTAAAAGTTGTAGGTTTGTGTGTGTGTCTGGAGTAATGAGGCACTGTGAACTCTAAGCAGATAGGAAAATCTGATGTTATAATTTTATTTTATGACTTGTGCTTTCTTTCTTTTCTTCTTTCCTCTTTTAATTCTTGTCAATTATGGATACTGAAAATCAATTTATAGAACTAATATAAGCAGACATCCTTGAGAATTTCTTTTGCGGTAACTTATAAAATAAATGATTGTCATTTCAAACATCTGTTACAACTCAAATCCACGACCCTTGCTCTTTTACAGTATTAGCTTGACATGTGGTCCTCCATCTATTATGCTGTTTTTTCCCGTTTTAACCACTTTCATCTTACAATTCAGTGATGTTAATTATATTCACAATATTGAACTACATTCACTACCTCCCATTAACAAAACTTTTTATCACCCCAAACCGAGTATGCTATTTTGAAATTTTTTCTCAAAACAACAGTATTTGTTTATGAGCATCGGGGAAAAGATATACCCTTTTTAATGCAGAAGACTTGTGCTTTGAGACTTCATGTGCTATTGCCTTCCAGTCCAGCCAGGCTACACTGACCTCCAATTCATACCTGAGCCCCCTTTTTCTGACCCTATAACATTTATACTTTGTCAATTTTTTTATTCTTCATGAAATTATGTTTTAATTTATAATTAGAAAATATATCCTCTGGAAATAGAGAAGTGCTCTAGAAATCAGAGATAGTTTATCATAGGATATAAATTTCACCTTATTGATAAAGTTTCCCAGTAACATTTTCATTCATCTTTCGTATTTTCAAACCACATAACATTGTATCAGTTTAAAAAAAAAAAAAAAACAGTTTGCACTGTGTGAAGTGCTATCAAAGAAGGAAACTCGTCTCACTGTACAAACTAGCATTTAGCTTGTGTGACCCTTCCCTGCTGATGGAAGGGGGAGTCTTAAAGGAAAGCCCAATTCAAAGAGTAGGCAGAACTCTACCAATATGTTTGTGTTATTAAATGTGAAGAGTTTCAAGGCGAGAAGCATTTTAGCATAGAGACTAAGAACACAGGCCCTGGAGTCTGGCAAACCTGGGCATAAATTCTCCCCAGACCCACCTGTGGCACTGTGGAAATTCGGGGAAGTCACTTAAACCCTAAAGCGCAGAGGGTGCAGAAGGGGGAGCTGCAGAGATGACACCCACCTCCCAGGGAGATGGGAGGGGTAGATGAGGTAACCGATGCCTGAACGTGCCCTCTGGCACATCGCAAGGGTTTACATAAAGTGCCCAAGATAGAAATAATGTAAACTCCCATCTTTTTCTGTGTCAATTCTTCTAGAAATTCTGGAGAGGTGAGTTCTGGGACAGGTCTTGACTAGGAGTCAGTGTCCGTTCTGGAAAGGGTCATTCCAGGCAAAGGAAAGAGTGTTAACAGAAGGACAGGGTCTCAGAATGCATCCATGTTCCTCTAGAGGTCATTGCGTGACCTGGATTCATTTCACTTTTGGGCAACTCAATTTCATCCTCTGTTTAAACAAGAACTCTGACCTGTTCCACTGTTGGCTGCAGTCTTACAAAATGGCTACAGCCAATTCCAGATCACCGGCACAGATCTTAATCATGGCAGGTGTGTGCATCTCAATTGGCTTTCCCCTCCCTGCCATGAAACCCAGTTCTTGCTTAAGTCCTTGCTATTAATTGCTTTGAGTTCAGTGAAATCAGAATAATTTTAATAGAAACCAAAATTGCAACTTGTAGATGCAAGTAGTTGCTGCCATAATTTCAAACATCCTTGGGGCAACCCGAAATGGGGTTTTCATTTATTTATTGGACAACAATAAATCTGAGACTCTAACTAAGATTCTGCTTGGGCCCATTAAGATAAACACTGGAGAAGTAAGTTCATCAGGAAAGCAGTGCTCAAGGTGAGGGGCGAGCAGTGAGAGGGGCTGTGAGGTCTCCATGGTGCCACCTGTTTCTGAACCAGTGCAAACTGTCTTGCAGCACCTGAGTCAGAGTCTTCTTTGAGGCTCTCTACCGTCCTTTCACCTTGCCCCTATGAGCCTCTCTCCTGAGCACTAACATTTTCTTCCATGGACTCTTAAGTGGTGGGTGCAATAGTCAAAAGGAAATGATCACCCACAGTTTTTTTTATTCACCACATCTTGTAAAGATTAAGAATCAAAACAGGGAAAATGACATTTGAACTCTCTTTCATACTGTTCTCCACTGATTGTTTGCTTTTGTGTGAGTGTTTCTGTACAAAAGAGAGATTAATCTATGTTTGAGCCTTGAGTATGCAAAGTCTTCTCTATCACTTTAAAATATTAAGACAAAGTCATTCTTCAAGTTTGTGGAGAGCAGAGATTGTGGCATCTCTGTCTCCCCTGTAACTACTGGGCAGTGCCTCGATAGGTACTCCATAAATGCCTGCAAAACAAAGTAGCCACTCTCTATATCAGTAATATCTATGATACACAGAGATTACATGAGTAGATGCAGTCAAACAGATCCTTCCAACAAGCAGACGGGAAAGTGTGCGGTAAGGTTCATTATACCATGGTGAAAATTACAGAGAAGTTGGAGCAATGAAGCTGTTGGCCAAAAGAACCAGGAGCATGTTTTTGGTCTTCCTTATCTGTAGATAAAAGACATAAATACTTTAAGTTATGGGGATAGGATAAGAGAACATAAGTAGAGTTTCTAGCACTTTACTTAGCAACTCAGAAAATGTTACTGCACTTCCCAGTGGCCAAACCGTTGGTCAAGTTTATGTCCGTCCTCATGTAAGGTCTGCTGTGGCATTTCATCCCAATCGTTATTTTAGCCCCGTGAGTCTCAAAATGCCAATGCAGCCTCCACAGTTTCAAAGCCTGTCAGTGATTTCTGTCCTCAGAGACAGGCTACAAAGATTTATAAGTAACTGAATAAACCATTTTTGTTTTTGTTTTTTATTTTAAGTATGAAAACCTTACTCTATTTTTGCATTTTCTTTTCATAAAGCATATGTATTACTTTTTTTGCAAGATTGGGTTAAATTTAAGAACTCAACAATTTGTTTCATGTTGCTAATTTTTTTTCTTTAAAAGAAAACAATAATGCAAGTGAGTCTTTAAACTATTAAGTTTTTGTTTCCTTGCTTTGTTTCATTACTTTTTGAGAAATCACAGTTTTGGAAAGTGATTTCAAGTTCACAAAAACTTGACTACTCGTGTTTCTTCAGAGGCTAAATTTGTGAAACAGCAGCACTAAAATCTAGTGAAACAATGGTGTTGTATTAATTCATAACTTCTTTTGTTAGATTTTTTTTTTTAGAACAGTTGTAGGGTTACAGAGACGTTGTGCAGGAAGTGCAGCGTTTCCATTTGCTCCTCTCGCACACACACAAGCCATCACTTCTATCTTCATTTCCTAGATTAGGAATGGACAGAACTAAGAAATTTAGTAATTTGCACACATGCACACACACACAGGCACACACCCACAGGCATGTGCACAACCATCCTAGTAATCTGTCAGCCTCTAGGCTCCTTCAGCACCACGTGGGGCTGCGTGTCACATCCTTTCAGCACATAAAAGAAATATTTCAGCCACCATCTCCCTCTGTCCTTGCTCAGTTAGCATGCCCGTCACAAAATAAGCAGCAGGGAAGGTTCCCATTACCAGCCAGGATCCATGATCTCGGGTCACCCAAAAGAGAAGGCTGTGGCCCTCGCCTGCTCCTCTCATTGGCGTGGAACTGACCACCTCACAGGGCAGGACGTGCAGTCCCGCATGTTGGCTTCGTGGCTGTCATTGTTACGCCAGCAGCACGAGATAAATAAGCCTGAAACCCTCATACGAGTCGGATGTCATAGCCCCCGGTCTCCTGAGGACCTGCTTTCCTGTTATTTTTCCATTCTTGCTGGGGCTCGACAAGGGGAGAACCTTCTGGTAACCAGCACCCGTGCATGACTGTTTTTGCTGAATGAATGGGGCAGCTGGATCACTGCAGCTCCCAGAAGGATCTTAGAGATGTTCAGCTAGTTCCTTGTCCCATGACGAGCTAAAGTTTCCTTTTCTTTTACAGACGGTTAGCACCTTGGTCGTGGCAGACTCTAGAATTTCTGGAATCTACAGTTGCATGGCTTCCAATAAAGTAGGAACTGCGGGAAGAAACATAAGCTTTTATATCACAGGTAAGCCACACATCCTAAACCCACACAGGCAGCCTGGTGACCTCAGTCTCTCCTCAATCTTGTTTGCTTTTAGAACACTTACAGCCTGAGTGATTTTTATAAAAGAACATTCCATAGAATTGTCAGACTTTGAAGTGCCTTTATCCTTGCTCTCAGGAATAGAATTCTCCAACATCACTGGATCTCCGAAAGAGTTATTTCCCTGAATTCTCCTTTAGA
The DNA here is from genome assembly GCF_015220235.1 of Choloepus didactylus. Lineage (NCBI taxonomy): Eukaryota > Metazoa > Chordata > Mammalia > Pilosa > Megalonychidae > Choloepus > Choloepus didactylus. Next base: position 11,411,775 of record NC_051318.1, read on the forward strand.
GTCATTTGTATATGTCCCTCTCCCACACTGGATTGTGAATTGGGGATCTTGTCTTGTTCATTTTTTTTCATGTTCACATTTGAACTCCCTTGGGTACTTTGCCCTGGTTCTGACATACAGCAGTTTTTTTAACCAAGAAACTAATTGTTTGCAACTTAAATAATTTCCACTTTTTGGGAACAAAGTTCTCCTATAGAAAACTGAAATTGAGCTTTAAGAATTCATGTGCTATTTGTTAGTAGCATTTTAAAATTTTAGCCTTAAATATGAATGTCTCTGCAAATCCTAAACCTCCAAGGTACACAAATGGCACCCCCCATGTCCCTCCGTGGGCACAGGAAGGAAGTAAGTAGCTCAAAGTATAAAAACAATTGCCTGGCTCCACAGTCCCACAATTTCTGAGGAAATCTGGGCAGTCTGCCAGCTCTCTGGAAACTTTGCAGTGCATGGAGTAGGCTGCAGTAGTTGCCTAGAGTTTTCCAGAAAGAAATAGGCAGGTCCACCATCATGAGATATATGGGTTGTCATGTGATGGGGAGGCTGCCTGGCAAGTGAGCCGAGCTCCAGAGAAGCCGCACCATGGGCAATCTTTGAGTAGGTTCTCGGAGAATGTCGGAGCTGGAAGGGGCTTTGGAGTCTGGTCAGCATGACAGCTTCCACCCTTCCCGCGAGAGGAGCAAGTAAAGTCGCTTGTCCCCTAGCATTAGGGAAAGAGAGTGGATGAGTATAAGGTTGCTTTATTTAATGAGGATGCAGGTAGAGATTTCACACAAATTGGTTTTCTCATCCATCTTGGGTGATTTGGACTAATTATGTACCAGGGTTTGAATTGTCCTTACATTTGGTTGGAAACACTGAGCTACTGTCCAAATCCATAGCCACTGTACATCTGATTTAGAGTACGAAGATGGAGCAACTCTTGTTGTGTTCAGAACATTCCAACAAGTTTGTGGAAGTTTCATGAGCACTAACTATGAAACAGTACAGTTTACCTTTGTACTGGGTACTTGAAGGGCTGTCGAGGAAGACAGCTCTTAACAGCAAGGAAACAAAGAAGAAATGTTAAATTATAGATAGACTCGTATCAAAATGTATGTGTGGAAGTAACGTGATAGATGAATTTACTCTCTAAGCCAACACCTTCCAAAAGAAATATAATGTAAGCCACAGATGTAATTTAGAATTTTCTAGTTTCTAGAAACAAGTAAAATTAATTTTATAACTATTCAGTTTAACCCAATATATCCAAGATATTATCATTTCAACATGTAATCAATCTTAAAAACTATTACAGTGCTTCAGTTTTAATGTTTAAATGAACTAAACTAAAATAAAATGAATTGAATGCACTTCAGTTCCTCAGTCACTCCGGCCACATTTCATGTTCTCAAAAGCTGCTGTGACTAGTGGCTCCTGTATGGGACAGCGCGGCTCTAAGCCCCGAGGAGGAAGCAGGATTTGAGGTGATGGGGGGTGGGGGTGGGGCTGTTGGGGAGAACAGGTGGAAAGAACAGGTGGCAAGAAGAGGACAGGTGTAACTGACATTTTCAGAGCCCAGAGGAGCACTAGAGGAGGCCCACACAGTCTAACTACTGACAAGCTGCAAGCAAGTCATGCTACAGAAGTGCGGGTGCCACAGGCTCTGGGGGGCCATGCACGGTGTGGGGAGAAATACAGCCTGAGCAAGGCGAGGACAGGCACCCTCCTGCCCGGGTGCTGGGAGACGACGTGCTGAAGTAGAGGGGAACATCATGCTCACTTCCTTATTGTTCGGAGTTCCCAAGAAAGGTTCGTGGGTGGCCGGAATTAATGAGAATACCAACACCTGGCTTCTCCCACGGGGGTTTTAATTGCTGCCTCAAGTGTCCACGTGCGTTACTGTTTTTGCTAGAAGGGCCCCGGCTGATAAGGTGACCACTTGCTGAACTCAGGCAGACACCCCATCCCACCCCCCCTTCCCCCCTACGTAGAACAGTTTATAACCATGGAGTGGTTGAAACCTTTACTACAAGCCCTGCCCACCAAAAGGAGCTCTGAGAAGTCAATTTGAACACACGTACTTGAAGAATGTAGATATTCTGTCTAAATTCTCCAGTATTCTGGAAATTCAAGAGCTTTAATCCTTAATCCTGAGCACAAGTTCAGTCAGTCAAGTCCCCACTGCCTGGAACAGATTTTCTTTGAATTCAAGATTCTCTACCAGTCCTAAAATTTTTTGATCACTAATAAATTAATTTTGCTTACATTAGTTTTTTGTTTTTAACTACTTATTATCTTTTCCTCTCGTATCTTTGCCATGACATTTATTTTCACTAGAAATGAGAACTGAATACTCTTAGGAATGTTGTGCCTGACGTGTCTGTTTTCTAAGAAATGAATGGATGTTTGTGCAGGGTTTGGACTTGACTCAGCAAGGGTAATGCTTTGAAAATTGCCTGTCTAAAATGCAGCTGCCCTAAGTCAAAAGATCTAGATTTCGATCTTTATTGAGCCTCATTTCAGTGATGTCACCCCTTCCTTAAAATACAGTAATAGCGAAGAGCTGCCTTCCAAATGGATGAAAATTGGTTAATTGTGGCCATTAGAGTCTTCCACTGGCTCGAGTCTAAAACGGGCACTCACTTGTCTGCCGCATCTACTTGAAACAAGCAGACTTTTCTAGTAACCGCTCACTTTCTTTTTAAAGAATGTTATTTCCATTCTTCAAACACCCTTTCATCCTTTTAAATCTCTATGTCTGTCTCTTTCATGGACTCAGCCCCACATGTTTGATCCAATGTAGCCAAAACATCCACCCTCCAAATATGCACCATTGTAAATAAACTACTGGAGGTTAAATGTCCCTTTTGAGCCAGGGCTGGTTCTTTCCACAGCACATCATAAGGTACCTTGGGTATAATGTATACTAGATTGATAAGTCTTAGCTGGTGATGATGATGATTGTACTGACTCTGCAACAGACACAAGTGTGGCAAGATTTCTTCACTTTGAGAGTTAGAAGGCAATTCCTTCTTGGGTCTGTCTTTGTACTCAGGTTTTTTTTTTTTTTTTTTTAATTAACATGAATGAAGGAGAAAATCCCTCTGAATTCATCAAAAAGGTTAGAACATTTTATCATCTTCTGTGGCTCAAAAGAGAATACCAAGAGGGTTATATGAAGAAATATATCATCATTTTTAAGAGGCCATCTGATAACATGAGCCAATTAGCATCAGTGGCAGTTTTCCCCATATCACATAACAAATAGCCCTCAAAACGTCTGGCTTCTTCTCTTTCCCTCTGTGTGTGGTTCTGCTGCTCTGCTGGTGCTCAGCAGGACTGTGGGTGTGTTAGCAGTCACTGAGGGCGAGATAGGAACAACACCCTTATCTCCCTGCTTTCCCAATGTCACTAAATGCATTTTATTTTGAGATTCCTGGTGGTGCTGGGCAAAGATAAACAAAATCTTCCATCAGGAAACCTGTGAGCTATTTCCACAGGAAGTTTCAAATCACTAAAGTAAATAGAAACTCTCTACATGATCTCAATGGTGTTACTTAGGTTCTAACTACCAGGATGAGACCTCATAGATGGAAAGTCTGTGGTCTTTTAAGAACTGATTTGATTGCAACCAGCACACAACACTTTTTGCTCCGGTATCTGTGTAAAAGTTGATGGCTGATGTTTTACTCTTCGTGCCTGGAAAATGTCCCAAATACACAAAGATGCTGAATTAGAACAGCTATTTCTGATGCCTTATTGTTATGTTAAAAACGACTGTCAGCTCCTGCATCTTCTGGCACATTCTTAGATTTTTCATTTTAAAACAGGAAAACCCTCCACTGGTCTCTTCTCTCCCCAGCCACTGACAGCTTCATAAGCCACTGTTACCCACTGCTCCCAGGTTTCAAATGAATACTTTGGCATTTCTTCAGACGTGACACTTTATAATAAAGTCAGAGCCCAGAAAAATCAGAAAAACAAGCAAAGTGAGACTTAGGAAAAGAGTTGATGTGATATCTAATTTTGGACTATTGTCCCCTTAAGGTTTAAAGGTTTCTTTATAGCTTTGTGTGCAAAGGATAATAATAATAATAGCATAACATAGTGCTTTTCATCTTCAAAGTACTTTGTAAAATGTTGGCCCAAATTCTTTGCTCTAATACAGATATGCCACCAGTAACAAGCCATGGGAGGGTTCTGGGAGAGGTCAGTTTAGGGCCAGAAGCCAATGATTATTTAAAATCCTCCGGTGAACTGGTCCAAAATGACAATCTAAGCCCAAACGTTAAATGACATGGCGTTAGAGCTCCCAAGATGTTGGTTAGAGGCACTTAGGAGATGCAGGTTTGCTGGGAGTTGACATTTGAGAAAGTGGGTTTTAATGACACAGTCACCTTTAGAAAATGTTTAAAATAGTTGTGATGGTAAATTTGATTTTTTTAAAAAATTATTTTCCCCTCCCATGGCCTCTGCCCCTACTTCCAGATTCACTGTCTGCATTTTCAAAGAAATCATTGCTTTTTATGTCTGAATAGACCAACTACCCAAAAGGTGAATCTGAGCAAGTAAACCAGCTCTTCTCAGGCCCATTATGTCAGCAAGGAATAGTAAAAGTCATTTGGAATGGCAGGAGGAGGGTACCTGACTATCAATCAAATTGTAGGGAATGGGGGAAATCACTTGTTTTTCACTGAAAGGTTTGGGACTAACGTGGGGCTGTTGGGCGTGACTGATGCCTCCAAGTACATGCCTGGGACCTCCCAGTGGCTCCTACTAAGCAATCTATTTTGGACATGTTTGATCATGAAAACATCTTTGGTTTTTAGTGTAAACTGCCCTCAGGTTACTTCACTCTTTTGCCCATTTTATAGGAGTTTTATAGTCAGGGTTCCCTAGGGAAACAGAACCAGCAGGAGATATCTGTAAATATTATGAATTTATAAAATTGTCTCACTTAATTGGGATGCCCAAGTCCAAATTCCATAGGGCAGGCTGCAAGCTGGCAACTCCAAGGAAGGTTTTCGATGAACTCCCCGGGAGAGACTGGCTGGCTAAAGTAGAGATGAAAGTTCTGTCTTCTGACTGCTGCAGTGGTCACTTCTCCTCTCAAAGCCTTCAGCTGATTGGATAAGCTATGTCCCGCCTTGTGAAGGCCATCTCCTCAGTTGACTGTAGATGTAAGCAGCCATAGATGCAATCAGCTTGCTGACGATTTAAGTCCAGGAAATACCCTCACAGTCACAATCAGCCTGTACTGGCTTGACCAAACAACTGGGCACCTGGCCAAGGTGACACATGAACCATCACACGTACTACACGATTAAGAAATGGGAAACATGGTGATCATCCCCAGGTGGGAAAAAAAAAAAAAAAAAAAAAACATTCCTCCCTGATGAGCAACTTTGGGCAAATAAGGAAGATGTGCCATCCTAATAACTAATTGCATTCCTGCCTGCCTGATGGAATGGACATAGTTAGTTCCTTTACCTGCTGCCTTTGATCAATTCCCCCAAAGTAAAATGATAAATACTCACTCTTTTAATAGTGATGCCGGGAGAATCTGTGTAGCAACAACTCTTAAGATCCTATAGAGTAACTGTCTCATTACAAGACCTTGAATTTCCCATGAACTGAAGTTCTCAATTCTTGTCTTATAGATGTGGCAAATGGATTTCACATTCACTTGGAAAAAATGCCTGCGGAAGGAGAGGACCTGAAACTGTCGTGCACGGTTAACAAGTTCTTGTACAAAGACATTACTTGGATTTTGCTGCGGACAGTTAATAACCGAACAATGCACCACAGTATTAGCAAGCAAAAAGCGGCAGTCACTAAAGAGTACTCCGTGACTCTCCATCTCGTCATCAAGAACGTTTCCCTAGAAGATTCAGGCACCTATGCCTGCAGAGCCAGGAACATATACACAGGGGAAGAAACCCTTCAGAAGAAAGAAGTTACAATTAGAGGTGAGCACTGCAACAAAAAGGCTGTTTTCTCTCGGATCTCCAAATTTAAAAGCACGAGGAATGATTGTACCACACAAAATAATGTAAAGCATTAAAGGACTCATTAAAAAGTAACAGTTGTCTCATATCATCTTGATTTATTGTCACTGTTGCTAACTTTCAGGCCCAGAGGAGCCCTTCCTCCCAAAATGAGTTTGGTGATGATAAGCATAATAACGCGGCCCCAAGGTCCCAACCTGTGGGCCCCCCCTTCAGGCCGAGGGGTCTGCTCTCTGTGACCACCCTGGTGCAAGTTTGGATTTGGAGGATCCCTGCACTTCATTCTGTGTTGTTTGCTCTTTGCTGTCTTCTCCTGCCTGATAAACAACAACTTGGGACTGATCCTTTCCTTCCACTTTGATGCCAGCCTCTTTTTATTTTTAAGCTTCAAAGCTGTGCAGACTGAATAATTTAAACAAATGCTGGTTGCTGCCAAAGATGGACATGCATAAGTTAATTTTCCAGCTCAGAACGAGTACGGTTGAATTGGAGACTGTCGGGACCTCTCTGCTTGGTTTTATTTTGAACTATTTCATCTGCTCTGGATTTGTAAATAGCTCCTGAATAGCGAGTTATAATGCATATTTATTTGAAAATGCTTTTGGTTGCCTTTTTTTTTTTTTTTTTAAACAATAAGCATGTTAATCGTAAACTGGGCTTCCAAATTGGGCTCCAGGGGTTTGGTGTAATTCAGAGATGGTTAAGTTAAGATGTATCACAATACGTGGTGTGAAAGCCCACCAAGTCAACCCCACCTCATCTCATGCAACCCTGGGTGGCTGGCAGACTGGGCCAGGCAAGGGTTTCCTCTGACTGGTCTCTGCTGCTGACAGCACCTGAAAGTGGATCATGCATTAATTTAAAATATTTTTGTCCCCTGGCTCTTCTTTTAAAGGACTTGATCATGTTAAAATGATGGCATTCAAGGTGTATCACAATCAATTTATCAAGGAAATAAAAGCTATTGTGACCAGAGGTTTAAAAAGCATTCTTCCACATGTAAATTTAAAAATGTGTCCATGAGAAAAAAGTCCACTTTCCCCATATGCAAATATTAATAGGATTTTTATGTGGCTCAAGAAAAGTCAAAACTACAGGAGCAAAACTCAAAGTCATTTAAAAATACTCACAGTTTTAAATCAAGAGAAATTGTGATCTCTTATTTTAAGCATGCATTTGAGGAAAAAGTGACTTTTTCACCAACTTAATAGGCATTTTTATGTTGTTTTCATTTATGATTGATCATTACATGTAGCATGAACTACGGGAAAACAAACTGTAATGACCAGAATAGCCATGGCTGAAAAACAAAGTGGCCAGGCAGTTCAATAGGAGGTGACAATATGACAACTTTTCAGGCTTGGGAATTCACCCGACTGTTTCCTCCTTTAGGTAACAGCTTCTGTCCCAAGGCTAAACTTGTCTTTCACGTGGGAATTGCTTTTATCAAGTGTGAAAGAGTAAACAATAGCATTTCCCCAGAATGCCAGTTTACTGGAGCTCCAAATGCTCTGAAAACAATTAGTAACCTGGAAGTTGTCAGCCCAGAGGAAAGAATAATCGATTGTATCTTGAAATTTTACCTATACCTCTTTGGCCTGGCGTCTTTGTTCATTATAAGTCAGTGTGTTCCTTCAGGAAACGATGCCTCAGTACCACAGAACTTTGGGGTCTCAAGTTTTACGAAAGCTAAAAAGGCAAATGGAATTATATGAGGATTTGTGGGGAGGAAAATAGTGAATTGGACATGGAGAACTTCCCACTTGCTTCCTCTTAAAATCATGGAAGCAGTTTTCATAGGGAAGAGGAAGATATTAATATTTTCAGCATTTCCAAGAGATGATTTTAAGAATTCTGTAGAGTCAATTAATTGTTCACTGCATAATTAATCCAAAAGAAAAAACAACTGGGTGGGTATTTTATGTTTTGTTTTTGTTTTTTTTGTATTAGTTTCTCTTTTGGGTGTGGAGTGGGGGAAGCATAGAGGGTGGAGAGAAAAAACAATAGAGCTTAATATGGAGAACAATTGAGATGGAGTTGGGGTGTGAGGCTGGTTCCTCAGTCCCCACTCCAAATGGAAGACAGAAATGATCCATTTATGGGATCTGGCAGATCTTTGAGGCCAGAACATTGAAAAGTAAAAGAAGAACATGGTGGGAGCTACAAACTTTGGCTATTGTTAACCAGCAGAAATATTCTGTTAGTTCTGATTTTTCTAAGTTTGAAGGGATCAGCCAGACTTTGTTTAGTTTTATTTTAGAAACCCGCTTTCTATTGCCATCCAATCACTTAGGTTTGAAAATATGGTTTCAGTGTACTCTTCGGATTTAAAATGTCAAAATAGATTACTATAACATCTAAAGAAGGAACTGACAAAATATGATTCCTTGGCTGATTTCTGTACAAAACTGGTCATTTAGAAACTAGCCAAAAATGACACCTTTCACATAGGAGTAAATTTTCCAAATGGGTACAAAGAAACAAAAATCATAATACTGTTTGTTGTTTCAGATGTGTCTGTGTGAACCTTGTATTTAATTGAGAGTCTAGTGTTTATTCTGCAGCCTTTTTGCTGCTTCTCTTGTCTGAGGTTGTGTTATACGGATAGGGCCTTTGAGAGTTTTTATGACATTTATGTTGAAATAAAAGTTCTCTTCTACATTAGCACTGTTTTCCAATACACCTGTCAGGGAAGTCCAAATCTTGTCTGTGTTGATTAATTTGGATGCTGTGAGCCCTAGATTCAGACTTCCTTTCTGTAATAAGGGATGTGGACAATGATAGATTATTTTATCATATTTAGTGCATGGGAAATAGTAAGTGCACTAGGTGAAGCTATTAAAAGTACAACCGAGCAAATTGGATCTGAGTTTTAAACGAGATATGTCAAAGTTGGCTTGCCACTGTAAAAGATACTGAAGAGGAATATGATGATGTTCTTTATTATCTTGTCATGTTTCACTGATGTGTTTGGGGTCTTTACTGTGTGAAAATGTCAAAATTGTAATGATACAGCATGTAAAAGTTATCATAAATTGAAGGTTTCGATGTGCAGCTGCATCTGCAATTAGGAAAAGCTATTTGACAGATTGCACCTAATGCACAGACCCACTGAAAAGGTGTCTGCCTGTGGGGGCGAGATAGCCTAAGAAAGACGTGCTGGGGCAGCAAGAGGTTGGTTGCTAATAGTTGGTTCCACATGATGTTTGGAGAAGGTTTTATAAATCAGAGCACCCAATTCAGCACTCTTTTTTTTCCCCCCTTCAGATTTCATTCTGTATAAAGTGAGAAAAGACCAATAATAAGCTATGGGAATCAAAATTTACCAAGAAATCGGTTTCTCCTAACAGATGGTATCCCTGCCATGTTATTCTACTTCAACATGCTATGAAAGTTATACGATAGTAGAGTTTTTAACCTAGATTTATTTCTAAATGGCTTCAATGAAAGCTAATCCTGACAGTTTCCCTGCGAGAATAAAAAGAGGAATCATGTAAGGACATGGAATCAAGACGTTGTAATGTATCACCTCTTGCAGCAGTATAATCTCTCATGAGCTGCTTTCACAGTTTTACTACACTAAATTGAGGGGGGGAAATGGTCAGAGAAAGCTCATTCTATATAATCAAAGCCAGTGATGTAGAGTGTAAGTTATGCCCAAACTCTTTTTGATTTCTGTTCTAGGATTTGCAATGAAGGAGGAAAGGGATGATTTGGGAGGGTAGGAAAGACTTTAGGAATTGTTTTTATTCTTTTACCTTGGGCTACCAATCCAGTGCCCGCCTAACTAGAATGTATACATATCAGCAGGACTGACTGACTACTTCATTACATAGAGACACTGTACTCATTGGGGGCACTGGGGGTACTGCCTTCCCATGTGGGATTTTAATGTTGTAATGTATTGCATCCTAATGTATTAAATCCATTTTGTTGTACTATATTGGTTGGCATTTTATTAAAATAAATTGTATTGTATCATATTTGTATGTTTTAAGAGAAAATAATATAAAATACAATACTTGTGCTATTATATAGTGCAAAACCTAAAACTCTGTGCCTCTGCCTCTTGAATTAATCCCTTGGACACTTGCATTTGGGAGGGAATGGAGGAAGGAAATAATCAATAAAGCTTTCAAAGTTCAAAGAAATTCTCCTGTTTGGTCTGCTGCCTTACAATTTAAATTACTGACACACCCTCACAAACATATCAATAAAATACATAAACAAACCACATGCAAATTTGTATTAGCCATCACTACAACACTATATCTTTCATTACAAGCCTATATGCAAAATCACATCTTTCATTTACATCTCCTAAGATATTCTGCACAATCCCCTGGGTTTTAGAAAAGCTTCTATCAAGGAAAGGAAAAAACCTAGTTGGTCAGGAAAAAACCTTTGTCTTGAAGCCTGAATATATGGAACCTAACTTTTAATTTTGCTCCGTGTTCTAACAAATTTCAATTTATTGTAGCAACTTATTTAGGAGGAAGCAGTATGTTAACCACAGATGAAAAACTTAGGGAACAAGATCCAAAAGAAAACTTATAGTTGAGCTTTGCTGTTTCTCTATATATTTAAAATGTGGCTATGCATATACAATACGAGAACACAACTGATGAGTGACGACAATTCCCTTTCTCTGTTCACTAGATCAGGAAGCCCCTTACCTCCTGCGAAACCTCACTGATCAAACTGTGGCCCTCAGCAACTCCACCACGTTAGACTGTCGTGCCAAAGGTGTACCAGAGCCTCAGATAACCTGGTTTAAAAACAATCACAAAATACAACAAGAACCCGGTAAGATTTTTTTTTTCCTTATGTTCACTCTTTCTCATCCTTCTTCATCCCCTCCTTCCCCTAACTTTCCTTTCACATCCTTCCAGTATACTTGGAATCATTTGCTCATAGAGCTGCAAAAATTGGGCTCTAGTTTATGCTTATATCAACTGAAAATGATGAAGATTTGGGCCAATTCTTATGTAGACCATATCCCTAAAGAAAGAGCCTTACAAAATGCTACTTTCTAGTCAATTCACACACACACACACACACACACACACACACACACACACACAATGCACATATATATTCATTCAGAAAGAAATGACAGGAGCCCCTTAGAAAATCTTCAGTTCACCCTGACAACTAGGAAAGTTAAGAGTTAGTTCCTTGACTTGAGGTATTGTAAAGCTTTGAACATCTGGCATATATAAAGTCTAGAGAAGGAGATTTACAATCTTTCAAAATTACCTACACAAATTTAATTATTTTATAAAAAGAAGACTATTATCAATGATATTTTATCACATTGGTTAAAAAAAATCTAAACTAATGGTCATGGGTTTATTTTCATATTCTTGAAAACAACTAGACTTGAACCCCTTTAGGTAGCTACGCAAGCACTCCAATATGACAGGAATTTCAGTGAGCGTAAACACTGTCTACTGCCTGTCTCATATTTTTATGGCTAAATACAATTAAATTGAATTTATTTAGAATTTTGATTAATAATTCTATTTTTCTTAAAAGTAAATCTGCCATCTATTTGCAATATTCCAACAATCTTGATGAAGTAAGTGGCCACCTGGAATGCTCTGGAATGGTCTTTGAATTTTAATCCTCTAATCAGAATGAAACATCCATTTGAGTGTGATGCACATAATGGAATTGTGGTATAACTCCAGAATTGAAGGAATCAACAAATGTCTTAGAGAGGTCTTTACACGCAATAGCTCCAAAGCCGATCTCATCACATCATTTTTCTCTATTACATCGCATCTCTTCTTGTGCTGACGTCATACACCTAATCATCCAAACCTCTCCTTCTCCCTAGTCAAACACCAGGTTGAGCAGGTGGTACTCACCTAATAGTTCTCCGATCCATCCCTGCCTCCGCTTCCCTGGTGTTATTCTCTTGCTTCGGGTGCACCATCTGCCTCTTTTCTCTCTTTGCAAGTTTCCCAAACAGCAGTGTAAACTGTGGCTCTGAACATCTCTCTCCCCTGCTCCAAGCCTTCCATGGGCTCCCCATCACACGGGATAAATTATCAGTCAAGCATCTAATAGAGGAAGCCCTCAGCCACTGCCCCTGCCTACTTCTGTAACTTTATGCTTACCATCTCAGCCTTGAACTTCACATTCTAGCAAGGTCAATCTCCTGTAGATCCCTGCACACACCATGCTGCTTCATCCCCCGATGCTTTTGTTCTTGTGTCCCCTCTGCCTGGAAAGCCTGCCTTTCATCTGAAGCTGCCCATCCCTTGAGACCCAGATCAGTGACCTCCCTCCAGAAGTCCCACAAAGAGGAGGAAGCTCCTCCATGCTTCTTTATTAGTTATGAATGTTTCTACTTCTCCCTTACTATGTTGTTTTATCATGAGTTCATATGTGTCTGTATTTCTATGCATATTTCTATTGTTCTCTCACTATATTGTTTTTCAATCATCAGTTTGAGTGTGTCTGTGAATCTTCCCTCCATGAGAGCAGACAGTCTATCTTTATTTGTCTTATTTGTACTTTGATTTTATATCCTCAGTACATAGCATAGTGCTTGGCAATCAATAAATGTTTCTTGAATGAATGGTTTTCAGAAAATGTTATTCTATATTTAGCAAGTTCATTTGGTAGCAGATAAACCTGGACTTGGGGGATAGGGTGGCCTAGCATAACATTTTCAAAGCTGAACAGGACCTTTGGAATGTCTTTACTCCAATTTGCAGAAGAGAAAATGTAGGCTAAAAGAGGTAAAGTAATTTGCCCAAGAATGGCATGTTACCAAAATGTGTATTTCCAAAACTGTTTCATGGAACTCTAATCTGTTGGGGGTGTTCCACAAGAATAAAATGATGATTGAAAACATGAATAAGTAAATAGCTGGTGAGACAATGCATGCTACATCCTCCCCTTAGAGCTCCACTAGCATACTGAAGGCCCAAAGAAGTCCTGCTAAACAACCTGGTCAACTGTGTTGTTAAGTTCTGTATTCCTCAAAACTTCATCACAAAATACCTTTTATGGTATGGTAATATAAGACATTGGGTAGTTCTCTGAAAGAAGTCTGTTGACTTACGTTCAGTTTTTATGCTTTGGAGGCGGGTTAAAGAACTGGAGTTAAACCAACCCAAACGTTCACGACCATTTTGGGATTAGAGGATAGAACCAAAAATGTGTCCAGGTGGAGCCTCAGTAACACAGACGGAAGACAAGGGTTCACTCCCAGCTCTGCCCTCATGGATCATCTGAGAATCTGGGCAATTCACTCACATCTCCTTATTCTCTGAGCACCAATTTCCTTATTTATAAAACTGGGGTAGTGGTGATGGCACATGGATGTGGCAAGGTTTAAATTAGTTAACTATGCTGCTTAGCAAATGCTACTTTCTGATGCATCTCCTAGACTCATGTTATTACAGAAATAGCCAGTGACTTGTCAGATTTCACTGGGTTGGCATTAAAAGAGTTAATCAGTAAGTCAGTTCAAAAGTCAAACAACTCTAAGCTAATAAAGATCTTCCCCCAGCTTTCTTTGGTCTTCTGAGAGTCAAAAGAAGAACACCGAAAAAGAGTCTTAGACAAATTCTTGTACAAAATCTTTTAGAAGTTGTTGGTAGTTGGTGATTTCTCTCGCTCCCTCGTCCCCCTTCATTTACTGTCTAAAACTAACTTTTGGAAAGGGATTTCACAATTTTCTGGAGATGATATTCTCCTACATGTATTTAGTATGTATAAAGTTTCATATGTAACATTCCCATTTGAGGCAGCAAATGCAGTAACCAAAGCAATATGCTCCCCGACTCTGACCCTTGTGTTTGTGCACGTGGAAATTTTAGAGAAAACAAAACAAAACAAAACAAAACAAAAACCACCAACACTCTTACGGTTATTTCTTTAACAAACCTATGAGTAAAGATCACGGGTAACCAAACTGACAACCCCTGACCCACCCACCAGTTGCTTCAAAGTTGAGATGGAGGAACATCAAGATCACGTCTGAGAAAGACCATGAATGAGTTCATGGCGTCCGCAGCCTTTGGAAAACTAAACTGCGTCGCAGAACTCTGAGAATAAACTGTAGCGCCGTTAGAGAGGCGAGACGCATCTTCTATATGAAACCTGGCAGCTCGAAAAGGATTTATAATCCGGAGCGCTTCAGTGACCTTGGATAACTGATAGGATCCGGCCCATTATCATTGTTATTTGTTAAGTGACAACTTGCCCCACTCCAAAGAAAATACGCGAGAGGAAGCGGTGCACACAGGAGAGCTCAAGACGAGGGCCCTTAAAACGCCTGCTGCAGGGGCCGAGGGTGGCGGGAGCGTTTTCCCTTCTCATTTCCTTTCCGGAAGAACCTTTTAGAGGGGCACAGCCGTTCTACAGAAGACATGCAGTTTCAAGAAGGCATTCTGAACGCTGAGTCGAGGCTTCTGGGGCCAGAGGGCAGCAGGCAGGAACAGAAGGGCCCCGGGAGCGCAGGCCCAGGGCGGAGCGTGCGCGGCCCTGCGCGGCGGTCTCGGGCCAGGCGGCCCCGGGGTCCGAAGGCCACGCGGCTGCCCCGCCGCCCCGGCGCCTGCCCTCTGCTGCCTGCGCCCTCGCCCAGGGCCACGCTGGCGTCGCAAGGACCTCAGCCGAGTGGCCCCCTACTAAGGACACTTCCTGCCCACCACTCCCTGGCACCTTCTCATCCTCAACGCTCCACTTTCTGCCTCTCTCCCCGCTGCCTCTGGCCGCAGGCTGGCTTCACCTGGGAAGGCCTGCTCCCTCCCACTTTGTTTTATGGGCACTTACTTTTTTTTTTTTTTTTTAATTATTTTTTATTCAATTTTATTGAGATATATTCACATATGATACAGTCATCCAAAGTGTACAATCAGTTCACAGTACTATCATATAGTTGTGCATTCATCACCCCAATCTATTTTTTGAACATTTTCCGTGTACCAGAAAAAGGGAAAATAAGAATAAAAAATAAAAATAAAGAACACCAAAAACACCACCCCAATTCTATATATATATGTAATTATATATAAGCATATATAATATGTAATTATATATATATAAGCATATATATAATATATAATTATATATATATATATATAA
Source organism: Choloepus didactylus (assembly GCF_015220235.1). Taxonomy (NCBI): domain Eukaryota; kingdom Metazoa; phylum Chordata; class Mammalia; order Pilosa; family Megalonychidae; genus Choloepus; species Choloepus didactylus. The sequence goes on from NC_051318.1 coordinate 11,426,867, forward strand.
AATTTTTTTATTGAATTGACAAGATTCACTGTTTTATACATTCCCATCTTTTAACCTCCAACTTTCCTGCTGGTGACATATGTGACTTTGACCTTACCCTTTCCAACACTTTTCACGCACCTTTCAGCACTGTTATTCTCACAATATGCTACCATCAACCTTATCCATTTCCAAATGTTTAAGTTCACCCTAGTTGAACACTGCTCATAATAAGCAAACACTCCCCCTTCTTTAGCTACATTCTATATCCTGGTAACTTGTATTTCATGTCTATGAGTTTACATATTATAATTAGTTCATATCAGTGAGATCCTGTAATATTTGCTTCTATGTGTCTGTCTTATTTCACGCAATAGTGATGGGTACTTACTTTTAAAACCTTTGGTGACAGCTGTAAGATCTTAATGTGTCCCCTTTGTTAAAAACAAAAATCAAGATTCATTGTGCATTTACGAGGTTCCAAGGCCCTGAGTGAAGTATTTTACAAATACTTGCTTCTCGCCACTATCCGATGGTGACGCAACGTTACTACCTGCAGTTCACAGGTCAGTTTTAGTTCACAGACTCTCATCAGCTCCCATTCTGCGCCAGGTGCCTCACTAATGTCAGTGTGTTTACTCCTCGTAAGGAGTCTGTGGGGTTTGTACGATTATCCCTTTTACAGACTAAAGGATGAGGAAGTCGAGGCACGGAGACGGGAGATAAGAGGCCCCGGCCACGCAGTTAGAGAGCGGCCGGCCGGGGCTCACCTGCGAGGGGCTGACTCCGGGGAGCGGAGCCGAGAGCGCACGTGCGCGAATTGGACATAGGCTCGCCTCACTCCAGAGAAGAAATAGCACACGTTTCAAATGGCCTCATGGGCGTAGCAGGTGTGAAAACCTGAGTATCTTCTCATTTCTAGCCCTTAAAGGATGAAGCTTCCTCAAGACGATAGTGTTTAAAGCACGTTTCAAAAATTCAAAAAATATTTCAAAGCATATTAAAAATATTGAAATTATATATATTTTTTAAAAATTAGACATGCTGTGTATAAAATTAAAATTTACTTGGAACCCAAATCCAGTCATTTTTAAGTTTTAAAAGGTCCAGAATTCATGCAAACCCAACCCAGCACTCATTTATTTATGCAACAAATATTTATAAGACACCTATCCTGTGTCTTGTGCTGCGCAAGTCTCTGTAAATACAGCAGTGAATGGGAACACTAAAATCTAAAGCAATAAACTTAAGCATGTGTTGAAATGAACACAGCTTCTTTGGGCAGCTATCACACGTGTCCTGACTCTTTCGTGACCACCATGAAAATAAGGCACCAGAGTTAATGAGTCTGAAAATGGAGTAAAGTGAATGAATAAACCCAGCAGGCAGAAAATGCTATGGCTGAATTGCAAGACTGAAATCTCTTTAATACATTAGACAATTGGAATTGGAATACACACATCCTTTGCACTTTTATTTTCCTACTTTAATGTGGAATGTACAGTGGGTTCTCAATCATTAATTATTAGTGGAATGGACAGAATGGAAAGGAGATAAAGAGGAGATGAGAGAAAATATATGCCAAGAGAAGTAAGAAAGGTAGTGGAGCCTCCAAATTAAAAACAAGTAAAGGAGCCACTAGGGGTTGTTGGGAGGGACTGAGAATGTGCGAAGCATTGAGAGAGGAAGGTAATGCAGACATGTGAACTCCGAAGAGCCAGGTGAAGAGAGTAAAGTACAAAGGACCAAAGATGAGAGAAAAATGCCGGGTGAAGGGGGTGAGACCAAGGAGATGCAGCCCAAGGGGCTCTAATGAGAAGAGGGATCCAGGCTCACAGCGGCTACTTTGAGGGCGGGCTGGTTACTAGAAGAGACAGCCGCAAACTTCCTTCAAGGAACATACTCTTCTGTTGGGCTAAAAGCTTAAAGGTTTGCACCCAGACTTGGGACAACAGTATGAAGTCACCTTTGAGAACGTGTGATCCACCCCCTATCCAGTCCAGCTGGCCAGGAGTCAGCGGTTCCTCCAGCATGACCAAAATGTCACCTTTCTACCTTGTGCTCTTCCCAGAGTCTTCAATGAGGTCCCCAAAGGGTTAAAGTAGTGACAGAGCTGAGCAAGTGGTGCAAATGGGACCGCTGGCAACCCACTTCATATGGCACTGTAAGGAATTGAAATGTGGCAGAGGGCTGATCCAGCTGAACTTTGCAATAATACAAGCACAAGCCATCTCACAAATAACTGTGTGGAGAAATGAGGTTGCTCGATGGGTTAACAAAATGCTGAGTGTTTAAGAGAACAGAAGGCAATGTTGACCTGAGATGTTTTCAGTAAGTCCCTGCCTGATCGGAGAAAGCGTCATCAAACTATTATTTGAACTCAATTTCTCTGACAGTCAAACACTTTTAGACTTTGTTAAAGCAGTAGGAACAGAACAAAGAGTTCAGAAAGAGTGAATTTTGTCTTATATAGGAAGAGGTATAGCTGCAACAGGAGAAAATCACTCTAATCCCCTGTTAAATGGGAGCTTCTTGGTCTAAGTATTGATTTAATGACCTGAAAGAGACATTTTTCTGTTGCCAGTCCATCACTGACAGCAGACGTCTGCACCTGTAGGCCCCACATTCAGACCGAGGTGACTTACCGTCCTCATACCTGGAGGAACAGAACCATGTCCTACCCGTCAAGTGGCTTTAATGGATCTAAGAAAGATGTTAAGGAAAAGGAGGAGAGAGGTGAGAGGAGGTGAATGCCCATTCTCAGACTATTAGAGTCAGCATGTTTTCTTAATAATGATGAAGTTAAGAAATGTCAACTACCTTTTGCAAAACTTGGGTAGTAATTGCCTTTTCTTTCTCGTGGAATCCACCCCTATGGTGCATAATAAATTAAGAAATATTGTGGAAAAGAAATGTGTATACAAGATTCCCTGGAGTATATACGTAGAGTAGTGAATGGGAAGGTGAGCTGTGAACAAGAAAATGAAAACCTAACCTATTAGATTAATTATCTAATAATTCATTCTCTACTAATATTAATTATCACCTCCACAAAGGCCAGAGTTGATCTGCTGGTGTGCTTAGCTAAGCATTACATTCCTTCTTCTTCAATGTGTGCCTTTATTAAGATAAGGGGTCTATGTGCCCCGACCAAGAAGGACCATGTGTCACTGGTCCAAGTAGCTCTTCTCCCTGCCAGACCTTCCAAACACATTCTCACGGCTTATTTTTACCTCTGACAATGTAAGCATGAGGGACACTCTTAACAGTTGCACATTTATCCCTGGAAAAGGATAAATTTCCATTTCAAAGGTGAGGAGACAGGAGAGGAATTAACTAAGGAGTGGAATGGGGAAGAAGCAGGGAAAACATTTAGCAGACTAGCATTGCTAGAGTTCAGAGCTACCACAGGCTCAGAGCTATGACCCCAACCCCAGCCAACCGTGGGACTCTGATTTTAACGACCGCCCTAACATGGTGAAAAGATGGGGGGGGTGTTACCTCATGCACTTTCTGCAGTTCTGCAATTACTAGTCAATGTTTGGCTAGTTCAATGAGACTTCAAAGTACAGCCACAGAGTTCTATGGTTTACACTCAGAAAGTAACCCACGCATAGTGTCCCAATTTGTATTGAAAATCAATAGAAATTATGTCTGTAGAATCCATCTTAGCCTCCAAATATATCTTTATTGGCAAATTCCAGTCTTGAAGGTAATTATTAATTATTAGTTAATTAGTAGCACTGTAGCATATCCTAATGTTTTGCCCAAAGAAGATATCTTGGATGCATTTTAAGCATAGCATCCTCATCGCCATTCAGTCCTGAAAGCTGCTGGTAACAGCAAGGCCCAACTTGAGGCATCACACACACTCATCTGATAGGAGGGCCTGCTGCTAATTGGTCAGTTTCGGTTGGGTTTCTTTTTTTAAAGTCTTCTTGAATTTTCAAATGGAAAATTTAGAATGTAATAAATGGGAGAGAACTTGCAAATGTGGGCAATCACTTTAGAAAGATCTCTCCTCACCCCCCTTTTTCTGGCGGCAAAATACATGTAACATAAAATTGACCGTTTTAATTATGGTAGTGTATACAATTCAGTGGCCTTAAAGTACATTCGCAGTGTTGTGCAACCATTGCCCCTCTCTGGTCCTAGAACTTTTTCATCACCCCATATGGAAAGCCCATATGCATTAAAGCCTCTCCCTTTTGACTACGAAGTAACCTCTTCCAATTCTTTCTGTGACACGCGAACTGTGCGTACAGCGTGGCCAAGATCAGCAGCTGGTTTTGTCTGCAGAGCAGTCATTGCTTGAGGGACCAGAAGCAGAGAAAAAGAAAAGGGGAGTGAAGAGAAATAAAGAGAAGAGAAAGAAAGAAACACAGGGATATGAAGGGGCAGCAGACTTTTCCCAGCAGAAATTCCTGGGCTCTCTTGGGAACTGTACCCTGTCCAAAGCCACTGACCCCCAAACTAAGAGTCGTGCCCTGATCGCTTAGAGCCAGAGGGGTTCTCAGTCCCCAGTTCCTGCCCACACGGATGACTGGTCACTAAAGGAGGAAAACTCAGACACTGCCCTAGATGTGTTTTCTCCTCCCTGTTGTAGCAAAACAATGAGAAGGGTGTTTCTATTTCACAGGTCCAGACTTTACATGGGAAACTCCTCTCCCCAAGCCCAAACATGACAGTTTAACCAAGACCTAAGGTGATACATAAACAGCAGTGTCCCCAGGCCACCAATGTGCTCCATTCTGTTAAGGCAAACATTCAGGAGGCTCTGCCCATCACTCCCACGGCTCTACACCGCTGCTGGAAAAGCCAGAGAAATTCACGAGTGCATTTCCCCTACATTCCGGTGATACGTTTGATTTTTGCATTATCTCCTGCTACCAGTGTGCTTTAAACAATCAAAATTGTTTCTCTTAAATAGCCATCTCATTCAATTCATTCATAATTAAACTGACCAACACTGAAAAACAAAATAAAACACAGAAAACATACTATATATCGCTTCCCCACCACACACACACACCTTATGGAGCCAGTCTTCTAATGGAATGGGTTTTGATTTATCCTTTTTATTGCTTTAATCCAAAATTGTAAATTATAAAGTATAAATCTACCTTTCTTTTCTTTTTTTTCTTCAAAAATATTTTATCATTCTATACATAGTCAATACCACAAAGTTTTGAAATGTATTGAAAAAAAAAGAGTATTTGGATCTCTATAGCTTTTAAGCTTTCATTCAATGGCTTTTGCTAATGGTAAAAACACCTACAATTTTGTTTTTAAAAGTACTGTTCCTTTTTATTTGTTTTAATTAAACAAGTAATACATGAATATATTACGTAAATAAAAGATTTACGTAGCATGGAAATAGAGAAAGCTATAAAAAAAATTTCCCTTATGCAGAATTACCTATTTGATATATATCTTGTCAATTTTCCCCTTTGTTTTCCTATAGATGTGCATATATACAAATGTGGGGATTTTTATATATATTTATGTGTAAGTGAGATCCATTCATTCATTCATTCAACAGATACTTACTGAGAGCCAACTCTATGCCAGGGATATAGTAGCTGCTGGGGAATATAGCAATGAACAAGACAGGGACCTTGAATTCACATGAATATTCTAATGTAAAAATACAGGCAATAAATTTAGCAGGCAAACAAAAATATATATTATAAAATCAGACAGTAATAACTGCAATGATGAAAAATGACAATAGGTAGAGCATGTGACTCGTGCTGCAGCTGGATGGGAAAGCCAGCATCTCTGAGATAAACTCTGCGTTGAGAGCCTACTAAGTATATTGTTTCATGACTTGCTTTTATCACTTAATTTACCTTGAAGGTTCTGCTCTGTCAATACATATTTTCTGCCTCATTCTTTTTAGAAGTCATACACTGCAATGTAATATGGATTGCCATAATTTATATCGCTATTCTATTGAGGGAAAAACACTTTCTTGACTTTATCCTCTTATGCAATGTGATACCATGTCCCCATCTTAAAATGCTCATAGAAATGCTACTTCACAGTGCACAGAGAGGCAGCTTGAGGTGAATGTCTATATACTGTGGTGTAAATGGATCCAGCCTTTTGGAGAGGCAAATCTGAACATACCACAAGAATTTACTGGGCCACGTGTGTGTGTCTACAATTTACAGATATACACAGCTGAGGACCAAGGTTTTATAGCCAATAGTCATAGGGTTGTTAAACTCATGAATCATCTTGAAGTACTTTATTAGAACACCAGCAAAGTTCACAATGAAAGGGTACAAAAGTGTCTTTTTATTTTTAAATATTTAGAAATGTGCACAGCTTGGCATGATTTCAAGGTGTCACTTCACACATAACCCCTTCAAGTCAACCAATTTACAATTTATTGAAAGCTCTGGGAAGCCGTTCTGTTATCATAACCCAATTTTGTAAGTTAACCTAGTGAAGCAACAGAAATGATTACAAATGAAAGGACCTTTGTTGATGGATTTTCTCTTATTCAGGGAATACATGGAGAGGAATATTATACTATTTTATTCATCACTGTCTTCAATCTTATTGTCTTCTAAGAGCTCCTCTTCTTTCTTGGTCATTTTCACAGCTAGAGCAAATAGTCTGCCATCAGGGATCATGTTGCCCATCAAAATTTCCTTAAGACTTTGTTTTGAAGCATCCTTATAATTGTCTTCCAGCTTAACACGTTATTGTAAGGCTGCTTTTTAGTCTCAGAATATTCCACTTCATCACCTTTTTCTTCTTACATCCTCAAGGTTTCACCAAGAGGTTTCATCATAGGGCAAAATTCCCAGTATACTAAGGAGAAGCCAGATGGTGACCATTTGGAAACATTGGAAACATTGGTATCATTCACCTTTTTGGTGTCATTTAATGAGCCCATCATCCATCATTTCCCAATTTTGTCAGCCTTTGCCATTTTACTAAACTTGGTTCTCTTCTCCAGACATAGTTTTCCAAACTCTCCTAAGAATGACTGGATATATAAAGTCATCATTGTATTCTTTGCAGGAAGTCAAGCTAACATCCTGCCCTCTAGTTTTCTTGAGGTCACCTTTAGCCATCTTGAATCTATATTTTGGCTCTTCTGGCCCTTAGTTCAGACACAGCTCTTAGCTAACCAATTCCTTTAAGAGTTACCAAGGTAAAGGTGTGACTGAATATTTACTGTGTACCCCAAACTGTATACATCATCACCATCATCATCATAGCTAACATTTATTGAAAGTACATTATGTACCAACTTCAAAGAATATATCATTTAGTTGGAGAGCCAAGACTATCACAGCAATAACCCCCCAAAAAATCACTTTTTATTTTATTAAATGTAACAAATATATATTAATTGCCTATATGAGTCAGAGACTTTGTTATAGTCTAGAGAAAATGAGAGTCCTACCTTGGAAAAACACATATGTAACTACAAAGTGCACACTTAATTATACATGTGCAACATAGGAGTATAAAATTCCATCAGATGCAAATTAGCACTTCCGACTGAGGTGGCCAAGGGAGGCTGTGTGGAGGAGATACCATTTGCATTTGACCTTCATGGGTAAAGATAGGAGTTTTGATAATGAAGATTAATTTGGTCAAATTCAATGGACATAATGTTCTCTAAGTCAGAAGTACAGATGGTGATCTGAGCAACAAAATGGAAGTCACTAATCAGACCAGTGGGCCAATTTAGGAAAGCACACCCTGGACACTCTGACAATAAATAAACTGGTGAGGACTGCAGAGATGAAGGAAATCTATAAACTCAGTCAATACTATTACTATTACTATATTTACAGGTTAGTTTTTTGTAAGAAACAGGAGACAAACACGTGCATTTATTTAATCAAATGGGTGAATCTAAGAGCTCTATAGATTTAATTACTCAGTGGTGAGTTGGATTAAAGTTCCCTTCCATAGTCCCTCCTGGGCAATACGGTGCTTATATATTTAAAAGCCGAAGCTGTCCTTCATCTTATGGTCTAAGAGGAAGAAATAAAATTATTTACCCTTGAAATCACTAAATACTAAAGGAGTTGGACACATTTAAAATTTAGACTGCACCCCATGTGCAGGAGGATTCACCATGGTCACAAACTCTGATCCACCCCCCACCCCCCCACTAGCAACCCACACAATATGTAATTCAAGTCCTTGCACTGAGTCTCATCATCAGATTTCTTGAAGAACATAATGATTTTCTGCAAAAACAACCCAGTATCATTTTACTTCTCCCTTTGGGGCTAGTGTTTTAGAAAACCTATGAAGCCACCTGAGTCTGCATTTCTAAGCTCCAGAAACTAAGAGCTTTTTGAACCTTAAGATGAAAACATTAACTTGCATACAATTTTACAGACCCCAAGGAGTGCCAGTCATGCAGCTGACCATCAGGCAACACCACCAAAAGGGAGGGAGCACGCACTGCCATACCTCAGCCTCCCAATGTCCAGTGAACACTGCAAAGCTCACTGCTCTCCAGCCCCTACATTCCCTTTTTTTGTTGTCTTGGCTTATTTGGTCATTTGCTCAGTGCCTGAGGGACTGCTGTCTGTAGGACTTAGTGATGCAGAAGGCAGAGTCACTGCTCTATGAGTGGACAAATGAGACAGCCAGCAATTTTACGACCAGATGGTAAATGCTAGAGTGGAGGCATGCACAAGGTGATTCAGGAGGAACAGAGGAGGGGCCTAAGAGCATCAGAGGATGCTTCCCAGAGCAGCTAATCCTTGAGCTGATATTAAAGAACAAGTAAGTGTTAACCAAGTGCTCAGGTCCCGGGAAGGGCATGACAAAGTCACTGCAGTGTATCGTGAACAGCAAATAGATCAGTATGGCAGGTACCAAGGATGCATTTGCAGATACAGCAGGGGAAGAAGCTGGAAAGACAGGCAGGGGCCAGATCATCAAGGTCCTTGCTTAATAAAAATATAGAAGCCTAGACCCACTTACATACTATATGTCAAAATTATGTCAAATCTAGCCAGTATATGTGTTTTTATTGGCCAACACAGTAAATTTATGTAAGTGGATTTGGTTGTTGGCATTTAAAAATCATGCAGCTTTCACATAAAACAAACAAACAAACCAGTTTTCTGCCTTCTCTTTAAAACTCAGAAGATAACACTGGACCCAAATTCCCAACCGGGTGGAGCTCTGTAGGGGATTCCACCCATAGATGGGAGATAAGCCTTCCATGCTCCATAGACACAGTCCTCTCCTATTATCTCACACCCAACTCATTTATGTTAAGTGACCCCTGAATGCACCTACATTTGCAAGTCCTGCTCTGTGCCCTACTGGTCCAATCTGATACAGCTTCTTACAGTAAAGGGACATAAATAATGAGAGTTTTATGTTTTTAATAGTTGAAGACACTGTATTCTGTGTCAGAAGCCATAGAAATAAATAAACAAGCACATGAGAATGACTTGGGCCATCCCTCTAGAAGCAAGCAGGACTACTATTAAATGATCTCAGCAACACAAAGTGGAGCATCATGTTTCTGAGTTCCACACCTTAGTTCTAATGACTAACATCCAAAGGCGAAAAAGAAAATTCAGATAGAGGGATCCTTCAAAGAAAGGAACACCATTTTCCCTAACAACAAAAGTGTCAACCTATCTAGTAATAAATCTAACTAAAGAAAATGAAGATCTTTATAGAGAAAATCATCGAACTATTAAATGATATAAAAGAAGACCTAAAAACTCAATGCTATTTAATATTCTTGGATGGGAACATTTATTATTAGTTTGAACAATATTAAATTGCCATTTCTGTAGATCAAAATATTGGCAGTCCCTATGCTTCAACCCAAAAATAAATACAATTTCCCTGAATTATTATACAAATTCAGTGGAATTTCAATCAAAATCTCAACAGCGCCTTTTATAGAATTTGACAAGCTGAACCTGAAAATCATATTGCAGTATAAAGTGCTAAGCATAGCCAACACACTTTAAAAAAAAAAAGAGGTCATACTACACTAGATATCAAGAGGTATTATCAAGCCATGGGAATTTAAACAACATGGTACAGGGGTAGATAAATGGGCCTTTGTAAAAAAGATAGAGAGCTGTGATGGTCTGAAACTGTATGTACCCCGGAAAAGTATGTTCTTAATGTTGACCCATTCCTGTGGATATGGACCCATAGTAAGTAGGACCTTTTGGTGAGTAGGATCTTAACTTAAGAATGAGGTCCACCTCATTCAGGGTGAGTGGGTCTTAATCCTCTTGCTGGAGTCCTTTATAAGAGAATGAAAATCAGACAAAGAGAAAGAAAGCCACAGAAGTGATAAGATAAAAGCAACAAAACCTGGAAGAGAAGGGAGAGACCAGCAGAGGAGCCAAGGATCACCAGTAGCCAGTGTCCAGGAAGAAAGCATTATCTTGATGATGCCTTGATTTGGACATTTTCATAGCTTCCAAACTGTAAGCTTGTAAGCTAATAAATTCCCATATTAAAGCCAACACATTTTATGGTATCTGCTTTTGGCAGCTTAACAAACTAGAACACGAACCTAGAAACAGAACCACAGATATGTGGAAACTTAGTATCTGACAGAGTTGGCCCCACAACTCAGTGGGGAAAGAATGGATTATTCAATAAATGGTGCTAGGACAATTGGCTCTTTATATGGTAAGACTCAGATCTATATCTCACATTATCCACATAACCTCCCCCACAAAATACAGATGGATTAGATAAATATGAAAAGAGTAAGACTCTAAATATATCTTTTAATGAGTTTTTTTAAGAAGAAAGTATATGAGGGGAATTCTGTATGATATCAGGATAGAAAAAGATTTTTTAAACAAGCACCCCAAAGCATAAGCTTTAATAAAGAATATTAATAAGTTTGAATTAAAATTTTAAAAGCTTTCATATTAAAAATTCACCATAAAGTTTAAAAACTGTTCATAGGATAGAAGACGATTTGCAACACATTTAACCAACAATGGATTGGTATCTAAAACATATAAAGAATCCTCACATCTTTGAGAGAAAGACAAACAAGCCAACAGAATAAATGGGCAAAAGATATAAACAGGCAATTCACAGAAAAAGAAGTCTGAACAGTCAACAAAAAGGTAAACTATGTTCCACTTAACTAGTAATCAGTAATTACAACAACACGAAATACCATTTCACACCCATCATTTTGCCATCAAGTAAAAGGCCTGATAGCACTAAGTACTGGTGAGTATAAAGGGAAAGGGAAGTGCTTACTCATTGCTGGTTAAAGTGAAAATTGGTATATTTGGGAAGACAATTTTATAATACTCGACAGAGTTGATGATGGGTATCCTCTATAACCCAGCACAGAAATACGTGTACATAACAATGCTCATTGCAGCCTCCTTTGCAACAGCAAACAAGTGAAAATTACCTATCCCATAGTAAGGAAACGGAATTTTTTTTAGAAAATCTGTAACTTTTTTATACAATGAATATAATGCATCATTAAAATATGAACTCCAACTACACGTTATCAACAAGTATAAATATAAAAAAAGTTGAATGGTAAAAAGCAAGTTGCAAAAGGATACATACTGTATGATACCATTTATTTAAAATCTTAAAATACAAAAAACACTACTATATAATGTATGGTGATACGTATGTAGAAAAAGTAAAAAAAAAACATGCATGAAAATGATAAACACTAACTTCAGGAAAGTGGTACCTCTGGGGAGACAGGGAGAAGGAAGGGATAAAGTATATTTATAAATTTTATTTCATATGAAAGAGAGCAGGAAAGCTAAAGCAAATATGGCAAAATGCTGACATCCTATCTTCTTAATGGCGGGTACATGGGTTATATTTTTCTGAACTTTTTAAATGTTTGAAGTTAACCGCAATGAAAAAAATTAAAATCATACTAGAAATAGAGCCCGTCTTAAGAGACAAGCATCTTAGTAGAAGAGATCCTGTAACATAAGGGACCAGATCAGACAAAGGGATCATCAACAGATTAAGGTATTTAAAAAGCTGAAGAGCCATTTACGAAAGAAATGTGGGCAGAAGATGTAAAGGATGGGAAAAGAACTAACAGCAGTGTTCTGGTCTGCTAAAGCTGCTATTATGCAAAATACCAGAAATAGATTGGCTTTTATAAAGGGGATTTATTAGGTTACAGATTTACAGTGCTAAGGCCATACAAGTGCCCAAACTAAGGCATCAACACGAGGACATCTTCAGTGAAGAAAGGCTGATGGCTTCCAGAACACCTCTGTCAGCTGGGAAGGCACGTGACTGGCGTCTGCTGATCCTTTGCTCTCGAGTTGCATTTCAAAATGGGTTTCTCCAAAATGTCTCCAGGCTTCTGTCTCTCTTTGCTTCTCTCAACTCTCTGCTTGGCTCTCCTGGTGCATTTCTCTCTAAGCATCTCAGAGTCCTCTCTTAGCTTCTCCGGGGCAAACTCTGGGATTCATCGCTTAGCTTAGCATCTCCAATGTCTTTCTATCTGCATCTCCCAGCACCTCCAAAAGTCTGATCTCCAAATCTCTTAGCTTCTCCTGGGGGCAAACTCTGGATGACGTATCTTAGCTTCTCTCAAAATGTCTCTCTCAGCTTCTCTGAGCTTCTCCTCTCGGTGAGCTCTCTTAAAGTACTCCAGTGAACTAATCACTGGATGGGTGGTGTCACACCTCCAAGGAAATGATTTAATCAAAGGTTTCACCCACAGTTGGGTGAGTCACATCTCCACGGAAACACTCAATCAAAAGGTTCCACCCTAATCAAAAGACTAATAAGTCTGTCCCCACAAGATTGCATGAAAGAACATGGCTTTTGTGGGGGACATAATAGATTCAAACCAGCACATTCCATCCCCTGGCCCAAAAAATACATGTTATTTCCAAATTCAAAATACATTCATTCCATCACAGTATCACAAAAAGCTTGAATCACTTCAGTAACAACAGATAAGTACAAAGTCTTATCAAAATCAGTTACAGGCATGGTTTGTCCAATGGCAAAATTCCCCTCTGGCTGTGAAACTTAGAACAAGTTATCTGCTTCCAACATACAAAGGAGGGACAGTCATAGGATAAACATTTCCATTGCCATATGGAGAAACTGGAAGGAAAACAGGACCAAAATAATTCCTAAAACCTGCAGAGCCTACTCCATTAGATTTCAAAGTCTGAAAGTCATTTGTAGAATGACATTTTATCCTCCGGACTTGAAAGAGTGGCAATCCCACCCTTTCCAAAGGCTTACGCTGTGGCCTTGTTCTCTTCAAATGCTGGGGTGAATGCTCCAACATACCCACGCATTAGGAAGACTACCTTCTTCTCGGCCCCACCCTTCCTCAAGCATCGGGGCAGCACCTGGACTCTGCATCTCCAGGGCAAAGGCTCTCCCCTCTCCAAACAGTGGAGTGGTGGCCAGGCTCTCCCCAATCCCCAGAGAATGTGCTCTACCCTCTCTGAGGCCTGGGGTGGCAGTCCTCTTCCCAAGCATTGAGGCGGAAGTCCTGCCCTCTGCCTCCAGGGCAAATTCACCCTTTCCACGTGCATGGGTAGGTATGCACTCCTGGCTAGAGATTTCTTGGCTCCAGACCTTAGCTTCCATGGTTGTTTTTGAAGTCATCCTTCTCTCAATTTGTCCCTTCTCTGTCCCCACCAGTACAGACTGCCAGTGGTTCTGTTATACAGATCTCACAAAAAACTTGTTGGCTGGGCATGCAGCATACAAGGGTCAAAACTATCAGACAATAGGACTCTCCACAAATCCTTTCTGGATAACTCCATCTCCAATCCTGGCTTGTACTGAAATGGCTGGCTGTTTCCAGGTTTTATTAAATCTTCATGTGAAGCTATAGCCTTTGGGGTTTCACTTTCTGTAAGCCCAGAGTTTTCCAGACCATCAATTTCTGGTTTCTTTGTACCCAAGAGTTCAGTTCTCAGCTTATCCCTCTCTCTTGCATTTTACTATAAGCTGCAAGGAGAAGCCAGGCCGCAGTTTTGATATTTAGTTTCGAAATCTCTTCAGCTAGGTATCCCGGATTGTCCCCTTCAAATTCTGCCTTCCATCCAACACTGGGACTCAATTTTGCCAAATTCTCTTTAAATAAGGATCGCCTTTATTCCAGTTGGAAACAACATATTCATCATTTCTGGTCAAGGCCTCATCGGAAATATCTTTAGAGTCCATATTTTTATCAACAGTCTCTTCAAAGCAATCTAGGCCTTTTCTATAAAGCTCCTGGCAATTCTTCCAGAATTTTCCCCTTATCCATTTGTAAAGCCATTCCAACATGTCTGGTATTTGCAAACTCAGCAGCACCCCCAGTTCTCTGGTACCAAAATCTGTTCCAGTTTGCTAAAGCTGCTATTATGCAAAATACCAGAAATGGATTGGCTTTTAAAAAGGGGATTTATTAGGTTAGAGATTTACAGTTCTAAGGCCATACATATAAGTGTCCAAACTAAGGCATCAACAAGAGGATATCTTCACTGAGGAAAGGCCAGTGGCATCTGAAACACCTCTATCAGCTGGGAAGGCATGTGGCTGGTGTCTGCTGATCCTTTGCTCTCGGGTTGCGTTTCAAAATGGGTTTCTCCAAAATGTCTCTGGGCTTTTGTCTCTCTTAGCTTCTCTCAATTCTCTGCTTCGTTCTCCTGGAGTGTTTCTCTCTAAGCATCTCAGAGTCCTCTCTTAGCTTCTCTGGGGCAAACTTTGAGCTTCATTGCTTAGCTTAGCATCTCCAAATGTCCTTCTGTCTGCATCTCCCAGCATCTCCAAATATCTGGGCCTGTGTCGGCTCTTAGCTTCTCCTGGGGGCAAAATCTGGATTACATACCTTTGCTTCTCTCCAAAACGTCTCCTTCAGCTTCTCTGAGCTTCTCCTCTCGGTGAGCTCTCTTAAAGTACTCCAGTGAACTAATCACTGGATGAGTGGTGTCACATCTCCATGGAAATGCTTTAATCAAAGGTCTCACCCACAGTTGGGTGAGTCACATCTCCATGGAAACAATCAAAAGACTAATAAGTCTGCCCCCATAAGACTACATGAAAGAACATGGTTTTTGTGGGGGACATAAGATTAAAACCAGCATAAGTAGTGATTTGCCTATTTTTGTGAGAATGAAAATACACAGCAATTCTGATGAGAACAGGAAAGGGCCTGATCAGGATTCTGAGTGGCCTCTCTGATGGTGGCACATCAATGTCTTTGTGCCGTCTCTTAGAGTGCAAGGGGAAGGCAAGTCAGGAAGATGAACTCTGTCTGTTGATGTGGGACACCGTCTTCCCCTGCTTCCCCCCACCCCCTGCCAGGTGGGGGTGTTAGCCCATCAGCATCCTTAGTCCTATCCCCTCACCTTCCACCAGGACACACCTGTCTCCTTGGATGAAACCCACATCCTTTGACTTTATTTGTTCATGGTGTTGGCCTTAAATTGTGATTTGAGTGATAGAAAATTGGTTGAGGCTCAGGCCTACTGCAATGGAGAAGACCATGGTTAGCAGGAGAGCTGGCCTTGTAAACGTTCATTGCCACTGACCACCCACCATCTGGCCATAAGCTCTACTTTCCTTGATTGCTTCTCACACCACACCTTAAACTTTTCAAAGTGCCTCCACTTAAATTATCTCAGTTGTTCCTCATAGCAATGCCGTGAAATAGGCTGAGGAGATATTATTCTCATTTTACATACAGGAAAGCAGCCCCCAAAGAGATTAAATGGCTTAGCCAAGCTTCCAGGGTAGAGCTCTCATTTTCTTCCCTGTTATCTGGGCTTAAAATCTTGGAAACATCTTTTATTCATCTCCCTCTATTCCCTGTATCCAATAAAGTACAAGTTCCTGTAGGCTGTTTCTACCAAGTGGCTGTTTCCATTTCTTCCTTTCTACTTCCTTTCCCACCATCCTAGCTTGCAGCCTCATCATTCCCTGCCTGAATTGCAACTGGCAAGCTAAACCTCCTCTTCCTCATTCCAGTCCATCCTGCATTCTCCTTCTAGACTAAACTTCCTTCATCGTCGCTTTCATTACGTCACTTCCCTGCTCAAAATCTTCATGACCCTTAATTTCCTTCTACATTGAATTGAAACTCCTCTACCAGAATTTCAACACTTTTCCTTAGTTTGAGTTCACCTTTTCCAATCAACTACTCACAAAAGATATTCTGGAAATAAAAATGGCTAACAAATACATAAGAGAGTGTTCAAAGAAATACAAATTAAACCAACAATAATTTTCATCTATCAAATCAGCAAAGTTTTTTGTTTTTTGGAGTTTAGATTCTTGTGCTCAGTACTGGAAGGGGAGAGAAAAAATGGACTCTTACCCACTGCTGGTAGAACTGTTAATTGGTATGATCTTTTTGGAAGGCAATTTAGTAACACGAATCAAGAGCTTTTGACCCAAAAACTCTGTGTCCAGGAATCTATCCTAAGGACATAATCTGAAATACAGAAAACTCTTTATGCTCAAAGATGTTAATTGCACTATTATAGTTATGAACAACCAGATATAACCTAACGCTATTCAAGAGGGGAATGGTTAGATTGTGGGCCCAAGCAAAGAATGGACGATCATATTCAAAGTATATACAAATATGGGGAAATACTTGTGTGATAATATTAGAGAGGGAAAAAAAAGGAAATAAACAAAGTTGTATAAACATTGGAGGGAATCTCAGAACATCTGACTAGTGAATTTGTTTTCTTTCTCTCCCAGCTCACTGTTTTACACCTTTATCTCGTTCTTCAAACCTCCAAAATTCCCTCCATTTTGCCACTTTAAACAGATGACTACCTTTTATTTATATCACCAAATGGTCCAACCAACTTGTCCCTTTATTCTCTGACATCCTTCCTTTTAGAATGAACTAACTGTCCTTACTCCTATCCAAGATCAACTCAGCCACTGGATTCCATCCTCTCTCACCACTTCAGGGATCACCAATTTGTCTCTCTCTATTCTGGGTTATTCCTATTAGCACATAAGCATGCCATAAAATTTCACATCTTCAAAAACAAATCATCCCTCAACCTCACGTCGTTCTGCAGCTGCCTCCTTGAAAGGGAACCTCCCGCCATCGCCATTCCTTCACGTCTCTTTCTCTCTTTGACTGTGATCACACCCGCTTCTGCTCCCACAATCCCTGGAACTGCTTGTTGTCAAACCTGGCGCTTGTTATCCCTTCTTAGGCTCTCAGCATATTGAGCGTGGTTGACTCTCCCTTCTGATGAAACCCTTTCCTGGGGTTCCAGGAACCACACTCTCCTGGTTTGCTTGGCATTTCACGAGCCACTGCTTCTTCATCTCTGTTGCTGCTTCCTCACTTCTAAGTTCCCAGCGCTCAGCCTTTGGCCGTCCTCGCTGCTCACGAGGTTTTCCCATTGCCGTGGCTTTCAAGGCCTTCTGGGTGCTGAGTCCATATGGCTGTCTCTGGGCCTGGTGACCTCCCGAACCTTGCAATGAAAGAGGCAGCTCAAACTTATGTGAAAAACAGAACAGAACTCTTGCATTTTCTCCCTCAAAACTGCTGCCTCACGATCTTCCCCATCTCTGGAGAAGTACCACCATTCTCCCAGTAGGATTAACTTTGAGCTCAACCTTCTATTATTCTTTCTCACATATCACACTCTAATCCATAAATGAGCCCAGTTGGTTCCACCCTCAGATCCACCAATTCTTACCATTTCTTATGCCATCTAGTCCCAGTTGCCATAACTCTCACTGGAAAACTTCAATAGGCAGCTAACTGCTCTCCCTGCTTCCACCCATGTCTTACACAGTCTTATAACCATCCAGTGGCTTTCCACTGCATGTAGCATAAAATCCTAAATCCTTACTGTGCAGTCACACCTGACCTGCCCCGCCCAGCACCTGACTTGCCCCGCCCAGCACTCATCTCTTCTTCTTGCTTACACAGCTCTCCCCCAGAGACTTATATTTCTACTCCCTAGGCCTAAAATGCCCTTATCCAGATCTTCAGATGCCTCACTTCTTCCCCTCTTCCAGGTTCTGCTCAAATGTCACTTCCCAGAGGCCCTTCCCTAACCAGTCTATCCAACCCCTGAACCTCATTTATTTTCTTCCTAGACTTTATCTCTACTGAAAATTACCTTATTTATTTCTCTTTGCAAAATTCAAATTCAAGCCCTTTGTAGGCAAGGGTTTTATCTGCTTTGCTTATTACTGTATCACCGGCACCTAGCATCGTGTCTAGTATGTGGTAGGAGTGTGATAAATGTTTTTTATATGAATGAGCCAACTACGTAAAAAGTCCACTTAAAAAAGATTGAAAGGAAAACTATCTGGGAGTGAGACTGTAGTGTGTGTGTGTGTTTATATTTTTGTTTTTATGCTTTTGAACATTTCTCAAACTTTCTATATTGAGTATATCTTTATTAATCAGGTAATCAGGGAAAATACAAACTATTTAAACACTGGAGTACAGTCTGCAGTCTGGTCAACCAGTTGATTGCTCTTCCAGAACGAGCACCCAATGCACATTTCACTTCAACTTCATGCCTTTTCCTACACTGTTTATCTCCTTATCAGAAGGTCTTCCTTTCTCAGTTCACCTCCGTATATCCTTCAGGGCTCAGCCCCAGGCCCACTTCCTCCATGAAGTCTTCCCTAAGTACTCCTGTCCTGATGGACTCCTTCCCTGCCCCAGTGAATTGGCTATGCTGTGCTACATTTATTCATTCTCATTCATTAAGCATTTTCTCTTTGTTGGTGTCTGTGTTTATGTCTCTGTGTGTGTGTGTATCTGAGAGAGAATACATGTGTGTGTTTTTCCCAGGCATTGATTTTCCTTCCTCAATAGATACTGTGTCTTATCCTGGCCCACAAAGTCTCTAACACAGAGCTGATGGTGGGGTAAGTCACCAATACATTCACACCAGCTCGGAGATGAAGCTCCTGGGTCTTGAAGCCAGAGTCGGAAAGCTTAGGATGCCCCTTCCGTCTGCCATGCTCCGTAGGGTACTTAAGCTGCTGTTAGCTGAGCAAGCACTACGTGCCAGGTGTCTGCCATTTGTTTTCTCATTTACAAGTAGGACTGCTTCCATTTTCATCTTAAAGATGGAGGAAGCTAAAACTTAGAAAGGTTAAGTAATTTGCTTAAAGCTCTATAGCCTAAAGTGGTCAGGTCTGGCTTAAAATAGAGCATGCCCCAGACCCCAGCTCTGGAGCGCCATGCTCTTCTACCTCACTGGGTTCGTGCTGAAGGAAACGCAGTTTCCTCTGGCCTAGATGCCCCAAATGTGCCTTCGATCTAATGGCACACTCTTGGTCAAGGGACTTAACCCTACCAAACTGGTTTCCTCATTTGTAAAACAGAGACAATAACACCTTCTGGGGTAGCTGTGAGTGTTGGAATATGAATGGAGTCTTGTGCAAATGTCTAGCACACAGGAGACATTCCAGGTGCTGGCTGTCATTATTAGATCAGCTCTCTTTCTGCTATCTATTCCTGGGGATAGCAGCACCTTCTTGTGTCTTTCTACACAGTGAGTGGCCTTGGTCAGATCCGCACCTCCCAATCTGAGCATCCCAGCTCTGATGCCGTGGCAAAGGTGCTACTCAAAATCCTGGACAGAGAGCAAACAAATAAGCAGCACCGTCCCTGGTTAGCCAGAGCTCGGATTTCCTTGTCTGAATTCATAATGCTAGGAAGAGGGTTGGTTACAGAAGTGGCTGTTTTTGTTTGTCACCCAGGCCCACTAATCCAAACATCTCTCACTCCTCAGGAATTATTTTAGGACCAGGAAGCAGCACGCTGTTTATTCAAAGAGTCACAGAAGAGGATGAGGGCGTCTATCACTGCAGAGCCACTAACCAGAGGGGTTCTGCGGAAAGTTCGGCATACCTCACTGTTCAAGGTAAACAGCTGCTGGGGAAAGCAACAAGAAATTGCTCAGACATCTACTTCCCTGTTTGTTTAACTTTCCACCTCCCAGTCTCCCGTGGCCCTCTCCGGTCTGTTCCTTTCCCTGACCTTCTCCCCTCTCCCAGCAGCTGCCTTCGGGAAGGGGCTGTCTGGTCTGTCTGGCAAAGCCAAAGGTGGAGCCGCTGGCTGGCCATCTCCGAGACCCAGCAATGCCACCACGGTCCCGGCAGGGGAAGTGGTTCCCGGAAGAAAGGAAACCCAGCTGCTGACATGGTGCACACCCTGATGCAAAGGAAAGGAAAGACAGGAGGCTCCATCCCTATGAGAACGGAGTTCTAGAAGGAAGGAGATGGGTGTGGACGGGGACAAAAAAAAAAACCCACGCACTTGAAACCACTCATTCTCTTTCCTTTTCCATTTCCTAAGAGTTAAGACATATGCTGCTCTTCTGAGTGTTTCCATAAGCTGGTTTTTAACATGGCGTAGGCTGCAAAATATTGTCAGAGGCAATCATCACATAATAAACAGACCACATTTAAGAGCAGTCTTCCAAGTACCTCCTCCTTGCAGACCTTAGATGGTTTGGTGAGGCCTAACCCTACCTCAGGCCACGGCCATGTGGCTTCCATTTAGAAAACAGTTCTGACCTCAACTTCAATTCTCCAAAGCCAAGAATCATGCAGAACATAAAATTCACAGCACCATGAAATACCAAATTGGCACCTCTTAGAAGTAAATATCTGTGGCAGATTGAGACACTCTTGAGGTTTTCCATGAAAAGATGGAATGTTCAGTAGCCTATTTCCCAATGCTCATCTGAAGTCTTCAGAATCTGCAAGCATTTCAGGGGAGGAATCCAGGGGAAGGCACTGTCCTTCTGGAAACTTACATGGCTTAAACATTTAGTTCTGAGAACTCAAGACTCTGAACAGATCATCCCCATTTTTCTCAAGTCCTCTGAAAATCAGAAACAATTCCACAGGGAGTTTATACTTTGAGAAATGGGGGGAGAATGTAGCATTCCCAAAATGTTTTTAGTATTGGTCCTGTTTGTCTCCCCAATCATCCGTGCTTGAAAACAGCCCTCCAATTCGTCTGCTTACATGTGGAGGAAACCACTTCCTAAGCGTGCATCTCTCAACACCTCCATCCTCCAGCAGTTGCTAATCTGCCTTCTAACAAGGGCTCCACGGGTGGCCCTCAGGGAGAGGTTGCATGAGGCCAGGGGCCAGGGGTGGAGATCTGAGAGAAGGGGAGCAGCAGGGAGCAAGGAGCCGGAGCTTTTATGAACCCCAACGGAGAGCTGAACTGACCAACCCAAACCACACAGCCAGGTAATGGCAGTCCCCTTGGACTCACTCCAGGCCAGTGAGGGCCTCCTGTCCACCTGTCCTTGCCAAGTGTCTATCCACACTTTTCTCTCCTAGGGAACATGGACCAGCAACAGCTGGGGTGGATCTGATGGCTCTTGAGAGCCCTTGTGTAAAGCAGAGACATCTGTAGTGGGTTCGTAGGTCTCCCCAAAGCCTCTGCTCTCTTTCCCTTCCCCTCTTCTGCTGGTCTGCTCTGGGTGTCCCAGCAACCACATGTTTGAGGTTGTGCTTTCCAACATCTGCGAGTTTCTCCTTTCCACCAGTCATGGCCACCACCTTTCCGTTTGTCACAGGTCTGCTCTCCAGGAGACCTGCTGCTATACTTCTGATGGCCACGACCAGTTCAATGGCACTGGGGAGCTTCCCAGATTGGGTTGGAGCCAGTCCCCTGGCCATTGATGAGCCTGACTTGCCATCTAGTGCCACGCGTGGCCTTGGTTCATGATGGTTAACACAGACTGAACTGTCTTTTGCCTGGGTTGCACTCCCTATGCCCGCCAACTCCTCCTTCCCCTCTAAGGCCCAGTTTAAATGATTTCTACCCTGTTGTGTCTTCCAGGGTCAACAGTTAAGTCAGATACTCATTTGTTTCTCTGCTCTCCCACCCCATGGTTCTTGGATCTTTAGTCAGTACTTATTTCATTTTATTCGGCCTTTTATTATTACTTAGGAATTGAGATGCTCCTCTTACCTGCTGATCTGTAAACTTTTTGAGGCAGGGACCTGACCGACGTATCTCTGTACCCCACACGCACACCTAGCCTTGGCAGGGAGCTAACACTCATTTAGTACTTCTATGTGCAAGCACTGAGCTGGACACTTTAAATACTTCATCTCACCTGAGTCTGTCAGAAGTAAGGAGCAGCATCCTCAACTCATTAATTTGCCCTGGTCTATGAAGGACATGGACGTGTAGGACACAGAACATGACCCCTGACCTCTGTGTGCTTTAAAAACCCAGTTGGAAGATGGAGGTGCACATGAAACGATTAGAACCAGATCAACAAGCATAGTCAGCTCTCCCTAAGGGTAAAATACTGCCAAGCTTTTTGAACTCTTGCGTCTCCCTTTTATAGTCATTCTGCTTTCTCTCTTGCTCTCTTTTATAATTATTTTTTTCTGCTCTCCAACCTTTCTGCCTAAAAATTGTGGTTTGCTGAGAAAAGTGATTGCAATAATCAAACCACACCTGAAATACTGTGCTCATTTATAAGAGAAGCATAAATAAATGGAGCCATATCCAGGATAGGGTAATGGTAGAATAGGGCAAGGAAATGAGGATGTTTAGTCTAAAAGAGACAGGTTTGGAGCGACATGATTGTTTTTCTTTAAATACTTGAAGAGCTTTTGTACAGAGGGGGCATTCAATTCATTCTTTGACAATTAGAAACAAGGGAGGAAGATGGTGGTGAAGTTTTGGGGAAGCAGGTTTTAGTCTATATAGAGATATAATTCCGAATAGGAAGAATTTTTGAACATTGGTATTCTGTGGACCTTAGGAAAGCCTGCATGTATGAGTTACGTACTTTGAACTTATGGAATAAAATTTTGACCCCCAGATGGTGTTGAGAACAGTTGCATGCGGTACCTGCCCAGCAGTTTTATAGCTGAAATTGGATTCTTGCTCTAGAGTCTAAATGATAACTCTTGTCACTCTGGTGGTGTGAGACACTCCCAAGCCTTAGACTTGATTTCCGATTATACACATATGGACACCTCAGCCTGCCCTATCTTGTCAAGTTGAGTTTTAGGAAACAAAACCAGGCAATCGAGTTGTGTCTGTAGTTACACTCAACAGATTTGAAAAGAGGGTCATGAATTAGCCAGGAAGGAAACTGTCTGCTCTTTTTATTTCCTTTGAAAAAGGATTCTTATACTCATAGATAAAACAATGTGTTATTTTTGTATCTAAAGGGGATGAATGGACTGTGGGGTCCAAGTAGCTTCTTTAAATAATCACAGACCTTGTTTGGTTTGGACCAAGCAAGCACACAGCAAGCTCTCAAGGGGAAGCTCTAACATTTAAAACAACAACAACAAAACTGTTACTAACCAAAATAATTTCTGAAATTAACAAAGCATTTGCAGGATGGAGCTCAGGGGACTGATGCAGTGAAAATGGGGAACACTTTCATCCAAGAACTTAAACTATAATTTATTATTAATATTGCAAATAATAACTACCATATATACAAATATCTTCTGATAACAATTTAGGCTTTACTGGATGTCATTAGCATTTATAATTCTAGTTATATCACAGGAGAAGACAACTTGAAAGGAAATAACTACCATTTTGAATGTTTTTTGAGGATAGTTGATAGATACAAAAAAAATCATGGAAGAACAGGACAGGATTGCCTCAGAGTCCTGCAGTCTCCATGTGCCATGACAGGTGTGATTAGAAAATTTGCAAATTGTGTGCCGTAATAATTACAGGTTAATGCATGTTTAAGAGAAGGATTCACAGAGTGAGAGGGTACACTATTTTCTGTAATAGAATCCCAAGAGTCAAGAATTGGAAAATCTTACAACATGGAGGAATCTTGAAGACATTGTGTTGAGTGAAATAAGCCAGATACAAAAGACAAACATTGTATGATTTCACTTATATGAAATACCTAGAATAAGCAAATACAGAGTGACAGAAAGTAGAGCACAAGTTTCCAGGAACTGAGGGGAGGAGGATGGGGAGCTATTGCTTTATGGGTACCGAGTTTCTGTTTGGGGCCATGAAAAAATTTTGGTAACGGATGGTGGTGATGGTAACACAACATTGCAAATGTAATAAATGCCACGAAATTGTACCCTTAATATGGTTAGAATGGGAAAATCTGTGTTGTGTATTTGTTGTCACCATATAATTTATCAAAAAAACAGGAAAAGCTTAAAACAAAATTGTCCTGGGTAGCCAGCCTCCCCTTTTTATCACCCTTGTCCTTTCAGCTTTCAGTTCTCCCTTGTGACCCCCTGATCTCTCAGTCTACTCTACTTCAGTTCCTCTCTTTCTGAATCTGCCCCAAATTCACCCCTCCCCTGGCACTGGGGAAGGATGTGAAAAGCTAATTTACAGAAATATGCTAGGGACTGATGCCACGCCTCCTGTGAGTGTGAGCAATTTAGAAGGGTTTCCCCAGGAGAGACTAATGCTCGCCCCAGAGAACTGAACTGGCTGCCCCCTGATTTCACACAGGAGGGCTGGAGACGCAGATGGCATGCCTTTTTATTTCAAATCAAAACAATGATGCAAAGCTGGCCTTGATGGAGAACTCGAAAAATGGTGATGGAATTCAGTTAGGATGATTTGAGATCTTTGAAGATCGTTCTTGGGGTGAAATAATACAAACTCAAAAAATATTCATCGTGATTCCTCCAGTGGAAACTAAAACTGTCATAAAACTCCTTAAGGAACTAAAGAAGCGGGTTTTAGACTCAGTTTTCTTCTGTGAGGGCCTTGGACTCTGTAATTATAATCTCTTATGTTTACTGAACATGTGGTATATTGTCCTGAGCATGTTATGTGCGTTATCCCACTTAACTTTTGCAACAGAACCATGAGGAAGGTACAGTTATTTTTACAAGTGAGAATCTGAAGTACAGAGAAGGTTAAGTGACTTGTCCACGGTGGCACCGCTAGGAAGTGGCAGATCTGGGGAGTGGATCAACTTTAAGGCAGCAGAGTGTGACAACTAAGAGGACCCTCTGGAGCCAGGTGCTTGGGTTTAAGTCCCAGCTTTACTGCTCATGAGCTCAGTAGCCTTGAGCAAGTTACTTGTCTTCCTGGTGTCTCAGTTTTCCCATCTGCAAAATGGGGGTGTTAGTAATGGTGTGCCAACCTCATAGGGCTGGGTAAGGCATAATCCACTTAAAACAGTAGCAGGCGTATAATGAAAACTTTGCACTATTAGCTAACATTATTATTGTTAATATGCTAATTTAAATTCCATGTCAACCAAACTTTCTGTATGTTTTCCTGGACTCACAGTGAGTCACCCAAATGGTGTTCCAAACCACAAAATTCTTATATGACCTAAGAGATTTAACTTGTTACAATGCTACATCTAGAATGGATGTCACAGAAATAACAATTTTAAATATCTTTACCTAAAAATTACTATTGAAAAGTGTACTTCAAATTTCATGTAAATACAGTATTTTCATACATCACTGTCTGTAAGAGTGGAGTTCCAAACTGGTGTTCACGGACTTGTAAAAAGCTTCCTAAATAGTAATAAAGGTCTGCCAACCAATTTCAACAATTCAGTAAGCCTCAGAAAAATCCCATCGTAAGGTTAACTGGATAACCGGTTACTGGCTTGTGCACAGAAGAAAGTGACGCTGCTTCATTTTCGCAGGTTAAGCAGGAACCCTGAGAACCAAGTATAGGTGCATCTGAGTAATTTTCTTTTCTTCTCATCCACCTGTAAATATTTACTGCAACCTCCTCTCGAGAAGCAAAATGAACAAGAAACAACAAGAAACACTCCTCTCTCGAGGACCCCACAGTTTCATGGGCAATAACCCCACGTAAGCAGACAGTTCCCTCACAATAAAACAATGGTGGAACCAGGAACTTAACTCCTAAACCACCTTGAAGGGTCGAGTAGATTCCTCAGGGGAGGCGGTAACAGAGTTGCCTGCAGAAAATGAAGGGTGCTTTGGGTCAACGTCTGATTCGGCTTTTAAAGAAAAGACATCTCATGATACATGTAGGATGTCTGGGTGAAAAGAAAACTTATTCTGCACTTGAGATCCAAAAATGATAAGGGAAAAAGAAGGAAGGAAGCCTTCAAAATAATCACTAACACCAGGTTTGCACACTTAACTTGTGAGGCATGGTGCTATCATCCCCACTTTTTAAGGATGAGGAAAATGAGGCACAGTTGTTTATAGGGTCACGTAAAGGGTTCTTTCTCTTCAGACCCTGAAGTCAAGGCAGGCCCTGGGGCCAGGGTGACCCGGTCTTTCGCTGGGAGTGTTTCCTTAACTTCTTGGGAAGCACAGCCTCGATTTACCATATAAGCTGATTTGGCTAGATTGGCTGCTTCTCAATTTAAGCAGCCTGGGCCAGCAGGGCCACGGGTCAGGGTTGATGCCATGCCACTAGATGACAGACATAGCCAAAGCTACGTGCAGAGAGAGCTGCCACAGCCGTCGAAAAGGCGCAGGGCCAGCGGCAGGACACTGCACAGCTGCAGTCTCCAGACAAGGCACGCCACCCTTTGGACCTTCGGTCCATCACCTGTGTCACACCTGCCCTTCCTCTCCCCAGGGGGCTGGTATGAAGCGTGGAGGTAATTGATTTGGAACGCTGTGTGCATCAGGGTCTACAACCTGTAAAAAATGTGCAATTGCTACACACTGTCCAAGGCTGCCATGTACTTGTCAGTATCGCAATTAAAAATAACCCTGCACCTGCCCTGACCTTGGCCTTTCGCACACAGCCTATGAAGCTGATGTCCCTGGGACCCAGTGCTAACTCCTAGTTATTATCAAATCCCACCCATGTTTCCTCTGGCTTCCTTTCCCCACCCGTGCAGCTGGACCTTTTCATACACTGAGCCCATGAGCTGTCACCAGCCAGTTGAAACTGGGTCTAGTCAGACCAATAAAGGGATGTTTGACCTCTGAGAAAATATTCAAGGTCTGTATAGGAAGAGATGCTGCTGAATTTGATTTAAGTCTGCCCAGCAAAACGGCTGCTTTTTAAACAGAGATAGAGATCCATCTGTCAAACGAGATGAGAGAGCACAGATACTAACTACTCTGCAAACTATAAAATTCTGTTTTCAGTTTCCAGCAAGCAGCACCAGCATATCAAGTACATCTTTCTCTCCTAATACATTTTAATCTCGAAGATATCTTTGTATTGAGTTGATTCCTTAAATGTGTACGTTTTTGCACACCAACACATTTGGTCCCACTGAAAGGAATTTTGCCTGAGTAAGGGCTGTGGAATTAGACTTCGGGGGTCAGCTTCCTGCCCCGAGGAATGCAGTGGGAAAGTTCCCACAACCCAAGGGGGCCTCTCCCAGGGCATTCCATAAGGGAAGCATCTGCAGAGGTTTTCTGCAGACAGTGTCTTGTCTCAAGATGCTATCAGCCTCTCAACCCACCCCCCTCCCTGCCAAAGGCCACCGTGCTCCTGAGCAGGTCCCAATCAAATTCCACAGATGTGCAGTGTAAGCAAGGCTGTGTGTGTGTGTGTGTGTGTGTGTGAATACATCAAGGGAACGTGACACCTCACACTGGTCAGGAGGAAATTCAAACACATTATCTTGAGCTTAAAGTGATCCTGTCACGAGGACATTTAAAGAGAGAAAGGTCATCATACTTTGAAACTTCTTCAATAAAGTTTTTCTCAATCCATCTCATCAGGTTCAGGGAAACGTAACCAATTATTGATAAAGCAGTGAATGAAGCTGAATTCATTCATTCTTCATTCGATAACCCTTTTCAGGATGTCAACTCTTCTAAAGAGCAGAGCTGTAGCAGTGAACAAGGAAGCCCAAATCCCACATTCTGCAGCTTCACTCAGAACTTTGAACTTACTCATCAGTTCAGATTTGAGCAGCAGATCAGGCCCTTTTTCACCCACCACTGTGTAGCAGCACCTAGAACAGAGCCTGGGAAGCCTGGAACATAGCTGGGGTCCCAGATGAGCAGGGATTTGACCCTGAACTTTTGACAGTCCTGGGAAATCACTGGAGCCAGGAAAAGCAAAGCACAAGTTATCCACTCATTGGCCCAATCTGATGAGTGGGGATTTAAAGATGAGTAGTGGCCCCAGCCCTCAGGCAGCTCTCAGTCTGGGAGAGAAATAGCAACAGCCCCAGCATGGAGGTGGCCAGGGCTGCCACACTTAAGACACTCGCTGGATTTTGGTGTGCTGGAGCTGACAGGGAGGTAGGCCAGGGTAGGCATAAAGGACGTAAGATGTGGATTTTTATCCTGACAATGACGAGGGGCCAAAGATGGGATTCAGGTTAAGGAGTAACACGACGAAGTGTGTGATTTGGCGATATCCCTCTGGCAGCAATGTGGAGGGGGCCACGGCTGGTCAGGAGATGAGGGCACCAGGGCAGGCGGAAACCCATGAGGCCTCCTTAATTTTGGTGGTGACGCTGGGGTAGGAGAGAAGGTGACAATCTCAAGAACCATGGTGAAGTAGGATGGGCAGGGCCTTCTGATGGAGAGAAAATGTCCGTTTCCTGTCCGGACTAAGGATACCTGGTGGCAGGGCCAGGGCCTGGAGGAAGTGACTGATACACACCTGGGGGCTAGATGGAGAAGGGAGAAGGTAGAAGGAGGAGCGCCCTTGGAAGCTTAGTGCTTAAGCGTCTGAACCAGGTTACCGGGTTCAAATCACAGCTCCCCGCTTGCAGGCTGGGTGACAGTGCGCAAGAGGCCTCGTCACTAGGCTGTGCTGCAGTTTCCTTGTTAAGGATAGTAAGCACTCAAGAAGTGGCAGTGAGTATTCTTCTTCTTGTCATTCCCTCGTTTCTAGCGTGGGTATTTGCTATTATTCAGGGCAGGAAAATTGCCTTGACTCCAACAGCCTGCAGCATTTCGTGCTAAGCCATCACCACACGCTGGGACGCGCTCGGGCTGGTCCCGCGCTGTGTTTGCTGTATGTGGCCACTGCTGCCCCATGGTTCCCCTTCTGGGTGCCCACTCAGGCTGTTCCCGCTGCCTGTGGCGTCTCCCCTGCCTTCATCTCAGCAGGTCAAAACGTACTCTGAACGCCGCTGCTTCCAAAGACCCTTAGATTCCCTGAACCTATGCGGCTCTCTCCATCTAATTTCTTTGTATTTGCCTGAAGTCTCGTGGTGAGATTGTGAGTGAGGTCCTTGAGAGTGGGAACTTTCTCTTCCTCATGTCCCGTCTCCTCCAGCCCCTAAGCTTGGTGCGAGTAGGATCTAGTTCGTCTTTGCTGAACTGAAACCAAGACCCCACACAGGAGATACGCATCCCTGAGATCAGGCTAACAAAGCCTCCGACTTCACAGGGTGGCTGTGAGGACTTGGTACACA
The DNA here is from genome assembly GCF_015220235.1 of Choloepus didactylus. Lineage (NCBI taxonomy): Eukaryota > Metazoa > Chordata > Mammalia > Pilosa > Megalonychidae > Choloepus > Choloepus didactylus. The sequence continues at coordinate 11,456,137 of NC_051318.1, forward strand.
AAAAGTGCTCAACAGATGATGTTTTCATCATCCACAACATCACTCCTAAAAAGAAAAAGCTTCAGGTGTTCTTGCCCTAACTGAATGATAAGCCTTTTGTCTCCTGTCAATGAGTTTAAAGGATAAGAGCATCGCTTCAAAATTCCTGGGAAATGGTCCTCTAGAACCACTTGTTAGGATACCACTGTTCTGGCTCCCAGAGAAGTCCCTTACAAATCCCAAAGAGTTCCCTATCTGGAGGCATCGCTTGAGCACTTTGGGTCTTGTCCTTTTGGTCTATAAGGAACAGTGCTCAGCTTTTGAGCTCTGTGATTCTAGGAAATGAGGTGACCAGGAAGATCCAGCTCCATCAGCTCCTGTTTCTCCTCCCAAACCAGCACCCTGCAGACTGCTGAGTCGGTCAGAAACAGGGCCTCCAAGGCAAAGCTGCAAGCAGGATGTGGCTCGGCTGTTCCAAAAGGAGTAGAGCAGGCGACTGTGGCAGTCCTTGAGTTTTATTTTTATTTTAAAAACTACTTTGAAGAATTTTGTGAGTCCCAAAAGAGCCCTTTTATGTCTTTAATTTTTTTTTTCTTTTTTCTTTAGAATTTCCTCTAAGACCCATCAGGGAGGTTTGACCCATTCCACATTTAGCACTTTAATGGGCTTTTGTTCCTGCCTTAATTTTTCCCCCATTTTTAATTTCTCCTCTGATTTTCAATTCACTTTCTTGGGGATCACAAAGTTTGCAAGCTAGACAGCAAAAATTTCTGGGAACTCTTTTAATTTATGTGTGCATTTATGATGATAATATCATAAATAAACTAATAATGTCATCATAAACTCTGCCAGCCTTGGAATGTAAGAGAGTATCTGTCCCAGAGGCCTAATTCCTGCCCCAGCAGAGCACAGGTTTGCCACTGACAAACCCTTAGGAACACCGAATAACTTTTATGAAGCCACAAATGTCCTAAGTTTGAGAGTTTCCTTGAACACCCTCTTGGTGGGTTTCTCTCTCCAGGGACCTCAGACAAGTCGAACCTGGAGCTGATCACTCTGACATGCACCTGCGTGGCTGCCACTCTCTTCTGGCTCCTGTTGACACTGTTTATCCGAAAACTGAAAAGGGTAAGAACACATCAGAGTAAGTTCTCTGCTCCTTTTTATGTAATGTTCTAGAATGCCTGGTCTGAAGCCTAGAGCAGGCACTACACAAATGTTAGACCCTCTTCCTCCCTTCCCTCTGGTTCCTGTCCCTGACTTGGTGGATACCGAAAATGAATCATTATGATGGCTCTCCATCACACAGTGGGGCGTTCACAGGAAAATTTAGAACTATTTCTTAGGGCCAGAGTGATAATTTTGAAAATAAATAAGTAAATAAGAGTCTTTAAATTAAATTCAGCCTGGGCCCTGCAAAACCTTATGATCTTAACCTCACTCTCTGCTTAAGAAAGGAAAAGGAAAAAGCAACATCAAGACCCACTTCTGACTTAACTCTCATAACACTATGTAAACTCAAAGAGGTGTAGTGCTGTACCAGGCTCTCTTGAGTTCCACGATACTACAAAGTTCTTTAAAGTGTGAGGTTCAGGTTGGAACTGAGGACACCAGATTTCTAGAATTAGGTCAGCAGCAGCACAACTCGCTTCTCTGAAATTCAGCAGGAAAAGAGCTAACATTCCTTCCTTTGTTGTCTACTTCCTTCATCCATCTAGGCCTCATCTGCTGAGTGTGCAGGGCCTGCTCCATGCAGAGTGCCAGGCCCTGGGGATCTCCCTGGGGGAAGTCTCATGGGCAGCACAGGGCAGAAGCTGCAGTGTGCCCATGGGGGAGGAGAAGGATTTGAATCAATCACAGAGATAAGTGTAAAACTGCAACCCGGAGTCAGCTGGGAGGGTCAGCTGGCTCAGAGACGTGTCCAAGGAGTGGTCAGGCCAAGAAGGGAGGGAAAAGCGTCGCAGGCAGAGGGAACAGCACGAATGAGGTGGGGGATAGGGAAGGCGAAGGCAGAGGACACAGTGAGAGAGAGAGACTGACAGGAGACCTCTGTGGCTGCAAGGCAGAGAATGGGAACAAGGCACGAGGGGCACTGAAAGGAGAGGAGGGGCCTGGCCCACAGGGTTTCGTAGGCCTGTGGAGCAATTTAGTCATTATTCTGAAAGGCATGGACAGCCTCATGGGGGGGCGTGGGAGGGTGGTCAACAAAAGCAGGGAATGGCGTATGTGACAGAATCAGATTTATGTCTGGAAAGATTATTTTGGCTGCTCTGAGGAGAATGGGCCAGAGGAGGCAAAAGTGAATAGCGGAGCATCATGCCTTTCATTTCTAAAATGCTGACATTTTGAAGTCACGAAGAAGGAATAAAAGCAAGAGATAACACAATGATAGAATGCCTAGAAACGTGACAAACGATTGGTTGTGAGAGGCAAAGAGGAGCGAAGCATCAAAAAAATATTTCCACGTGGTTTCTCTAACTACAACGTAAATTCCTCAGCACTACTGACTGCATTTTATCTTTTTACTCCTACTTTGCACGGGCCGGTGTTATAATTAGAGGTAACATTGATTGATGCTTCTTGTGTACCAGGCCCTACTTTACCAGCTTTGCCTGGATGATTTCGTTTGATATTCACAACGATCCTAGGAGATAACTGTTATCATCACTATTCCACAGAGAAGGAAAATGGGGTTAGAGGGGTTAAGTCACCTGTCCAAGGTCATGCAGCTGGTCAGAAGCTGAGCTGTGATTCCCAGCCTGGAGCTCTGGCTTCCTGCCTGGCTCCTAAGCATCTGGCTGTGCCACCTCCACACCAAGCACCTAGGGGCTGCTCCATGTTAATGTCAATTGAAAGAATAAATATTTGTCGACTAAGATTCTACTTTCCTGATCTCCTCAAAGTCTACTTAAGGTTTGTTTGTGGTTTCCTCTCATTTGCTTCATTGGAATAAACCATGAAGTTCCAGAGGTGCTCCATGGGGAGAGTGTATTCCATCGCTGCTCCCTCGCCTCTGTCAGCGCTACCGGTAGCCGGCCTCCCGGCCAAGATATAAAACCAAGATGGCCCTTGCTTGGCATCCGCTATCCTCGGCTCTTTAAGGACCGGAGACGGTTTCCCACAGCCTTGGCTCTATTGGACATTGAAGAGTTGAGCCATAAAACCTATCCGGCAGCTTCTCTAACACAAACCCCACACCCTGGTAGAGGAACTCAATTCCCACCCAGTCCAGGGACTTGCGAGCGCATCTGACGGGCTGGGCCCTCAGAGTGTCACACCAACGGCAAATGCAGTTCGTGACAAACGTGCTCCAGAGCTTTCTGTTTTCCACCCTCTGTGGAGGCCAGGCAAAGCTTTCTGCCTCGAGCTATTCATCACACATTGCAGTGATAATTTTTGTGAGGAGAAGGGTTGTGAGTGATGGATGAGGTGAGCTGTGACAGCCCAGAACCTGGTGAGTAAGGGCTGAAGAATGTGGGGGGGCGTGAGGCGGTGTGTGTGGAGGGGCTGTCCCTTTACTTGAACTCTGACCTTGCTGAGGGGAAGGCAATGGAAGGAATGGCCCCCAAACTCATGTAAATGAAGTTTACGAAACTTTTAGGCAAGAGCTTGCCCAACCTTAAATGGGCAAGAATGTTTCCTTTCTGTCCTGTCCAAGATGCTACCCACAGAAACACAGTCATCAACTGAACATTTAATTAACAGGAAATACACCCCACTGATATGAATCTAAGACACTAAGTATCTAGCCAGTTAAGCTATGATGTGAAATAAAGGGTATTTTCTGGTCTTGATTTGAACTACTGAGATAAAGCAAGGCAGAAGCTTTCTGTTCACTCATTCAACACTTACTTCAAGGCAGATGGCTGCCTTCTTCTCTGGACTACCAATGACCAAACAAGCTCAGAATCTGGTGACATGTCAGTCTCCTACTATATTTACTCATGACCTTTGAAGTAATCAATTTCTATTTCTTACAGAAGGTACATCTTACTCTTATCTTACTCTTAGTCCCTAAGAGACTGGGACCCTATAGTCTTTTCAGGTAGCTGCAGCCACCAAGAGGTCAGGCCTTCTAAGTTTAAACACTACCTAAGAAATGTGCCTCTCCCTGTCCCACATGGCCACTTCTAACCTTTCCTGTGAATACAGAAAAGCCACAGTTACGGGCAGTGGGGGCCCATCTGCTGTGTATATTCCTGCAAGTCCAGAATGATCATGGGAAGTTATTTTTAGTCATTGTTTGGAAGGAGTTTGTAAAAATATTTTGCATTTTTAAGAGAAAGGCTATCATGAAGAACAAGCCTGGATCAGGATGTCACTGGAGAATCTGAGTGCATTTCCTCCAAGATAGGGTGGTGGAGAGAGTACTACAGAAATGTCAGAATTGTAAGGGGCTGTCTGGTGGAAACCACATTCAAGTGTGGGGTGTTTCTGTGGAGGTAGAGGGCTAGTTTCTCTACCTGGCCACACAGTTTCAATCAAATGACCACAGCAATAGCCGATGTTGTCAAGTATTGTTTTTAAATTGAGTGTCCAGTGTTTTAAAGGTTTTTTTCTTGTTGGTGACTTGGAGATTCTCTTTCTCAGTCTTCCTCTGACATAAAGACGGACTACCTGTCAATCATCATGGATCCAGACGAAGTCCCCCTGGATGAGCAGTGCGAGCGGCTCCCTTACGAGGCCAGCAAGTGGGAGTTCGCCCGGGAGAGACTTAAACTGGGTAAGGTATTTGTTACCTGTGGAACACTGTGCTTGAAGGGAGGCAGAAGTTACCTCGGCCTAGGATGCTACCCTCCAGGGAGGTGGGCACAAAGCTTAATAATCTTGCGGAATGCTGCAGCATTCACTCATTCAACAGTTACCCAGCACCTTCTTTGGGCAGGTGCCGGACTAAGCCCTGGGGATAGGAAGGTGTTTGGGTCCCTCCACTCCAAGGGTTCCATATGGCAAAGGAGATAGACACAAAACTCAATAAGCAAAGGGGAGGGCAGAGGGATTAGTCCCAAGCAGTAGACTTATAAATCCAGGCCCTCTTGTATAATGAAATTGTTGCAGAATTAGAAATCTGAATGGTGAGAACAGTGAATCATACATCTGGAGAAAGAGCTGGCCCTCTTCCAGGCCCTGGATCAAAAACCTCTTCTGCACAAACGCACAAATTACATATTCTCAGTTTCCCTGGGTGTGCGCAATGTCCAGACAAAGAAGAAAATCCTAGGGGTCATTTAAGTTGAACTTTTCAAGAGCAAGGATAGTTGTTTTCCAGGTAACACTGATGCTATAAACACCAGGCAAATGTGCCTTCCCTCGGCTTACCCAGTTCCTCTGGCTCAGACGTCACAGTGCAAGTTCATCTCCAGCCCATGGTGCTACAAAACAATTGAGAGCCTCAATTACTCCAGCCCAAAATATTTGGGTTGTGGCTTCTGAAAGTTTTCCACTCATTCCTGTGTATGCCAGAGTCATTAGTAGTCGGAACTAGGAAAACAGATTGTGGCTGCAGTGTTGCTGGAAACTGTCATGAGCCTGTTGTGCCAAATCCAACAGTGTCCCCGCCCCTCCCCCAACACACACAAACTCTGCTAGGATGGGGGCGTCAAGGGACAGAGGGAGAAATGGCTTTTTTCGTCCCTCTCTTGGGCCTTAAAATGATTCTGCTTTCATTGCTCCCTACAAGGAGAAAGAAACGGCCCCAAGAGTACGTTCAGTTTGGCTTAGGCAGGAAAATTGGAAACCAGTAAAAAGCTGGAGAGTCAGGCAAAAGCCAGCAAGAGTGGCTGATGGAAAAAAAAAAAAAATCAACTAAATTTAGAGTAGTTAAGGGCAGGTGGCACACTGGATGAGTTCCTTCTGCGAGTCTCAATTGTATGGCAGCTAGCCCAGCCCCTCAGTGACCTTGGCAGCGAACACGGGGTAATTTTCCCACAGCCGTGAGCCAGTCTCGGCCACATTGCTTTCCAGAGTTATTACTCACAATCAAACACGCTTCTTCCAGTGAAGGACACACGAGCTTTCTGTCCCATCTCTTCATTCCTTGGCCTGGCGTCACTGCAACCAGTCTCACAGCGGGGGAGACTGTCGAGCCTCCCCCCAGAATTCCCCTGGGCCGCCATGGGTTCACATAATCCCATCTCAGGAGATTCTCTTGGTTGAAAATCTTCCTTATCATTCTTTTCCTTCCTGGAGTTGCCAAATGCTATGATTTGGCCAATGTCCACTTGAGTGTCTTTGATGGGTGAGAGAAAGCATATCAAGTCTGCTAACTCTGTCTTGAATGCAGAGTGGAGCTGCAAGGGCCAGAAAAAAATGCTCCTCCCACTAGTGTGGGAGCAGGGAGGCCCCAAGACTTTTTTCCAAACCAAATACAAGACAGAAAGTAACTCAAAGTAACAGCTAGCAAGTGAAGGGAACTAAGATCACGTGGGGGCCAGTGGGGAGGTAAGGCTGGCAGGGGCAGCTACGGTGGGGGTATAAATGCAGAGACAGTCTCAGGCCAAGCTCATCTGACCTCAGCTGTCTCTACTCTGATGGCTGCTTGGAGCAGTCCCGGTGAGGGAAGTCAGGGTTCACAGGACCTGATAGGTGGACACAACTGGAGCTTGGGTCAAAGGTGTTGCTCCCACTGAAATTCCTGAAAGCCAGAAACAATAGAAACCTGTTTTGTTGGTGATGCCTCCTGGGAGAGACTTCAACTCGTGAACATTCATCACAGAAGATGGGATCATGTCTGACAGAGCATTTTTCTGTTGGAAAATAATTTAAAGTCTGAATCAGAATGAGCTAATATGGGAAGCAACCCAGGGAATCCGGAATTTAGCAAGAGGAAAGTGCCTGGGCCAGTGCTGCCTCTTGGAAGACCCAGCTCCGCACGCAGGGAGGAGCCCACCCCGGGGGGCTACCCGCCCAGGGCCGTTCTTGTAGGAGATTCCACGATCCTTGCATTATGTAACAATGACCTAGCACATTCCCCAGCTAGTTAGTGGCCTTCCAGGCAATGCTGAGGAGGATTTTCAGGAAAAAGGAGGATCACGTGAGGTCAAGTCTGGTGTGGCTGGGTTCCCCAAAAACTGGAACTGTGGGTCTGCGTAAAGATTCCAGTGTGTGAGATGATGAAAGAGCCCATAATCGCTTCATGCTGTTTCATGAGGCAGCAGTCTGCGTCCAAAAGAATAAACGAAGTGGCTGAGGGAAGCCAAGTAAGCACCAGTTGATTCTCACTGACAGAAGCAAAGTCTCCAAGCACTTGTTAAAACACAGCTTGTTGTGGTGCAGAAGCTGCGAACAGAAGAATTCTGCTCACTCCAAATAAGCTAGAGTCCTGGGAGTGTGTGGAGAGGGGTCCTGAGACAGAAATTATTCTGAAATTTCTCAGGCTCAGGGTACTTTTCATCCTAGATGGTGATACTGGACCAAGGCAGTGGATTATTTGCCCAATGCACTCAAATGACCAACTCCTGAGACACCAGGGTTTCAAAGAGAGAAAGAGTTGTATTGCTAGGCATGAAGCAGGAGAACAGATGGCCTATATCGGTCCAAAATCTGTCTCCCTGAACTGCAATAATTCTGATAGTTTTATCTTATCAAAAGATGGGCAGGTTTTAGGATAACAAGCACAGTGGCCCCAGATGATATAATTAGAATTGATCTAGTTATTGACTATGTGCAGATTGATTACATGCTTAGTCATAGAACATATGTAAGAAAATGGTGGCTCTAATATGATGATGGGTGGGATTTTTATTATTATAATGATGTATAGGTGACTTGTAGGTTAAAGTCTAAGCTACTGTGCATGTCAGGTGGGCCCATTTTGGTTATATCTGGCTTCAGTTATCAAGATAACTTTGGACTTGGGGTGGGTTAGTCCTGGGCTGACCCAAGACCCTTCATTAATAAACATTAGGGGCTGTCTTTAGTGATCTTAAGTCTCTAAAGTCAGAAAACTGGATAAAATGGGTACAAGTGAAGGTTAGTCACAAGGTTTTTAAAATCACAAGGGTACCAGATAAAGGCTATACAATCATTATTAGAGATCAAGGCAGCTGGATTATAGTTCGGAGATTTCAGGTACTTCCTTGTGCTACCAGAAAGCAAAAAGGAATATCTATATAATGATTCAGTCATCAAAATCAGCCCTTAAATCCTAACTTCTTGGTTACAATGGAAGGCATTGTGGAAAAACATTGTTTTAGCAAGGAATAAACCTCCAACAAAAAAGCACCAATTTTTACAAATCTGGAGAATGCATCTGCCAGTACTCCTCCCGTAACCCTCTCCAAATCCACGTTCTGGCTTCATCTGAGAGTCTTTTATTTTGACTTCAGAGTCCCTGTTCTGGTCTGTTTCTTGGACAGTTTTGCCAGAAGGAAAAAGCAGAAGCTATATTTCTTCCCATGATGCTCACCCTGGGAGGATGATTTTTAGTTGTCAGCGCAATTTGACCAGAGAAAACCCTGTGATTCTCCAGTGTCCCCTCCTAATGCAGAGGATGCCCCTAGGAAACAGGTGCCAGGGACAGCCCCTAAGAGACTGTGTTGATGATGCTGGGACTTTGACTTTCCCCAAGTCCTAAAAGCCTGCCTGGCCTGCGTGGTAGTGGAGCACCTTAAACAGGGGCAGGGGTGCAGCCTTTGTTGTCACTGTATAGTTGCACATAAAAGTGTACAAGTTCCAATATGAAGCAGAAAAGCTTCATTGCAAACTTCACAAGAAATGCAAAAGGGGAAAAAAAAAGCCAATTATGTCCTTTGGGGGAAGGGATTGGAGTATGAGGAAGGAAGGAAGGGAGGAAGGAAGGAAGGGAGGAAGGAAGGAAGGAAGGGAGGTTAGTGGATGGAAGGCCTGTTATCAGGACAGTCTGTGAAAGCAGACTGGGTTGGCAGAGAAGGGGTTATGTTAAATTAACACTCTAACTGCCAGGATTCACTTTCAACAAGGGCTAAAAAGCAGTGATTTCTTTGGCTGACACATCCTTTTGTCACACCATCCTCAGGGTGCATTGTTCCTCTGGGTTCTATTTAGCTACCTGTTTTATGACGGTGCAAAAGGAAATCCCGATTCAAAAGGTAGCTGAAAAATTCCAGGGGGAGCCCTCCCCGAGGGGCATGAATCTCAAGGTCTCAATCCCACGGGCCCCTCCAGTCTCCTATGACTACATGAGACCTGCTTTGGGCATCCCTCAACTTCCCGAGGGCTGCTCTTCACTCCGCACTAACACACAGGGCCCTTCAGTGTGCCCAGTCCCGGGCGAGGTACAGGGAAGACTCAAACCAGGTCCTGGCAAGCTCTGAGTCAAGTGGGGTCAAGTGGGGCCTCGCAAGGGCGGGCAGAGGAACATGTTGACAGTCCTCATAGTATAAAGTAACAGGTTCCATGGAAGAAATCTTGTTTTGTTATTTTATTTGGCATCTGTCTCTCTGTGGTTGAAACAAACCACTACCAACGGCTGACAGGCTGAGATGCCGACGCTTGAGTATTTGTAGTAATCATGTAAGGAGACATGAGAAAGTCTGGGAATACTCTGTGTGACAAGGAACTCTGAGATATGACTTAATGATTATTTCTAAACTATCAGGCACTATAATAGTCAATAGTGGTAATCACCATTCTCTATTTCCCCATTTTTGCCGAAAACAGATCAGCAAAGGTCTTCAATGACCTTACGTGGCAAGAAAAGGGGCTTAGGTTAAACACAAGGAAGCCTTGTTGGTAATAATGGCTTTAAACAGTAGAAGAACCCACCCTAGGAAATGACAGAGCCCCCCTCCTGTAGGCCCTTGCTGGCCACCTACTTGCACCAAATGCCTTCTGCCCAGCCCCCCCACCCTCAACTGTGAAGGATGTGGGGGCCTCAGAAGCACAGGAAAGAGTTGGAAGGAAGAGACTCCACAAATTGTCCCTTACTTCGACTCCTCTGGGGTCAGTTCATCAGAGATTCCATTCAAAACCACGTCTCACATCCACACATAAGAAAAGGCATTTCCTTCCTGAAAACTACTTAAACTCACCCTGCTGACTTGGCATATACACCAAAGTCTTCTTCTCATTGCAGGCAAATCCCTTGGAAGAGGGGCTTTTGGAAAAGTGGTTCAAGCATCTGCATTTGGTATTAAGAAATCACCCACATGCCGGACTGTGGCTGTAAAAATGTTGAAAGGTATGTCTGCCATGATCTGGTTTTCCACTAACCCATCACCTTTCCACATTCCCTCAACATTGGCGAAAGTTAGATACGGCCTAGGAACAGACACGAGCCACCTCTGCTCTGCACACATAACTTTCTTCTACAACAGGAAGTCCCTTTGCTTCAGGAGTTTTAGATTAGGCCAACAGGAGCTTAGACGAAAACTGTTAAGTGGAACAATCCAGCACTCTCCTTGGGGAAATGATCTTTGGCACCTCAGAGGTCTTTCGTCTCTCACATCTCAGACTTGCGTCTATCAGGGATTCCAGCACCTTGTAAACACGGGCCTGATCCTCTGTGACGCTGCGCAGGCTCCAAATGTTTGGCTTGGGCTTGACCTAACTCTAAAGTGAAGCTAGAACAACCGAGTTGATCAGAACTCTAAACTATTACATACCATCAAGCCCCAAACATCTTTAGAAAGGGCAAAGACCTAATTATCTTTCCAGTGTTGAAAGATAATGACCAGTCTGTGAAGCACTGGGAGGTGGGACCAAATCCCAGCATGAGGTAAGACCACTACCAGAAAACAGACTAAAAGTGACAAGCAGTGAAAACCATGTAACCGCAACTTCCCAAAGATCCATTTGTCCTTCAAAGTATAGAAAACACTGCATTTTCCCATTCAAGGTGGAATTTTCATATTACTTCAACTCATTTTCAGATTCCCAAACCAAAAGTAACAGGAATGAATACCCAAAGGGCAGTTTTTAGCTCTTCAAAGCCTCCAACATGTTGCCAGGGGATTTTAAGGCCTGGGAAGCTGTGTGCTCCACTAAGCAGATCCCTGCCATGGTCGCCAGGGGAAGTGCCATTTGCTCAGGGAGACATCCAAGATCTCAAAAGCCCCAGGATCTTCTTCCGCTCTAAAGATTGTCCAGGTCTGATAAAACTATACATAGAACCTGACAGTCTGACTCCGAAAGTAGTGAGGAAAGGACTTTTGTCATCTGATCCAGGCAACAGGCATTTCTGAGAGAATTACGTGCATTCTAGAACATCCTCCCCACCCACTCCAGATTCTGAAGAGAAGAGGCGTCAACACGCCTCCTGTGTAAGAAAGCACCAGCTTAGGCACTCTACACTGTTAGGGTGAGCCACATGGTGCAGCCATTCTTCTTCTTTTCTCTCAACACCCTTGTGAGGTAGATATGATTATCCCCCTCGTGCAGGGGAGGAAGCATGGCTCGGAAAGGCTGAACAGCGTCTGCATGGCCACATAGCTCCTGGGGGCAAAAGTAAGAGGCTGGGGGCAAAGTCCTCAAGATTTGATTCCCCTGCTCCTCCCTCCATACCACAGTGCCACAGAATGGCGGGCTGCAGAGAGGCAGGCCTCTGGAAATGGCCTGTTGCTCTGAAATCCTGAAAATGATCCTGCTTTGTGGAGGCAATGCATTATCCAACAAAATCTGAAAGCGTGTGCTTGCTTAGCTAGGCCCACTCCTTGATTCTGGGCTGGGGTCCTTCCTGGCCCATTGTGGGTCCAAGAGCACACATGAGGCCCTACCTGTAAATGGAACAACCTAAGCCACAGAAGGTGGTTTGTTCTCTGTGCTGAACAGACATAAATGCTTGAAAGATTGATGAGTTTGAGGGGGGAAGGATTCTGACTTTGCAGACTGTTTTTAAAGGCTTGAAGAATATAATAGATGTAATGCAGAAATAAGACATGCATATTTTTATCTTTTAACATAGCTTTTAAATGCATATATATATATTTTCTTAAGTCATCAGCATTGACTGTGAAAGATTGCCAAATCACTCATGATAAACAAATACTCAAAAACCATTTTCATTCCATTTTCTTGCATAAATTAGTTGGCCATCTGTTTCTGGGAGAAACAGAAAAGGCAGAATGCCAAACTAAGGCCATGAGTCCGAAGCTCTTTCAAAGGGCCCTTGAGCAAAAACTCTAAACTTTCTGGGCCTTACACCCACGACTGAAATGAGATGCGTGATCATATCGTTCGTTTGTCCAACAAATACCTGTTGAGCTTCTACTGTGGGCCAGTCCCAACCCCACTGGGAGACTTCTGGAGTTTATCTGGCAATTATTAAAAAATGATTTGCGCCTATAAACTGCCATGTCAGTATCTACCACAGTGGTAAATGCACACAACTCTGACCCACTTCTAGGACTCTGTCCTACAGAAATCCTTGCACATGTGCACAAAGATTACATGAGCCTGTCGATTACAGAGTTTTTTGCAATAGCCAAAAAAAAAGCTTAAAAAACTAGCCAATCCAAATGTCAGGAGTGCCATTTGTCAACCCAAAAGGATGAAAAAAGTCTCTGATACATTGAGAAAGGGGGGAAAAAAGCAAATTAAAAAAGAAAACACTGTTTATGTCAACCAAAACAATGACCTTTGTTTGGGTGAATATATACTTATAAATGAATAGAAAACTGTCTGAAATCCCAAATCATTACCAGTGGCTACTTCTAGGAAGATAAATGTGTTGGGAGTGGCTGTCACTTCTCACTCCACATATGCTGTAGGGAATGTTCTACAGTAAGATTATATGACCTTCACGATTCTAAAAACTAATTTAAAATTTTTAACTGCCTTAGAAATTAACCAGTAAGAACAAAGAGACAGAGCAAACTTAATTTACTCCTTAAACACTGCTAATGTGGCTTATCTCTGAGAGTGAAGCTGAAATCAGATGCTTATGGGACCTCATAACCCAAGATAACCTCACCGACTCCGGAGAGGAAAAGCTTGTGGGGAGAAAATAACACATGGCCAAGATGTTTACAGACACGGCCATGCAGCCCTTGCAGGCCCTCTGTGCTCCTTGCTCCCCCCTGTGACTGCCCCCCAATAGAGAAGAGAGTGAGAAAGAGAGGGGAGGTGTGGGCGCACCCCCCAACTGGAGGGTCGTGTTGGCGCTGACCGAGGGAAGCCTCTGGAGGACGCGTTCCCCAGGTGCCCAGCTCCAGCTCCAAGGCAGCGCTTTGCTGAGCAGCCCCAGACCCACCAGGAGGAAATGCCCAGTGAGCGACCCCCACCACCGCTCTGAGCCCGACTGTAATCAAAAGGATGTTGGCTCGGGTGGGTGGGGGTAATGAAAACAGTCTGGAGACGTGGGCTTTCTGCAGAATGGAGGGAAGTTAACGAAGCCACCGGCTGGGCACCAACAAACAAGGAGGGCAGGAATGCCGCCCCAAGCGGAAGCAGCCCCATTGTCCTGTCGCCCTGACCCCTTCCTTGCTTCTCTCACAGAGGGGGCCACGGCCAGCGAGTACAAGGCTCTGATGACGGAGCTCAAGATCCTGACCCACATCGGTCACCACCTCAACGTGGTCAACCTGCTGGGCGCCTGCACCAAGCAAGGAGGTAAACCCGTCTCCCCGAGCCCTCCGCCTCGCCTCTGCCCCTCCTCACCTCCAGAATGGCCTCTCAGCTCCAGAGGAAACAGCCTGTCCACTCATGGAAGGGCGCTCCCAGCCTAGAAAGGATCAAGTTCATGTAAAGGTTCTGAAGAGGACTGATACCCTTTTAGACCTCGTTGCACATACTCTAGGCCAGTGGGGGCCTTTTTCTCTCCAGATGATGTTGAGGGAGTGTGACCAGAGCCAAGGTAAAAGTCTAGGAGGTTGAGCATTTCTTGAAGCTGCACCTGAAGAAATGAGTCACTCCTGGTAGGGTCCTGGGAGCAGGTGATGTTGGGGACAACCAGATGGGTCCCTTCAGGTCCGCTGTGCAGACAGGCCTCACCCACCGGGCAGGTGGTGGCCAGGGCTGTGCCTTATGACCCAGGCTTGGCACTTCTGGAGGACCTGTGGCCAGGCTAGTGCTTCTGGGTAGCCAAGTCCGTGACAGAGCCAGAAAGATAGCAGGGACCTGTGCCCGCAAAGGTCTTCCGAGCTTTTCTTCAAGACTGCAGGGACGTAAGGTAGCTGGGGAAGACCCACCTGCTGGGAGCGGCAGTGGGGAGAGAGAAGCTAAGGGCCGGAAGGCTAGGGGCCCTAGACAGCCCCTCCTGTGGCTAAATTATTCCCTGCACACTGACGGGGGACAAGCTCCTTCTCTGCCCTGGGAATCTCGTTCTATTGGCCCCAGTTTTGCGTGTGTGAAGCTGTCGGGGAATAAGCGGGGCCTCCACCTCTGTCAGGGCCTCTGGGCTCCCCTCAGGATGGAAACCTTGCCCGAGGGCGAGGGCGAGGACTCCGCGCCCAGGCAGGCTCCCCAGATCGCTCACTCCTCCCCATGGAGGGGCGACTGGAGTAGCCCATGCGGCCCCGAGCCACAATCTCGGCTTCTGTAACCCCAAAAGAAGGGAAGGTGCCCTCAGGATTTCTAAGATAGGGTTAAAAATCAGCAAAATCCTGGCAGAGCAGAAAACCACCCTGCCAGGGCGTGCCCAGCCTCCTCCAGCCTCGAAAAGGGACGAGAGCTCGTCCCATGGTCGCCGGCCTTCTGCTCCCAGCATGCTCTGGGACAGCCCGGCGGAGCAGCTCCGGGGTCACACCCGGCTTGACCCGGAAGTTGTCCTTCCCTCTACGCCTAAAGCCCATTGCTGCCCAAGGGAGGTACGGGGAGGGGGAGGGGGAGTCTTTTGGGTGGAAGGGGCAGCTAGGTCCTGCACAACCCTTTTGCTTCCTGTAGTCCAAGGGTCAGCAAGCGAGGCCTGCCTGTGAGCTTAGAATGCGTTTACATTTTTTAATAGTTGGGAAATAATCAAAAGAAGAATAATGTTTTGTGACGTGAAAATTATGCAAAATTCAAATTTCAGGGTCCATAAAGTTTTACTGGAGCACGGTCATCCTCGTTTGCTTGTACTCTCTGCTGCTACTTTCACATCTCCCAAGGCGGAGTTGAGTTAGCTGCATGGCCTGTGAAGCCTAAATATTTACTCTCTGGTCCTTTACAGAAAGATTTGTGGAGCCTGCCTTAGACCCTCTCACATCCCAAGGCAGCCAGGCTGCTGGGGAACGAGGAGGCCAGACAGAGGTGGCCTGTTCTCTGCGCTGGGCAGGGCAGGAGCAGCTTAACACTCCTGGGGCTGGGATGACGTGACCAGAGGCCCCTCTGCGTTCTGGTTCTGGCTAAGAGACAGTTAGTTACAAGCCCTGGCTTTTGCCCCCACTCCCCAGCCTAAAAATTCTTTCTCTTTTCCCCCTTCAACTCTTTTCTTTCATCTGCTATACCAATCCCACGCCCCAGGGTCTACTATTTCTTTTGTATTTTTTTAAACCCCTTCTCGGGTTAAATTGAAAAATTCACTCTGTTCATGAGCCTTTTGTCCTGAAATTGCATCCCTCGACCCCACTAATTTAAAGACGGGTTGGTTTGAGGTTTCTCCGGCAGACTGAAGGCTGGCGAGTGGCTGGCTGAGCACGTGCTGTTTTGGCTGCAGGGCCTCTGATGGTGATCGTTGAATACTGCAAATATGGAAATCTATCCAACTACCTCAAGAGCAAACGGGACTTATTTTTTCTCAATAAGGTAAGTAACTTAGGAGTTGGAGTTTCTTTAAGACAGTGAATTTCCACTTGGGGTATAGCAGCAAAAAGCAAGAGAATCCCATATTTTCTCATGAATGAATAGGCTTAAAACACAACCTCCACTTTTTCCATTTTTTTTCCTTCCATCCTAATCTGTCACACTCTTTTGTGGACAGCACAGAGAGGCATTTGATACCAGTGTAAACAGTGACATGGGGGTTAAAATTCCCTAGCCATCCATCTAAATACCTATTAAATCATCCAGATAGTTTTATTTCATATACAGGTATATGTTGTGTGTGTGTGTGTGTGTTTGTGTGTGTGTGTGTGTGTACACATACCAGTCACCTGTTTCTTGAAGGAAGGTGATAGAACTACAATTGTCTCTATTTATTAGATTAGAGAAATTAAGGCTCAATCAACTGAGTGACTTGTGCAGTCAACAGTTGGTCAGTGATGAGGCCAGAGCTAGGAACCATTTTTTCCACTTCCTTTGCATCCACTAAAATCAAGGCAAACAAGGCTTTTAAAGGAGATCACTGGACTGAGTAGAAAGAACTTAATAAAACTTTGCCAATGTGACCTATGACCCCAATGTGGCATCAAAAGCCCAGAGCCAAGGGACACTGATTCAACATTATTAACTGTTACTCAGCTGCATTGGAAATGAGGCCATGTAGTGGTGTCATGGTTAAGCACTCTGACTCCTGACTCAGACTTGCTTTTAAATCCTGTCTCTACCACTCATGAAATCTGGGACTTTGGGCAAGTTACTCAGCTGCTCTAAGCTGCAGCTTCCTCATTTTTTAAATGGATCTAGTAATAGAACCTAACTCATAGGCTTGTTGGAGGAATCAAATGCACTCAGTGAATCGCCACCACTGTTGACCCACTGAGATGGAAAGATTGGGGTCCCACTTAATGCCTCTGGTCTATATGGCAGATAAAGTGTTTGACGTTCAAGAACAGTGCCCCTCTCTTCCCTGGGCAACAGTCTTCATGTGGCACACAAATGAGAACCACCAAACAGCTGGCCCCTTCCCTCATCACCTGAACTTTGATCTAACCAAAGACCCAGGTGTTCTTTCTATCAGACTGGCAGCATGCCTGCAGGAACCTATTTTCCCCCATTTTGAACCGTGCCCTGTAATAGTCAGATTCTTGAAGCTGAACAGTAAGTATCTTTACGATTAGCTGGTTCATACTCTCAAGTTTATAGATGAGGCCCAGTGAAGTCCAGTAATTGGCTTAAGGCACACATCGGCCAAGAGGTAAAGCCAGGGGAGGGGGACCTAGCATTCCTGACTCCCCATCCAGTGCATTTTCCATGCACCCCACAGGATAAGGTGAAAACATAAGAAAAAGTGGATAGTGCTGCCCTGGGGCTGAGAGCAGTGCAAATTCCCTGCAGCCCTGAGATCCTGGACTGGTTTCAGGAAGAGCTAAGCCAGGAGAACACCCCAGGGACCTGGCAGGATGGAACGTCTGGGTTCGTGCGTCCTTTGTTTTGAGGACTTCGCTTCCTTCTCTGGCTATATTTAATGATTCACCTCCCCAGGCAGCTTGGAAAACCCATGGCTGCATTTCAGATTTGGAACCTGAAGTAATATAAAGAGGAGAGAAGGTAAAGAGAAAACAAAGCCCAGAGGCCAAATGGAAATGGGATATTTCATTTTCCAAACAAATTCACCACGATCTTGAAATATTATTTGACATGAATTCACTGTATTCTGTCAGAGTCTGGAAAAGTTCCATTAATTAACCTTGATTCGAAAGAGATGGTTACCAGTAAGCAAAGCTGAATATACCACGGAGTGGGGGCAAGGGAGCTTGTGTTAGGGTCCTTGGAGGCAAGCCCCAGTCTGTGACTTTTGGGGGGCAGGAGCTGAGCCCCTCGCTCTTGCCCACACTCTTCCCTGCAGCCTTCTGTCCTGGGAAGGGTCCTGTGAAAAATATAATTCCAGTCCCCAGTGGAGCAGAATCAAACCTAACTGTCTCAGGGAGACACAACGTTCATTACCTCTCCCAGGTGGTTCACCTGGGCTGGAGGCAGGTGTTCACTCTGAGGCCGGCCTCCCCTCCTGCAGCCCAGGAAGGTCTGGTTCAGGAAGGCCGGAAGCCTGGAACCCTCCGCCCCCAGGGTTTGTCTGGCTGTCCCTCCTGGAGCTCCTTCCCTCAGTCCTCTGCTTGCTCCTACAGCTCCCTCTAGTGGAGGGATCGCTCCTGCTTCGGGACATTTCTAGGGATACCCAGGGCAGGGTGGGAGCCTGGTGGACCCTGGCCCTGCCACACCCGGGGGTGGCGTCAAGAGGGACCAGCAAGCCCCAGGACCTCTCGGTCCGGTCACGAAGCCACGGAGGTGCCACGTTTCTGGTGTCATGGTTATTGGATGCATCACTACAGAGAATAAAAAAATCTTCTCTGGCTCCACGTGAACACCCAGAACTATCACTTCCTTTCCTTTGAGTTAGAAAATAATCGGATGATCGGGCTTTTTGGATGAGGAAAAGGAAATGCAGACAAACGAGGTGACTGGCCCAAGAGCACCTGATTATTGGAAGTCAGATGAGGAGCCAGTGCAGGGGGAAGCCTTTTCTACCTTTGCCAAAATCAGACTCTTAGTTTTGAAAAGGAGGCAGAAAAAGAAAGGTTCACATTCTTTCCTGGCCCAAGGAAACCAGAAAAGTTGGTAAATTGCAGCCTTCTTGATTACTCCTCCTCGGGATGACACTGGGGGTCCTTTTCTCTCATTCTTCTCCTCTTTCCCAAGATAGGGTGTAGCCCAGACAGGTGGTCAAGGGCACAGAGATTGGCGTGGGTCAAACCTGGGTTCAAGCTTTGCCATTTCCTCGCTGCTCATGGCCTTGAGCACTTGACTTCTCTGGGCATCTCTTTCTTCGTCCATAAACAAGAACGACTTCAAAAACTGGTAGGAAAATGAAATGAGAAGATGTTCCTGGGTCTCATAATATGCTGCTCACACAGAGTAAGCACTCAGTAAATACCAGCAGCTATTAATATTTCCTCAACCTACCTGAAGTCGTAGCTAGAAGCTCAGTCAAGAAACAGAAGAGACCCCACCCCCCTCCCCGTGGCCAGGCACCTGGCCTGGCCTGCACCTCCCCCCCCCTCCCCCACTTTGTGGAACTACGTTCTCCCAAAACAGACCATTGCCAGCTTGAGGGGCCAGTTTCCCCACTGCCATCCTGGATCTCTCTTTCACCCGTGTCCTTCCCTTCTTGGTCTCTTTGAAGGATGCTGCTTTACACACGGAGCCCAAGAAAGAAAAAATAGAGCCAGACCTGGAGCAAGGCAAGAAACCCAGACTAGATAGTGTCACCAGCAGCGAGAGCTTTGCCAGCTCCGGGTTTCAGGAAGATAAAAGTCTGAGTGAAGTTGAGGAAGATGATGGTGGGTATTGATTCCTTCCTGTCCTCCAGTCTGAGATATTTTTACAACGTGCTGTGCATCTCTGAAATTTCTTTCTTATTTATCACCCTAATAAACATCCGTGGGAGACTTTAAGGGCAATGTTCTAAGGAGATGAGATTTGAATTAAGATTATTTTCAGAGTTGCTAATTTTGTCAGGGAACTGTACAGTCGTCTCCCCCTAGGCCTTTCTGTCTTAAGGATCACTTCCCCCCTTGTTCCCACCCTCCACCATGTTTGGGTGAAACAGGCTGGAGGCCTGGAAAAATCTCTGATGTTCATGTTGAAACCCAAATGCTCTTGCAAATGAACTCCAATCTATGTGTTGGTTTGTTTTATGTTTTCCTAACATTGTTCCAATAAACGAGGATTTGGTGGAATAACAAGTGCTGTTACAAACAGTTACTGTTTTAATGCTTTCCAGATCCTGATGGTTTCTACAAGCAGCCCATCACGATGGAAGATCTGATTTCTTACAGTTTTCAAGTGGCCAGAGGCATGGAGTTTCTGTCTTCCAGAAAGGTCAGCCTTGCTGTTGACTGTTTTCCTTCTTTTGCCAGGGCCTGGACATATGGACATTCAGATAGTTAAAGACAGATCTTGGCTATAAATCCACTTTGCCCAGTATTGTCTCGTAGATGCAGGGTATAGTGGACGTCACAATAAATGCCCAAAACCCGTCAAATCGCCCAGTGGGTCCTGATGTTTGAAGTCTGAGAATGAGGCGTGTTGGATGCCTGTGGGTAGAACTAAACTCTAGGGGGAATCTTGCTGGGTTTAGGATGAGGCAAATCTGGCCGACATTCTCCACCTCACCCCGTGGCAGATTTTCAGAACTTGCCAGAATCTCGGAATCTGTGGCCTCGCAGGAGAGCTCCATGAACACATCCAACTGGAGCCCTCCCGTGAAATTATGGCAGGATAAAGGACTCTTGGCAGCTTAGTATAAATGCCCGAGGGGCAGTTTCTCTCCCTTGTAAAACTTGGATTACAAACTTGGTTGATCAGGATGCTGAACCGCAGAAACAGGAGCCCCAGCTCAACTCAGAGCAGTTCTTGACTTTTGGGCCCCTAGAGACCGATATTTATAAAGACGCTCTTTGTGCTGATGGTAACTCCGTGTTCACTTTCGTTGGCTTCCTTCGCAAGGTATGAGTATGAACTGGGTCCTCGAGTGGAGAATAATGAACCCAAGAAGGCAGGAAATTAGCTGCTTAGCTGAAGGAAGTGCATTGATTATGCAGCTGTCTCATTGCAGTGCATTCATCGGGACCTGGCGGCGCGAAACATTCTTTTATCTGAGAACAATGTGGTGAAGATTTGCGATTTTGGCCTTGCCCGGGATATTTATAAGAACCCCGACTATGTGAGAAAAGGAGATGTAAGTCAGTCTGATGTTTATTTGAGTCGTTTAGCCCCTGTCATTTTTCAGTGACAGACAGAAGCCCTGGGTGAACGTTTCCACTTCCTGGGCAGGGTCCCTGAAAACCACCCTTGCTTTCTGGGGTGACAGACGGGCCACATGTGCCAGGTTCCACGGAGCCCATGCAGGTATCAGAGAGGCCACCCCTCTTGGTTCTGTTCCTGCCCTGGCATCAGGGTGGGTGCACTGCCTGTGGACCTGCTAATCCCAGATGTGCGTGGGGGGCCCTGGGTGAGGCTGCCTCACCTCCCCCCCGCCACCGACTCCTCAGGGAGCTCCCCGTACCTCCGGAGAGAACAGCCCGGCCTCTTTCTCTCAGATCACCCCAGCTGATGGGTTCGGCAGGTGCAGGGACCTCAGGAAAGGGTGGGGGCGGCTCATTATTATCTGCTAGGGAGGAGATGGTTCACCCCCCACCTCCTGCCCTCCTGGCCTCGCAGCTCCCTGCTGGGCCACCCTGGCTTCTTGCCTCCACTTGTTGTTGGACCGAGGATCACTCTCCCCCTTGTTGGGTGACCTCGTGTGTCCTGTCTTCTCCAGCTTATACCCTGCAGGCTTCAGCTTCTGTCTGGGCTCTGAAGTTGGCTCTCCAGTAGAGATTTTCCAACTTCAATGTGCTTGTCCTGGAGGGCTTGTGGAAATCCCATTTGCTGGGCCCCACTCCAGTATTTTCTTCTTCTGTAGGTCTTGGGTGGAGCCTGGGAAGTTGTATTTCTCTCAAGTTCCCAGAGGACCGTACTTTAAGAACCCCTGCTCCACAGTCTTTTTTTTTCTAGAAGTTAAAATAGTAACTTCCCTTGGGAGCCCTGGTTTGCAAAGACGAGCCTCTCCCTGTCTCTCTGTTCCTCCTTTTCTGCCCATCTGCATCTCTTTCAGCCTCTCCCTACCCCCTCCACCCCCCTTCTCTCTGTCTCTCCTTTATCCCTTCCTTCCTGTGGCTTCCCACCCTTCTGGAGTGGTGAGGCCTAACTCACTGGGCTTCCTGAAAGCCAGCTGCACTTTCTCCTAAATTCTCCAGTCCCCTTCCTTTCTCAGTGCTTTGCCTCCTCCCCATTCACCGGCTTCAGGAGCCCTCCTTTTGCTTCAGGACGCCCGTCAAAATCCCTCCTTCTTGACAAACATCCCTGGCAATCACTGATTGTCAGGCTGTCTTCTAGTTCAGATCATTCTTTTCCAGACCCAAAGTGTCCCTGTGGAGGCCACACTCCTTTGGGGGAAGGATTTCCCATAGGCATAGGGTTCGGGCTGGTCGGACGCACGGGCACGGCGACAGCTGACAGCTTCTCTGAGAGTTTTCTCCATGTTAGGAAACCATGGCTGCTCCGGGAAATGATTTATGGGCCAAGTCTTCTCCGAGAGGTGACCCCGGGGCCTTGGGTTGAACACGCTTTGTTTCCATGCCCTCCTGCTCAAGGCCCCCTTGCCCTTCTCTAGACTCGACTTCCTCTGAAGTGGATGGCTCCCGAGTCCATCTTCGACAAGATCTATAGCACCAAGAGCGACGTGTGGTCTTATGGAGTCCTGCTGTGGGAAATCTTCTCCTTGGGTAAATCTGGGGCCAGAGGGAGATCCGATAGCCCAGAGCCTGGCGAGGGCCCCCTCTGCCGCATGGCCTCTGGGGAGACCCGGCCTTCAGGGCAGCATTGAAATGACTGAAAACCCTAGGGAGGCGTGATGAGTGAGGGCGCGTGTGTGCTGGCACCGTGGCGTGATGAGGGGTGATGGGAACCAGACAGGGTCAGACCAGTATAAAATCTGAGGTCAGGCTCCTCCTCAGCCAGCCTGGCTGCTCCTTTCCATATCCTTTGCCCCCTTCTCCTAGTTCCTCAAACACACAGAATTCGAATCCCTGCCTGCCACCCCCTCAGAATTTCTTCTCAGGAAAGGCCCTGAGCATAGCCAAGCCAGTGGGCCAGGAGTTAGAAAGAGGAGGCCTTCCTGGGGCTTCTGGTGGGCAGTCCTCTCTCCACAGCTGGCCTGGCTCTGGCCCTGGACGTGGGTTTCCGCAGGATGAATGCTAGGGAATGCTGGCTGCTCCTAATGGCTTCCACTGGCATCCACCACGGGCAGCTACAAACCTTGTCCGCGACCCCACGCGCCCAGATGTCGGTGCTCGAAGCTCCCGAACTCAGGGTCTAGCCAAGAGTCTTTCGGGCTTTGCCAAAAAATTTGCCTTTCGCAGCAAATAAAAGTCACCCAGTAACATCCCTGGTTTCCTGTAATGTGTGAAAATCATTCCCCTGCTTTCGATGACAGGCACCTGTTGCTTCCAGTCTTCGAAAGCAGCTTGGCGGCCCCAGTGGCTCCGCAGTGACACGGTGCCAGCACCACAGCCTCCCAGCTGCTTCCTACCAGCAGCTATCACTGGGAAGTGCAGACAGACAGACACTGAGGGGGGCCAGGCTCTGGGGTCTGGAGCGAGCAAGCTCGTGCCCACCCAACCCCCACTCAAGCATCCCCCCGAAAGGAAAGATTATGGGGGAACCCTGGACAGGAAAAAATCCTAGGCACCCTGGCACCCTTGGGCCGATGGTCCCTGCTCATAGAAACCTCCCAGCCCCCACCACTCAGCCTAGTCCTCAAGCCCAGGGGCCCCCTTCCCCTCAGGCCCTGGCAGCTCCTGGTCCCCCAGTGCTGGCAGAAGTTGGCAAGAAAGAGGCTGAGGAATATCCTTCTGAGTCTATTGGCTTTTTAAAACAAGCTTATTAACCCAAGGAGCCAGTCTGTAATGGGGGGATTTCCTTAGAGCTTCTCTATGGGATGGAGGAGAAAGGGACCCTTCCGATGGCCCCCTCCTGTCTGAGCAGGCAGGAGCAGCCAGTGGGCCGAGGGCACGGGATTTGGGGGGCACTCTGGGGTGCGAGCGGTGCATGCAGGCCCACTCTAATTCCCGGGAAGCCAGTACCGAAACCTTGCCTCGGAAGGGAGGAAGGAAACATGGAATGGAACCCCCCACCTCTGGCCTCTGGGTACCCCGAAGCTGTGACACGCCTTGTGTCCCCTGCAGGTGGCTCTCCATACCCGGGTGTGCAGATGGACGAGGACTTCTGCAGCCGCCTGAGGGACGGCATGAGGATGAGGGCCCCTGAGTACGCAACCCCCGAAATGTGAG
This sequence comes from Choloepus didactylus, assembly GCF_015220235.1. Classification (NCBI taxonomy): domain Eukaryota; kingdom Metazoa; phylum Chordata; class Mammalia; order Pilosa; family Megalonychidae; genus Choloepus; species Choloepus didactylus. The sequence continues at coordinate 11,479,719 of NC_051318.1, forward strand.
CCCTTTGCTTCCTTCACCCCCACTACATCCCTCTTCCCACCAGGGCACCACGCAGATGGGATGAGGGTACTGGTTTGGTCGATTTTTAGAATCCCAGGCCCGGCAGATGCCTGGGGTGACTGTGCCAATGTGCTTCGCCCCCTCCTCGGGGCCGCCCTGCTCAGCCCCTGCTGGGCCCGGCTCTGCCCGGAGTGTTCTCCAGAAGCCGGGCCCCTGGTACTGGTCCCTCCCTACCCGTTTCCTGCCCTGACCACTGCCCTGGCTTTGCAAGGCCTCTAGCTGGAACTGAAGTTGGGTCTGGGGTTTCTAGTCATGAATCCGGGCAAAACAAAAGGCCGAATGAGCAGATGAGCCAAGCAGCCTCGAGGTGAAGGGTTCGGGGCTCCTGCAGCCCCTCCGGGCTCAGTTGGGCCTGCAGGGGAGGAGGTGGAGTGAGGTAAAGGGGAGCTTCCTGACCAATGGAGGAATTAGACTCCTTGGACGGCAACCTGGAGAGTCCGGCGACGTTAGAACCCTTTAGGGACGGTGTCCGCGGCGTCTGGTGACAGAGGACCTGCAAGACCCCTTCCCGCCCTGCCCCTCCGGGACCCCCGAGGACGCCGTCTCTAGTGGGCCAGTGCTTGGAAATTCCTCTCGGATGTCCCTTTTCCCAGGCTCTGTGGCTGTTTTGCACTTGGAGGCAAGAATGTGATGACGTGTGGTTTTGTCACAAGGACTCAGGCATCCCTAGACCAGGCGGCCCCACCCTTCCTGAGTGGCCGTAGCCACAGTGGGGTCCTCCCCACACAGGGGTCCCGGCAGAGGCCCCGGGCAGGCCCCTGGGGAGGAAGCGAGGGCTCGACCAGGGGGCCAGGCGGCTGCCTCTTGCCACCCCAGGGCTGGGGCAGAGGCACAGCAGGGAGCTGGAAAAGGAGTTTGGGGGGCTCAGTCCTGGTGCCGAGAGGAAGCGGAGGTTTGGGCTCCTCAGTTGCGCCTGGCATCCTTGGCAAGGCCTCTTTGTGGGAGCGGGCGCCAGAGCTAGAAGACCCTGTCCTTCCAGGACTGTGCTTGGGCCGTGGCATGTTCGAGGCCTGGGGAGTTCTGAGCCACCTGATTCCCCTGCTTGGTGAGAAAGTGAACCCCAGGGAGCTGCTCTAAACACGATGACGTTGCCCTGCAGTTCCCCAGGCGCTTTCCCACGCGCAGCCCCATTGGAAGTTCCCGGCGGCCTCGAGCAGCAGGCAGGGCAGCAGTTGTCACCTGAACTTGCCAAGTAACAAAACCAAGACCCGGGAAGTCAGGCCTTTGCCTCCGCCAGCTGAGCGGCAGAGGAAGCAGGTCGGAACCCAGGCCCCGGACCCGTCTCCCGGCTATGACCCCCCCAGGCACTCTGAGGAAGTGTCTCTCGGCTGTGGCCCACTCAGGCTTTGCCTTCGGTCTTTCCTTCTGCTTTTCATTTACTCAGAAAATCACAAGAGCAAGCTCTCCCTTAGGAACACTAACAGTGAGAGTAATTAAGTTACTCAGTGCCTCTCGAGTGCCAGGCACTGTCTTAAACACCATGACATGTATTCATTTACCCGATCCTCAGAACAACCCGATAAAGTAGTACTAGTCTCTCCATTTTACGAATGAGGAAACTGAGGCACAGAAAGCCTAAGCGATTTGCCCGAGGCAGTCCACGCTCAGTCTGAGTCCAGCGTCCATGGCAGCAGGCTGCACACCTGCAGGTTGTGGTCCTGATTAGCTCTGGGGGTGCAGAGCCCCGTCCACCCGGGACACACAGCCTCCTCTCGCTCCGTGAAACCTTCCGGTCGTGACAGAAGCCTACAGATAGCACCTGTACCCCAAGAGGCTTCTAGAGAGAAGACAGTTCCTCAGTTCTGGGGAGGAGTTTGTTTTACAAATTTAAAAAAGAAAGCAGTGGCTTTGTGAAGAGTTTGCTGAGAAGGCCAGAATTCAGACCCTCAGACGTGTCCTCAAGCATCAGAAAGCTGGTGGAGTCATTTCATTCTTGTTCGCTCCAACAGTGGGAAGCTCCGGGCAAGGATGAAGTGCAGCTTCTTGGAACTGGGATCCTGTGCCCCAGACTCGGCCTCAAGTGCCGAGCACTCGGGAGCTTGGGTGAGAGCTTTGGAAAAAAGCCCTTCCCACAGGCCCGCACCCTCGGCTGGTTTCAGGAGGGCCCTGGGGTTGGAGGCAACTGGTGTCTCTTTACTTTATAAACCTGTTTGCTTAGTGATGTAAAACCGTGCAACATCGAGTCGTCATTTCCTCGCCCGGGGCCTGTTTAATCAGATGTTTTTCAGTAACGGAATAAGCAAGGAATGTTTTGATACATTTTTTTTTCTCTTCCTCTGGTGTTTGCTGAGATGAGTCGCAATGAAGTTTAGGCAAGAGGAGTGGAAACTAAAGATCAGAAACCAAGAATCAAAAATTAAAAACACCGAGGAGTTGTAGGTCCCTCTTGTCCTTTCGGCAAAGAGAAGCCAGGGAGAGCCCCAGTCCGGGGAACAGCACCCCCACAGCTGCTTGCTCAGGGGTGAGATGATGCTTGGGGGACCCCAGGCCTTGGCTGGGCAGGGGGCTTCCTGCTCACAGGGCCCCTTCTCTCACTCGTGGCTCGGTGGGCCAGGCCTTCCTAGCTTTGGCTACTTTTTCTAGATTCTCTCTCTCTGTTCAGTGTTTTTCTTCCAACAGTCTCCAAGACTCTCTCTATTGCTGGAAGATGTGAGGGAGCGGATCAGATCAGCTGCTCCCCCCATAGCCGTTGCCCCTGGAGGCAAAGGCCTCATGTTTGTCTGGTGACCTCCTGCCTCAGGGGTATACATTTTTGCAGATATCTCAATAAATTAGTAAAATGTATACATTTACCCTAAGGGGAGGACCTAGTAGGCTCGTGCAGACCTCTGGCCGCTGGAAGGCCCAGACGGCTCACCCTGCCGCGCGCTGGAGGCTTCCGGAGCAGGTGGGCTGGGCCCTCACTCGGAGGTGCTGCTGGTCAGGGTACTTAGGGACCCTGGACAGTTGTGGCCCACCCTCCTGTGTCTCCCAGAAAGCATCCAGAGCTGGTGAGTTAGTTCCCTTCCTCACTCCAGCCCTCAGTTTCTGTAAACCGAGCTCCAGCTCAGTTGACATTGTCCACACATCCCACTTCCAAGGGAACCAGCTGCCCCACACGGTACCCCATGGCCTCAGGTAAACCAGGCAAACCCGAGGAATAGGGGAGTGTTCTAGTTTGCTAATGCTGCTGGAATGCAAAACACCAGAAATGGATTGGCTTTTATAAAGGGGGTTTATTTGGCTGCACAGTTACAGTCTTAAGGCCATAAAGTGTCCAAGGTAACACATCAGCAATTGGGTACCTTCACTGGAGGATGGCCAATGGTGTCTGGAAAACCTCTGTTAGCTGGGAAGGCACGTGGCTGGCGTCTGCTCCAAAGTTCTGGTTTCAAAATTGCTTTCTCCCAGGATATTCCTCTCTAGGCTTCAGCTTCTCTCTAAAATGTCGCTCTCATTTGCTCTTGGGGCATTTGTCCTCTCTTAGCTTCTCTGGAGCAAGAGTCTGCTTTTAAAAGCCGTCTCCAAAATGTCTCTGTAAACTGCAGCTCCTCTCTCAGCTCCTGTGCATTCTTCCAAGTGTCCCTCTTGGCTGTAGCTCCTCTTCAAAATGTCACTCTCAGCTGCACTGAGGTCCTTCTGTTTGTCAGCTCATTTATATGGCTCCAGTGATTTAATTTAGACCCACCCTGAATGGGTGGGGTAACACCTCCATGGAAATTATCCAATCAGAGTTATCACCCACAGTTGGGTGGGGCACATATCCACGGAAACACTCAAAGAATTACAATCTAATCAACACTGATACGTCTGCCCACACAAGATTATATCAAAGAAAATGGCATTTTGGGGGACATAACACATTCAAACCGGCACAAGGGAGGGAGGAAACCCAGTGTCGACTTCCGAGCAGAGTCTTGACCCACAGGTGGAGGCCAAGGTAGGGGGCCTGCAGCACCCACGGCCTAGCACCACCCGGGACACCTGCCATGTGGTTGTGGGATTTGTGGAAGGCGCGGAGCCCTCCCTTCCCAGAGACCAGCTGCCTCCCTTCAGCAGATGGCTGCTAGGTGCTTCCGTGCCAGGCCCTGGGCTGGTGCAGGGCTGCGGGGCTCATCTCCCTGCCTCACGGGGCTTCCAGGCTGGTTCTGATCCGCTCATGGCCTCTCTAGTCCAGGTGACCTGAGAGAAGAGTCTAGGACAGTGGACATCCCTGGAGCAGATCACAGGGCCTAAAGAGAACGTGTTCTTAATCCAGCATGTGGACAGAGCCTGTGGCACGCGTTATGCAGAGAGCACAGCAGGTGCAGACCTACACTCCCTGCAGGTATGATCAAGAGAGGGAACCAAAACCTTTACATCTAAAATGTGAGAAGAGCCCATTTAAACCTCAGGAGAAGACGCAGCCTCTAAACAGATTAGAACAAATCTTCTCATCTCCGGCCTGGACTTTTTGCCTTGAGTGGTAGGAGGCGCATTTGTAATGACAGCTTTGAAATGATGGGGAAGAAAACATCAGCTGCTTGCAGGAACTTGGCACACAGCCCAAGGAGGGACTCAACCTCCATGTGGCCTTCACTTTGAGGAACCAAACGGGTCATGTACAGACCCTTCTCTCCAACACCCACCACTGGGCTCGACAGTGGAACTGTGAAGACCTGGGGTGCCACATGCTTCCAAGACGCCCAGGCCAGCTCTGCTACAACCTGAGAATTTAATAAGAACTGCAAAACTCTCCACCCATTGAAATGTATGGCAATATTAACATTTTTTTTTTTAAACTTTAAGGACATTGTCCTAATTTTGAATGTAAGAAGGGAGGTGGGCACCACTGCAGACCGGCTCTCTGGAAGTGGTCAGTGGTGTTTCCTTTCCAAATTGCTCCACTTGGTTTTCAATAGAGCTCACACCTTCCTCTCTGCAGAACTCGAGTGGAGGTAGATTCTGGAGGGTTGGTCCCTCAGTCAGCCTCGTACCAGCAGGCCCAGGCCCCGCAGCCTTTTACATGTTGATGCTGCATACCCAAAGCTAGAAATGAGGGCAAGTGTCATCTGTGCCAAATAAACCATCTTTGTTTGTCTGACGACACCGTTGCACTTTGCTAATATGTAGGGCAATCTGTATAATTATCACTAATCTCCAGTTACTTCCGTTGTGCTTTCACCACAACAGCTATCAGATCATGCTGGACTGCTGGCACAAAGACCCAAAAGAAAGGCCGAGATTTTCAGAACTTGTGGAAAAACTAGGCGATCTGCTTCAAGCAAATGTACAAAAGGTGACGTGAAATTTGATTAGAATATTAGAAGGCCAGGCGCCTTTGAATGTAAGGAAAGGGGGCGTTTTGTTCATTTGTTTCTTGTTTTTGTTTTGTTTTCCCATTAATAGAATAGCTGAGATTAGCAGTAAAATGTGTGTGTGTATGCAAAATTAGTTTATATCTTTTAATACTTCCCAAATGCAATCAAGAATGCACCAACGACATAGTTGAAGTTAACATAATAATAACTCGACATAACGCTTCCCAGATACGGGTTGAAGCAGACGTGTGAATTAGAGCTCTCCTTGTGTCTTTCTAGGATGGTAAAGACTATATCCCACTGAACGCCATACTGACAGGAAACACTGGGTTTACCTACTCCCGTCCCGCCTTCTCTGCAGACTTCTTCAGGGAAGATATTTCAGCTCCAAAGTTTAATTCAGGAAGCTCTAATGATGTCAGGTGAGCTTTCCTTTCCCAGCTTTGTGTTATTGTTTGCCAACACCAAAAAATGGAAAGTATTATATAATGATTACCTGGATGCCCCCCTCCTAACTTCAGCTGTTGCTAACATTTTGCTGTTTTTGCCTGTTTGCTCTATATGTGTGTTTGCATGTGTGTATTTTCTTTTTACGGGATCATTTGAAAGAGGGTTTCAGACATTATGACACTTTACCCAGAAATACTCTGGTGTGCGTTTTCTGAAATGGGCATTCTTCTGTGTAGCCACACTAAAATTATCACACTGAAGAAATTAGTGATAATTCCTTCATATTGTCCAATATTCAAATTTTCATAATTCCCCCTAAATGTCTTCTAAGGCTTCTTTTTAAAAAGCAGAATCCAGTCAGTATTGGCACATAGCATTTGGTTGTCATCTTTCTTTAATCTATTTTATTCTACAACAATCCCTTCATCTTTGTTTTTTCTATGACGTTGACTTTTTGATGAGACCGTAGATAAAACAACCCGGCCTTTTTCCTTACCTAAGAAACTTCCCACCTCCACTCGCTGCAGAAGGGGCGGAGGAGCGAATGTTTACCGAGTGCCCCTCCAGGGCAGGAGCTGCCTTTCGGGGACATGATCGGTCATGGTGTTGACACAGCCGCAGTGCTGGCATGCGCTGGGCTCTCTGCTTCCATTAACTCCTTCCGTGCTCAAACAACCCTGGGAAGCCGATATTTTCATTCCTGCTAGACACATGGGGACAGTGAGTCTCCGCGTGGGATGACTAGAAAGTGGCCGAACGGAGCTTCTGACCTAGGCGTTGGGCTCTGCCCTCCCTGTCCCTGCGATCGGGACTCCTTTCGGGACTTCCGGTCCGCCCCACGGGCCCTCTCGCATCGCTGCCTGCAGCAGGGCACAGCTCGAGGGCTCCGGCCAGGGAGGGCACCGGGAAGAGCTGCAGTCGTCGGAAAGTACCGATAGCCCCCTCTGCCAGGCTTAGAAGAAATCCATGGCCAGCCTGGATTTGTGGAAACGGATTGCAGATCAGTATCCCTGCCCATACCTCATGACCAGCCCAAGAGGCTGAAGCAGATGAGTCTCCCATTCCCTGAAGATGAGAAAACTCATTTGGATTAAACAAATTAGGTTGGGTCGGACATAGGGTGTTGGGGGCATCAAAGTTATTTGGGCCCATCCAGAAGGTCTCTTGGTGTTGAGCGCAGGAGGGAGCTTGCCCAAGAAATTGGGCCTTGCAGAGGGGTGGCCGAGTACCAGACTGAGAAACTCAGTCAGTGGGTGAACGTGCCTCGTGAGCAACCAGAGTGGGTGGATCTAATGGCCCTTCCTAGAAGGTCACTGAGGAAAGGAACCACCCAATGACAACCAGCTCTCCCCATCCGTAATCACACTGCCATTAAATCAGCTATGTGACTTTGACAGGCCATTTCCTTTGTCACCTCCCATCCTTTCAGCAAGGAAGCAGCTCTAAATCATAAATAAAGTCATGTAGCACCTCAGGGCACTGTTTCTCTCCCTTGTAACAGGGAGAGGCCTGACACGTTCTGATTCCACAGGGGGCGAGAGGCGTGACCACCACGGGGTCTCCCTAGGGTCCCTCTGAGGTTTTGCTCAAAATGACAGAACGGGACTTGACAACCATAGGAGGAAGTGGCACTGCCATCAGGGTTCCCAGAGGAGCACCACAAGGGAGGTCAGCCCCGGGAGGGGTTGGTGATTCCTGCCGGCATTTTGGTTTATCTTATCTGGGCTGTGCCACCCCATGGTCTCCTGACTGATCAAAGCTGGCTGCGTCTTCCTGTCTTGCTTATTCTTTCTGCTTCTTCATTAGATACGTAAATGCTTTCAAATTCATGAGCCTGGAAAGGATCAAAACCTTTGAAGAAATTCCATCACATGCCATCTCCCTGCTGGATGTAAGTATAGCAGTTAACCTACTCACTGCGCCTGGGCAGAACCCTTTGCCAGACTCCATCCAAACACAAACTCCAGCTGTCCACTGGCTCCAGGTCCGTGAGGGCCCGTCATCAGTGGCGGCTGAAAAGGCAGTGCCAGCAGACTGACAACTAGACCTAGCCACGCAGAGCCAATTTGAAAGTAGAATTCCATGGTGTGAAGATGATCTGGAATTTACTCAAAGGCCCATGTCATTGCCTGGTGGTAATTTAGTCCCTTAGGGAACCTCGTAATCTGTTTCTCAGTTTCTCGGCTATCAGAGATGCCTCAGAGTGATTTGGAATAACTCTCGTGTGTGGCCGGCTGAGCCCTATGAAGTGAGAGGGCAGCGTTGAGATTCTGGAATAAATGTCTACCTAGACCTTATGCTCTGTCCCCCTGAGGTACTGGAGGCTGAACAGCCAGCCGTGTTCCTACCCGGCCACACTGGGGCCTGGGCTTGACAGATGATGAGGGTGGTGGGAGTTGGCTGGCAGGAGTGAACCTCTGGTTCTGTCGACTTGTGCTCAGGTGTGCTCTGCGGACCAGCCCTGCTGCCATCACCCGGGGCTGGTTAGACACGCAGAGTCTCAGGGCCCTCCCCAGACCCAGTGAACCGGGTCTGCCTTTGGCAAGATCCCAGGGTGGTCTGTGCATGCACGAGAGCTCAGGGAGCGCTGGTGACGCTGGAAAGGGCTGGCAAAGCCCATCGCCGCGGGAAGGTCACCACTGCACCCTGTGGCCTCGAGCCACAGCAGGGTCACCTTACAAAACACAAAAGCCTTTTCAAAGACTTCACATGAAGAGGAAAATAGGATTTAAAATTGTATTGGCATTACAACTAAGCAGCAAAATTACAACAGTAGAGGCTTTGGAGATTTTGTTGTGCCGCTTGGCACATTTGTTTCAAGGCTGTGGAAAAACAGAGAACCAACCGAGGGAGGTTTCTCTCAGCCTTCACCCTCCCCACCTAACACCGGGGGTGTGGGGTGGGGGGCGCTGACAGCTTCTTTGCTTGCTTAGGCTGCTTTACTGACAGCTATGAACATGAGCACTGCCCAGTAAGAGACTCAAAAGGCGCAGGAGCAAAATGGGGCATCGGCCCTCTGGAACGTGTGGGATTGACAGAGTAATGAGAACTCTGCATTCAACTTAATGTTAAAGATGAGCCAGTGAGGGAATGTAATTGCTGGAAACTGAGACCAAGGAGGGCCTGAAAATTCCATAGAATCTTCAGGAAAAAACAATTAAATTAGGGCTTTTTTGCACATCAAGGCTGCCAGTTAATGAAGCATACCCCTAGCCAATTGTCGTCTGCCCCAAATTAATTTTAATAGCTAAAGCGTTACTATGGAAAATTATTACCTGTAGCCGCAATTTTCTGTTCTGTTTAAATTTATTTTCTTCACTTTTAGAAAGAAGGGTCACAGAGTTGCTGGGAATAGGCACTTCCTGCCAATGACAAAGACTGGGATTGGCAACATGGAGAATATGCTTTGTCCCCATAGGCAGGGAGTGTGGGGGTGAGGACGGAGCCTGAAGTGACTTGGTCGGACCCCTCTGGGCTGGGCAGTGGTAACCGTTCTCCTTCTTGCAGGACTACCGGGTGGACAGCAGCCTGCTGGCCTCCCCAGTGCTGAAGCGCTTCACCTGGGCCGAGAGCAAACCCAAGGCCTCCCTCAAGATTGAGTAAGGAAGCTGGGGGCTTTTCTGTGGTCCATCAGTGCGGTGGGGTGGGGTAGGTGGGGCGGGGTGGGGGAAGCTGCTGGGAAAGATGGTTTCATTGGGTGTGTTTCAGGGATCCAGGCCCCCTGTTTCCCAGCAGAACTATAGTGTTCAGGCATCTCAGGAAAGCACTCTTTATTTTCCAGAAGGGCAAGGAAGAGGGCGAAAATCGGACATATGAACACCAAAGTCTGGGAATGAGGGCTTGGGGTTTACAGAGAATATGCACAAAATGACAGCACAGCACAAAATGACAGTCCACACACATGAAGCACAGCACCTCAGATGAAAACCGCCTGATTTGCACATCTGTGAAAAGTTTACCGGCGGTAAAAATCATGTGAGGGCCTTCTTATGGGGGTGGGGAGGGAAGACTCTCCCACTGTTATCCTTGGACAAGGCAGGGCTTGTACAAGGGTAGCGGTGCTGTTTCCCAGGCCTGAGAGCCCACCCTTCCTGATATCGGAGCTTGGGACCCTTCTCCACGCATCCCTGGCTCGATGGGTCAGACCCGCCTCCCCACTGTGACCGGCCGTGGGCAGCTAGGCTCAGAAGTGCTTAGGCTTGTGCTGAGTACCCTGCTGGCCCCGGGCGTCACTTCAGCTTCTTCCACCTGGGCAGGGAAAGGCTGGGTCCATCAGATGTGCCTTCCTTTCCTGGTCTAAAGGCCTGTGGCCATCTCACCCCAAAGCAGAACCTGCTCCTCTTTCATCTAAATCAGGGGCAGCTGACTTTTTCTTAAAGTACCCCAGATAGTAAATATTCTAGGCTTGTGGGCCCTAGGGTGTCTGTTGTAGTGTGTTGAAAGCAGCTGTCAACAGTACATAGCAAGTAGGCATGGCCATGCTCCAATTGACTTTATTTTAAAAAAAACAGCTGTTAGCCAAAGAGCACATGAAAAGCTGCTCAACATTGTTAGCTACCAGGGAAATGCAAATCAAAACCACAGTGAGATACCAGTTCACACCCACTAGAATGGCTATAATCAAAAACTCAGATAATAATAAGTGTTGGCGAGGATGTGGAAAACCTGGAGCCCGCATACTGGAGAGAATGTAAAATGATACAGTCACTTGGGAAAACAGTCTAACAGTTCCTCAAAAGGTTAAACATAGTTTCCCTGCAACCCAGCAATTCCACTCCTAGGTATACACCAAAGAGAAATGAAAGCACGTGTCTGCACAAAAACTTGTACACTAATGTTCATAGCAGCATTATTCATAAGAGCCAAAGCATAGAAACAATCCAAATGTCCATCAAGTGAAGGACGGATAAACAAAATGTGGTCTAGCCATACAAAGGAATATTATTCAGCCATCAGATGGAATGGAATTCTGACACCTGCTACAATGTGGATGAACTTTGAAGACATGCTAAGTGAAAGAAACCAGTCACAAGAGGCCATCAACTATGTGATCCCATTTATATGAAATGCCCAGAAGAGGCAAATCTGCAGAGACAGAGTAGATGGTGGATGTTTGCCTAGGGCTGGGGGGAGCTTGGAGAGAAAGGGGAGGGACTGCTAATGGGTATGGGTTTGGGGAGGTGATGAAAATGTTCTAAAAGTGATGGCAACGATGGTTGCACAACCCTGTGAATATACTACAAACATTCAGTTGTACACTTTAAAAAGATGTGTTGTGCAGTATGTGAATCATATCTTCATAAAGATGTCATTAAAAAAAAAAAACCCTCCCCATCAAAATCAAAATGACAACAAATGCCTCTAAATGATATAGCAAGTGCAATTCCTCCAGCACCAGTAAACTGGAAGGGCGGGGACATTGCCAGGCGGACATCTGCCCATTCCCTTCCCTGTCACATGAGCACAGTGGTGGTCCCCGGGTTGAGTCACAGATGAGAATGAGTGGAGATGGGAAGAAAGTTGGATGACGCCGCCTTTTATTTCCTGTTTTGGAATACTTCAGGAGATGGCAAGTCACTTTACCTAGATCTTTATGAAGAAAGGGAAACTGTACATTGCATCCTTTCCTCTGAGACTAAAAATATAAAACATGGATCTAACCCTTGATGTGCTGGTCCAGAACCAGTCCAACTCGGGCGGTGGCTTTCTGCGCTCTCTCACTCGCACCCCCACTGCATTAAAAAAATATATATGAAAGGACAGAAGAGCACTCCTTCCCCAGGTATGTGTCTTAGGCTGGAGGTAACATATAGAACCCAGAAGCAAGTTGCTCTGCCCTGAGCCTCACTGGTGACAGACAGTCCCAAGACATTGTTTTCTCTTCCCAAACACAGCATGATAGGGACAGACTGTACCATCTTTTGCATATGAAGCTGTCGTCAACTCCTGAGGCTGCTGTGACAAATTACACAAATCAGGTGGCTTAAACCAGCAGAAATCCATTCTTTCAGTTCCTGGAGACCTAGGAGTCCAAAATCAAGGTGTCAGCAGGGCCATGTGCCCTCCAAAGAGTCTTGCCTCTTCCAGGTGTTCCTTGGCTTATGCCGCATCCTCCAATCCCTGCCTCTGTGACACATGGCTCCTCCTCTCCTGTCTGTCTGTCTCAAAACTCCCTCCATGCCTTGCACGGAAATACTCAGGGTCCACCTGGACAGCCCAGGACCAGCTCTTCCTCTCAAAGGCCTGACCCAATCCCACCTTCTGCCATGCACGGTAATACTCTCTCATTTGCCAGGGAAGGGGAGAGAGAGCCACAGGTTCCAGGGCTTTGTCGGGGGTATCTTCTGGGAGAGCCACTTTCTGGCCTGCCACAGAAGCCAACTGACCCATGGGCCAGAGAGGGCTGCCTGTTCCACCTGGAATTACAGATCCACATAATTCCCATCACACACTCCACACCCAGCCACTTTCTGTCCAGTGACACCCAGCTGATCACAGGGAGGTGGCATACAGCTTTAGAACAAAGAAAGCCCGACTGGAGAATGAGATGGGGTTCCATAACCATTAGCTCTACGACAAGTATGAACAAATGACTCACTAAGGAACAGTGGACATCAGTGTTTGTTTTTTTCCCCAAGAAATCAGTTATGCACATTTGACTTTTTTGTTGTTGTTGTTGTTGGTTTTTTCAGCTTGCGAGTGATCAGTAAAAGTAAGGAGTCGGGGCTTGCTGACATCACCAGGCCAAGTTTCTGCCATTCTAGCTGTGGGCACATCAGCAAAGGCCATCACCGATTTACGTATGACAACTCAGAGCTGGAAAAGAGGATTTCATGCTGCTCTCCTCCCCCAGACTACAACTCGGTGGTCTTATACTCCACCCCACCTGTCTAAAGTTTGACACAAAGCCTTATCTCTAGAAACATGTGTATTTATACCCCTAGAAAACTAGCTTTTGCCAGTATTATGCATACATAAGTTTACACCTTTACTTTTCACAGGAGCCAGCTTTATATGACTTTTAATAGTGCTTTTATTTTTCTTTGACTAACAAGAATGTAACCCCAGATAAATAGAGAAATAGTCACAAGTGAAGAACTTTATGGCCAAATCCCTGTATCCTCGATGTGTTACCAAAATCCTTTCTAAGCCCAATGACTTTCCTGCTACAACCCCCAATGCCTCAGGCACGTGGGGCTTTGAAGGACCAGGAGATAAGCTGGGCATGTGACGAAGCGCGGGCTCTGCTGGGCCAGCCCCTGTAGCCCTGGGACCAGAAGGACGAGCCCTTTAGCGCCACGGATCACCAACTGGTCTGAGCTCTGCCTCTGGGGTTTGTTAGCAGGTGTAAGACACGGAAGCCTGAGAGGGGGAAGGACGGAAGGAGGGAGCTGCAGAGAAAACAGGACGGGGCAGAACAAGGAAGAATTTGAGATGTACCATATGGGAAGGCAGCGGGAGGAGGCTATCAATGCCACTTCAGTGGCTTCCGAAATCCCAACCTAACCCATCCCACGGCGGGGAACCCAGCAAGGAGGCAGACAGGGCAGAGGAATGAGGGGACATTTTCTGAATTCTGGTAGGGAAGAAAGGATAAATACAGTTTTTGGAACTACAAAGCCAAGTTTTAAAACTTGACCTATGGGACTGGTTCCCTATGGGGCAAGTTTTTTATGTCTAACACTGAGCTTGGCGCTCAACTCTAAGCCCATAATGCCGGCTCCTCTAACAAATACACTGAAAATTTAGCCAGAGCTAGGTTGGCTCCATACCACGATGGCCTTACACTTAGCATATGGCTCAGAGTAAGCTAACTGGAAAGAGTTTGGTCTGTAGGATTATTTTAAAGACCATGAATGTCGGATTCTATTTAGAGTATTAACGTATAGTCAAGATAACTCAATTTTTTGTATCACCCTGTTTTGTACAGTTACTTATAAAAGGAAGCTGAGGAGAGTGGAAATGCAGTCTTGTGGAGGGGTTTCTCTGCACCCAAGCAAGGATGGATGAAATAAAAGTACAATAAGGCAGAACAAAAAACCCATCTCTACATCATCCAAACCAACTCACCAAAACAGTTGAGACTCAAAGCATAGGAAGTCAACATGTTTCCCTTTTATCTAATGGGAATCCACTATCACGCTAATCTCCTGGAAAGATGTTGAAGAGCATTAACCAATGTTTATTAAGCACTTTATGCTCCTTGAGGAAAGAAAGGTGATACATAATTTATGCAAAGTGTTTCTAGAATTGGGACTCAGGCTATCAGTTTCCAAGTCATCAAGGGGAGAAAAGCCTTTTGTTTTTTGTTTTTGTTTCTTTATCTTCTTTGGACCTTGCCATGGGTCAGAAGATGATGGGAATAGGGAGACAGGGTGGAAAAGGGCACCTACTCTTCAGGGTCTAAAGATCCAAAGGGCCCTGGATCTCCAACTGGCTCTTTGATGATATTTATGCCAATTACATTCTACATATTCCGGGTGTGTGCACCTTCTGAAGCCGGTCACAAGCTGGGCAGGAAACAGGGAATTGCTGCTTCTGATAGAGAAGAGTGCGCTTCAATTTATGCCACTTAATTCTAGCCTTAATTGTAAGTAACAGGAGAATGCTTCCTTCCCACTGGGGCACGTTCTTGTTAAAATCTTTGCATGAAGAGATGGACGAGCCAGAGCCCGACCGGGTCAGTACCTTCCCTAGTGAGACAGTGGGGCCCCAGTGGCGGCTGTGCTGGAGGAGTCACAGGCCAGCCGGGGACAAGGCAGGCCCCCACACCCAGACCTGCACCCACCAGAAATCAGGCCCGGGCCGCAGGAGGGGAGGCAGCTTTGGTCTTCTCTACTTCACATTCACACAAAGCACTCGTGAGAGCTGACAGTATGTATCCATCAGGGAACCAGAGGAGGTTAAGCACAGAGAAAATCATATACAGCCCAGCAATCAGGAATAACAAAGAAAAACCTTAGCTAGCTGTAGAATTTGCTGCCTTCATTAATTTAATTCTTAATCATTAAGAGACCTTAGTAATACCATTTTACCAAGAAACTAATACTAAAAAAATTATTATAACTATGTTAATTCATGCTTCTTCGAAGACTTAGGTTTGTAGCTGACACAATTCCATCAGTTAAAAAATGGTTCCATGTGGAGTTGTAATATAGAAAGAAAAACGGAAGCTTGAAATGAGTATATCTAGTTGCAAAGTGCTTGGGAGAGACTGGTTCATTAATACAGCACTGAAAATCAAAACACTAGTTAATGATAGTATTGCTAGAAACATTTGCCGTGTATGACAAATAGTTGGCACTACCAGCTGAAGAACAAGCATTCTTGAGGTAATGCATGTGTGACCACGTAGGGGACGTGGGCCTGGAACCACAGACAGTCTCTGTTAACCCAAGAAAGGATGCTCAGACCCTAAATTTGTCCAAATCATGAAAAACGTTGTTTGGGTCTTCTAGCGATGCCTTGTTTCCCAGTCCATAAGACTGTCAAACTTGAAACACGTATTTGCCAGCCCCATTTAGATTGATTAAAGGAGGAGTGTGTCTTTGAATGACAGTGTTAGCAACTCTCTGTATGTGTGTGTGTGTGTGTGTGTGTGTGTGTTTTGTGCATAACTATTTAAGGAAACTGGAATTTTAAAGTTACTTTTATATAAACCAAGAATATATGCTGCAGATATAAGTAAGACATGATTTGGTCCTACACTTCTAGTCATTATGAATGTATTTTGTATACTATCTGCATATAATAAAATTAACTTCCAAAGACATCTACCTGTTCTCTCCCTGATGTGCTTATAAGTAAAAACAAAACAAAACAAAAAATGGGTCACAGGTGTCCCTGGGGATGGGTGACTTGTGTTCTGGGAGATAGCATAAAACATCAATTTTTAACTTAAAGACAGCACAAGACAGATAAAAGTGAGTACTGCTGAAGCAAGGTCCAAGACTCTTCTAAAATACCACAGAATGACTGCTCTCAACAATGGGGACACTGCAAATACTAAATACAAAACCAAACGAAACTAGGCAGGCTGCGCAGAACACTGAACACTAAAATGAAGATCACAAACGAGTAAAACGTCCAGGCTGAGTGCGAGTGCTGGCTGGAGATGAGAGCGCTCTCACCAAAGAAGAGGTGGTCTTTCCCAAACACTAATTTTGCTGATAAACAATGACTATGCTTACAGGTATGTGTGTGTGTGTTTGTGTGAGAGAGGGAGAGAGAGGGAGAAAGGTTGGATGCTGGAAACCATACAAGATTATTAGGCAAAAGAACTTTCCTAAGAGACTTACTAAGCAGTCTTCAGTTACTTTGTGGATTACATCTTGGGAAAACAAATACACAACCCAGGTAATCACAATTAGACATGGAATAAGTGACCAACACAGTGTCTTAGAAAGTGGTCATATCATCATCCACTTAATAACACCACTAGTAAACGAGTTTAGAAAGGCATTTTGTAAGGGGAAAAATTAGGCCTTTTTTTGGGACAAAGGTGGAATTAAAAAAAAAAGATCAATGATGAACCTCAGTAAATCTGTGCTTAACTGAAGAGAGCAAGAGGGATTTTTATCTTCAAGAATATGAAATCCTTTAAAAATATTAATGGCTTTCATCACAAGTGAAATCACTTATTAACCAAGCATTTTGCAGAATGCTTGAGGAATCATTGTCACATCATAGTTTAGAAATTTTCTCACGACTCTGGAAACTTACAGTACACTTGGGAGTTGCTTTTTTCCCTCAAACAGAAGGATGGCCCAGTAAGGTTTACTGGGCCCCTTGGTGTTAAACACATTAGCAGACTTTCAAGTTTCACAGGCCAGGACATTTTTCAAAAATATACTTGGTCCCAACACAGGGTCAGCCAGGAGGCTACTTTGTGAACTAAGGACAGTTAAGAGAGAAAAAACAAAACACCAGCTAGATGGCATTTGTGCTCTACTCCTTGCCCTGGGTAGTGCTACATGGGTGTGTTCACTGTGATAATTCATTTAGCTGTACGCTCACTCATCATGTGTGTATATATGTATACATGTGTATCAACACACACACATGCTATTCAGTAAGTTTCTTGAGAGAAAAAAGCTACCATCTACCACATCTCTTCATAGAAGAAAAATCCATTTTTGAATGAGAAAAGGAGGAAGGGCTTAATCTTAGACTAAAATAGTTATTTTAAATAGAATTAATTCAACTTTATTTTGAAACCTACTTCTATTGTCCTTTTTTTTCCATTTTAATTTGTACCAGAAAAAAAGCTCTAATGAAGAAATGCTGTTTCATAGAGCGGTATTTGGGAATTAATGATAGCAAATAATGGGTAACATTTGAGTGAATAACATGAGCCAGCACGTACTCTGTGCTTTAGAGAATAAGCTCATTTAATTTTCAGAGCACACCTAGGCAAAAGGTTCTAATGCAGGACCTTTAACGGGAGAGTTGAAGTGATCAAGAGAGAAGTCCACAATGCCATCCTCACATCCACCTGCCGACCAGCAGCCTACCTCACCTGTCCGCCTTCCTTGTTCGAGATGGCTGCCCACACACCTGGCAGGCTGCCGGACCCCTTCCCCACCTGCGCAAGGACACGCGGCAGCAGCTCACCACCTCCCTACCCACCTCCAACTACCTCTTTCTGCTGGATCATACAAACATGCTGTTCTTTCTCCCATATTACGGAACCAAAAACACCTTTCACCCCTACTCCCCTTTCCCTGCCCCGCCCCCAGCTACCACCTCCTTTCTCTATTCCCCTTTACAGCAAAATTCTCTGACCAAGTCACGCTCCTTGTTTTCAATTCCTCTCCTCCCAGTCACGCTTAACCCCACTCAAGCCTGGCCTTCATTCTGACACTCCCAGCTGGAATACTCTTCCTTCAGCTGTCCGCTCTGCTGGCTCCTTCACTTCCTTCAAGTCCTTGCTCAAGTATCACTTTCTCCGTGAGGCTTCCTACCTAGGCCACCCCATTTGAAATACCACCTTCCCCACCACACTCCCCACCATCCAGCGCTGGGGATGTGGTAAGGGGGGATTCCACAGGATGACCTGTTGCATTTGAATTTCAGATTAATGACCAATTTTTTTTTCATATAAGTATGCCCATGCAATACTTGGGACAGTTATATTTAAAGTATATCCATTATTTATCTGAAATCCAAATTTAACTGGGTGCCCTTATTTTTATTTGCCAAATTTGGCAACCCTTCCCACATCCTTTACCCTACTTTGTTATCCTCACATACTAATGACTACCTTCTAACATACTAAATAATTTATTGTCTCTTCCCTACTATAATGGAAGTTCTGTAAGAGCAGAAACTTTCGTCTGTTCTGCACACGCTGTTCCCTTGGTTCCTAGAACAGTGCCCACCTGGCGTGACAGGCACTCAGGAACTAGGGAATGTATGTGTGAATTCCGACTCATTCACCAGCGGCACTGAGTAGGTAAGTGATTTGCCCAAGATCAGAACTGTAAGTGGCGGAGCCAGTATTTGAACTCAGTCTTGTTCCAGACAGCTGGTTTCTTACCACCGTTCCATATTCTAATACATTTTAAAGACATGGACTTTAAAAATCCTCTTTTTAAAAAATTTTCCCCAACAATTTATATAGATGAGGGGTATTACAGATGTGACCCCAATTTTGCACTTGCTAAAAATGGAGGAAACAATTGGCTGTTTCAGACCATTCAGAGCACAGGAGAAGGAAATAAGAAAGCTATTTTATCTCCATTTACCAGAATGTATCACATGTAATACCGGCCTATCTTTAACAGTATTTTAATGTGTGCTCCTAAGAAATTTAAACGTAAGATACCCTCCATTCTAGGCAAGACTAGTCTCCCTTCTTCCCCACGATCCTAGAATGATATTTCAATTCTCATCCTAACCCATGGAGTTTTTAAGAGACCCTTATTGTATACAAAGCCCTCTGAACTCCTCTCCCTTCTCTAAATTCCTAAACTGGAGACAATCTTTCCTCCTTTATTTCATCTATGCCCAAGCCACTTACCACTTTCTAAACTGTATTATATTTTTTCCAACTTATTGGGAGATTTCAAACATAAAGGAAAAAAAAACGCACAATGCACACTCACTACCTAGATTCAACATATGTTAACTTTCTGCCCTATTATCTTTATCTATCATTATATTCTGAATCCTTATAACCTGAAATAAGTTTCTGAAAGATTTAGAGGGGTAGGTTTTACCTACAAGGCAAATTAACTGGGTCCCAAATCAGAGACTAGCTATCATTCATAGCTTATCCTTTCGCATAAGCAGGACTTCTCTCCTCAACCACACTGTAACCAGCTATTCCATAGTAACATTTGGGACTAACCACACATACTGTAAATAATAAGACCTTGTGTCTGTTTTCTTAGTGCAGAGCACAGATCCAAGGACACAGTAGCATTTAACAAATATTTGTTAAGGCCATTCAGAGCACAGGAGATGGAAACAAGAAAGCTATTTTATCTCCATTTACTAGAGTGTATCACATGTAATACCTGCCTATCTTTAACAGTATTTTAATGAATAAACCTGCTACCATTTCATCCAAAGATAGAAAATTCCTCCCAAACATGTAGGAAATACACAATCTTTTAAATTCCAATTTAAAGAATGTATATTCCAAGTCAAGCTTGTATATTCCAAGTCAAGCATCATTTTATTATATTAACTGGTGCAAAAGAGACAAATTTATTTCTGTAATTCTTTATTAAAAATACTGCTGTACACATAAGACTGAAAACAGGATTAAAGATGAATAACACATATTGGGATCATGACATTAGAACTTAACATACTGGTGCTTTTTAGGGAAGGAGTTGACATCCAAATCACAGAACCAAGGTCAAAAGCAAATACAAAGGTACCCTCAAAAATATTTACAATGAAGTAAATACACTAACAGAATTTAAAATAGGTACAAAACATTGAAATGACCAACGTTACATGATTTCAAGGGTTGTCCCTTCTGTGCTTTCATCTGTCCTAACAGGAAGGTATGGGAAGTTTATAACCTTAATTTGACTGTTCTCAGATATTAAACTCTTCCTATGAATTAAACAGACTCAAATTTCAGACAACCTCTTAAAACGGAATTACACTATGGAAAAGAGGGCTCCCCCAAAAAACACCTAAGCAGAATTGAGAGTTCTTTTGAAAACCATTCCCAATAAAAACCAAGTGAAAAATAAATATAAAACAAAGCTAAAAAAATATGCATTACCTGACACCAACTGTTTTCTGGCTGACAATATTTACTCATGAAAACATATCAGCTGTCTACCTTTTATATTCAGAGCAAGTCCTGAGGTTACGAGGGGCTGAAGCAAACTAGCATTTACAATGCAAACATTCTTGGGTTTGTGATTTGAACTTGCCTTGCAGAGGGAAGTTTGCTGGTCTATACAGAATGAGAAATTCAAGCCCTAATATTTTACCCCTGCCCTTCCTTAGCTTTCCCAAAACATTGGTCCACAAATCAAATTTTCAAAAAGTTCCCAAACCCTGAAACTAAAATAGATGATCCCCTTTCATTTTCAAAGAAAACAATATTGGAAAAAATCTCCAGCCCGCTTATAAATTAAGCATTTCATAGTTCTTCTAGAATACAAGTAGTTCTTTTTTGTACAAAAGAATTACAATATGATTTGTCAAAAAACATATAAAAAGACAGCTGCTCTTCCTCAAGTACATGAGCTAATGATAAAAGACTTTCGCATGTTAATGTCTCCAAGTTCTCGTTCCTTTTACAGAAAAAAAGAACATTATGGTGGCAAATGTTAATTATCCTTTGAATATTGAACATTATGTTCTTTTAAAATCCATCCAGATCAAATGCAGTAATTGATTTTCTTTTTAACTCAATAACTGATGCTGCGAAACATGGCCTCAACCACACGTCTTAAAAGGTGTAGAACACATCTCGTCTTCAAAGCTTTCAGGTGAAGAGAGGGGCTTTATCTTGATGCAAATCTCAAGGCAGAGAAAATCATTTTAAAGCTTATAAAAAGTAGACAGAGAAATATTAAAAACTTCTCTGAAAACTACAAATATGTATAATTATTAAAATTGAAGACAGTGACATCATTTGCAAATGCTCGGAAGTCTGTCCTGACCTTTTTTTGAGTATCCACATTTTCTTCATAGTTGCATGGTGAGCACCCAGTGCTAGTAAAACATTCAGTGCTGGGAAAGGATATATAGTCTCCATAACTGATTTTTAAGAAAGAAAATTCCTACGTATTTGGCAGTCTTCAGTATCAAAGTATAGGTATTTCATTAACTATAAATTCCACGAATACCCAAGTTTGGCGACAATTGCATGTCCAAATATTAAGAAAGTTAAGAGGAGGAAAATCGCAAACCTTTGAGATTGACTTATTCAGGAATATCCCACATAGTGAGTTATTATCAAAAGTACTCTTACTTTGGGCTAAGCAGTGACTGCAAAGGCACAGCAGATTGTTATCCCTCCAGATTCAGACTGTCAAAACTTCAGAAAGCTCTTGATGCCAGACCACTGCTGTGTTTAGTTAATCTTCTCAACAGTGTCTTTTGTATCTGTGTCCAGTGTAAAGTACCATAATAAAGCTGTGGTTTAAAGAACAGAACTTTATACAAAAAAAGCAAACTGTAGATAACCTAAAGTAATATACTCCTGAACTTCAGGCTTTTAACACAATTTCTTAGGATTTTTTCTTTTTCTATTTAAAAAATTGCATAAATGTAAATGCATCTGACTAGCAGGGAAACATACTTTTTTTTTTTTTTAAAGGTTTGGCTGAATTTGGAGCAAAGAGCTATTACGTGCTCCTTTGGTTACGGCTTATCCAGTCCTTACGCAGAAATGATTTAAATCAACTATTAGGGGAATTCACGCCCAACAATTCACTGATATTTCTCTTTGTGTGCTCTTAAAAACAAAACAAAACAAAAATCTCAATTTGAGCTAACAGTGGGTGGCATACAGAGCTTGCATACAAATACTCTCACAAGAATTATGCACTGTACTGTATTTCTATGAAAATTATTTACCTGGTCCATTATGTTATTCAGGGCAACCCATCCCCAAAAGAGCAAATTCTGCAGCCCTCGGTGACAAAAATGCTGCCCAGCATTGTTTCCCAAAAATGTCCTTGCAAATAGTTTTCCTTAATAAGTATACAATGTGGCAAAAGTTCAAAGATCTCAAAAAAAGTCTTTAAAAAATTAAAATTAGTGCATATACAAGTGGAAAAAATAAAAGCAGGAACATCATTCACCTGATGGTGTTCCTTAATCTAAAATAAATTCTTCACAGAATATAGCCTCCAATGGCAGCCAGAGCTCTAGGAGAAGTGAAACATTCTTCCTTTCAAGTAACAGTGTACCTGACTGAAGTGCAAGCAGCTTCGCTCATCTCCTGTTTGTTTCCCAAGTGTGAAATGAGATGATGAAAACAGTTCAGCTGTAGTGCAATCTGCTATTGGTTAAGTTCCTTAGCAAGGTCCTGCGTGCTTTTTAAGCAAATACTACAACTGACCATTTGCAGCTGCAATTAGTTCTTGAAAAGTATTTTCGAAGCAGCGCTTTAAGTCACTGTAAGTCACTACAAGTACACTCTTCTCATCTCTGGAAATGAGGCTTATTTTTTCTGGCACACCAGCATCTAGCTGAAACAGATACACAAAACAGGAAGTTCATACCATGCAGAAGAGAATCTATTTATCTACTTTAGAACATTTCCAACAATGACAGATGAAAAAAAATTTTTTGCCACATTCCCTTCCAGGTATCCATAAATATCTTACGTCTCTAATCAGTATGAAGTTTTCAACTCAGATATACCTATCCTCCATGCTTAACACTTAGTTTGCATTATATTCCATTCAGTTGACACTCCATAATTTAATTAGTCCCCCAATATTTTCTCATTTTTTGATATCATTAATTACAGTGCAACAAACGTATTTATCTAGTTAAGTTTTGCTTCAATAGTATTACTTCCTTAGGAGAATCCTTAAAAATATAAATGATAAATCAGAAAGTATGCATGATTTTTAAACTTAATACATAGATCCAAATTGCTTTCACAAAGAGCATCAATTACAATACCACTGATTTATAAGTTGTACCAATTTACCAGCAACCCCAGAATCAAAACAGTGCTTTGTGATTCTAATCTGCATTTTTTATTAACTAGTGTTAGCAAACATTTACTTATGTGTGAATACCAGTTTATGATCTTTGCCCACTTATCTATCAGGATTTGGCAGTAATATTTTAATAAGGTCTTTATAAAGCATAAATACTTATCCTTAGTTCATCAAATGTCTTGTTATGGCTTTCACTTTATTTTTGTTTTGTTAGTTATCAACATACATTTTCCCTTCTTTCTCATTAAGTAATTCATTAAAATACGTTTACAACTAATTTTGAGGGCTTAAACATTCAAACCATTTTGCCCAAATATTTTTTGCCATCATATACAACAAAGTAAGTTTATGTAAAATTTTGACTTTTATAAAATCAATATGAACATCCTTTCCTTTCAAATTATTATATTGTTTCCAACTTCAGAAATTTGTCACATTTTCAGATTTGGAATAGAATTTATTTACTACTAGTTATTTTATGATATGAAATAGTATTTTCGTCATATTTTAATTATCCTAATATTCATTAAATCATCTTCACTTAAATATCGGTCCACAATTTATTCTATAGGACCTACTTTGCAGTATTTATACTAGTTCTACATATTTTTAATTACTGGCACTTTCATATTATTATGTTCCAAGATCTGGTAGAATTATTCTCTACTCATTGCTCTGAAGAAAAAATGTCTTCCCCTTAAGGGAAGTAAAGGGGAAATGTGTGTGTGTGTGTATAAATAAATCATATTGGGTTAGTTCAATGGTACATCCATTGAATTACTAGAATTTACCTCTGACTTCTAGGATTTACCTCCTGCAGACCGGTTCTAAGGTCTATAATTCCAAGTAACTCATCAGGAATATTTGTTCCTTCCCTCCACTGTAAACTGTATCTCTTACAGGTCTTTCAATTACACAAAGCTCATCGTGCACTCAAACAAATATATGACATGTCTCCATCTAGTTAGTTCATCAAATCACCTAATGTCACATTTGTAACAGCTAGGACTACTGATTTTTCCAGTAATGTACTTCTTTTATTATTATAATACTTGATTAGCAAACCTGTAATTAATTATATGAATTGATAACACACAGGACATTCAACATGACTCACAATTAATTAGAACACAGGAATTTAATTTTTCAAAAGCACAAAATTTTTTCTGATTTTCCCAGTCATTGTTTATTTGGTATACCAAAATAACATGCAAATAAGGTATAGCATTGTGGGGGGGGGGGGGTCATTTTGTGGCATTTTATCACAATAAAAAGATTTACAATAAAAAATTCTGCAATTATTTGTGTATTAAAAAATTCTCCTGTTCTATAAAATGTTATTAACTAGGAGCAACTAATAATTATTAATAAAATGTCTTTGTAAGCTAGAGTAAGAATATATCCTGAGTCCTTAAGTCTTCTAGTAACCGTAAAAGACGTAAACTCGACGAATTGGATCTGAAATATCCAGATACAAATTACCTTGTTAAGACAAGAAATGATATGACTAAGGTCAATCCAGGGAGCACCCGCTTCTGTCACCTGATGAAAGAGATGATCCCTAAAGAGTTTCAACAGATAACGGTCTCCAGTCTCTGACCACGTAGGATCCTTCTGAAACCTAGGGGAAGTGAATATTTTACATTATTAAACCATATCGTATGCCACACGGCCACATGTTAATTCTTCAGAGTCAAACCCAGTTCAATTTTTCCCCAATAAATAAGAAATTAGGGTGTGCGTGTGTGTAGTAGCTTTCTTTTATTTTTAAATCCTTCAATAGTAACAGGGAAGCTAAAACAATTTTTTTTTCACATTTTGTTATGCCCAGATTGCCTATGGATTTCTTTTCCTCATTTCACTGACATGAAAGTGTATGAATTCCCTATTTTAACTCTCAATCTTCAAGGGCAAGCGACCTTTATGAGTCCCTATTTTATACTGCCTCCTCTATTTCAGCCCCAACCATTAGATAAAATGGGGAAGGAAAAAAAAGTTTTTCAATGTCTTTAGACACAGGTTGAAAGCAAAGATCCTTTTCCTTTCCTCAGCCTTAGGTGACAGAGCAGAGCTAGATGATGAGAAGTGTGCTCCATTTTACTGAGGAGAATAAAGTTGACAATTGTTTAGGAAACAAAAAAAGAGGTAGACTTTGGTTTCCTACCATTCCATCCGAAAGCAAGCTGCAAACAACTGGAGAAATGACCAGACAACCACAGTTAGTTTTCAGTGTCCTTTGGAACTTACAGTTGAGCAGGGAAAACAGGTATTATTCATATAATCAAAGAAAGTTATAATTGCACACCTGAGTGCTCTTAAGAAAAAGACATATGGTATAGACTAGAAACAGGAATTCATTTGGGAAGGCAAGGAAAGTGTTCCAAAGAAAATGGATGCTTTTCTCAGAGGAAGCTCACCTCTTAGTCATCAGCATCTGTCTAGAAACTTAAGAATGGTCAGTGTGGCTGAATGGAGTTGGAAGAGAAAAGGAGGAAAAGAGAATACAAGGGGAAGGCGAGAGGAGGAAGGTAAGGATGGCAAGGAGAGAGCAAGAGAAGGTATGATAGAGAGGAGAGAAAAATTTTTAAAAATTAAAAAAAAAAAAAAAAAAAAAAGATCTTCTGACGCAAGGATGAGAAGTAGGTAGAGACCAGACCATGCAGGCTTAGATCGTGTTAAAAAATTGGGTCTTTATTCTAAGAACTATGGGGGAAACCCACCATATGTTTCCAACACAATCATGTATGTACTTTGCAAAAGAGACTTTTAATTAAAATGCAGAGTAAACACACCGATTTATCTCTGTGCTCCTTTTCAAAATTCCACTAAATTGACAGTATGTGTTTTAAAAAGGGTATAAATACACGGAGACAAAGGGATCAGAGGAAGGAACAATAACAGACAGAAAAAAGGTCACAAAATTTGGAAGATGGAAAGCAGATGGGTAAAGTGGTATGCTTAGCAGACCCAAAAAATCCTGAAACCTAATACTACAGGGGGCATGGAAAGGGAGGAGCCAACAAGAAACAAGACCAACTGGAGAGGCTCAGAAACCCAAATCATCAGGCGCTGAAGGTGCAAGTCTGGACTGAGCTGAGAGCAGCAAAGCTGACATACAGGCTTCATAAACAACAAGCAGATAACCCACACCTCACCCCCACCTGCTTAGCAGCAATCTGAGGTTTACTCTCCAGAAAGGGTGAGTCGGAGGAGCCCTGGCCTCAGGAATGGCAGAGCCAGCAGGGGAGGAGGGAAGGGGGGTGGGGAGTCACTATTCAGTAAACCCGTTCCTGGCGCTTGGCTCCCCAAACCCTGCAGTGAGGCTCATACCACAGCAAGTTGGAAGATTCCTTTAGGGATGCTGACCTCCCCCAGAGAAATGCAACATTTGGGAGTCTACCAAAAACAAACAAAATTCACATGTAACAATGTAACACCACTTTATAATAAGTAACAGCACTGTTTTATTATACAGCACAGTTCAACATTCTACAAACCCTGGCCCACACAGAGCTTCCTGGCAGCTTTTTAAAACCTTGTTCTTAATATGAACAGACAGCCAAGGAGCAGAAATCTTTTGAAGAGAAAAGAAAACAAAATGAAATAAAGCAAACTTGTTTCCTATGAGATATCGCAGGAAATAGAACAAAACTTAAAAACAAGACAAAACAAAAAAACCCCAAAAGCTACAATTGACAGCTTTAGAGAAACAAGAATTGGATGCTATAAAACAGAAACAATCAGAGACTTGAACAGTTCTTGGAATTTAAAAATATGAGAGCAGAAATTTTAAAATTCAAAGGAGGATTAGAAAACTTTAATTTTAGAAAAATAGAGTTGAAAAAATCGCCTAGAAAATAGAACAAAAAGACAAGAGAGAGGAAATAGAAGAGAAAACTAGAAAAATCAACCCCAAAGAACTAATATCTGACCAATGGGATTTCCAGAAAAAGAGAAAATAAATTTTCAAAGAAATAATAAAGATCATTTCTCAGAACCAAAGGACTTAAATTTCTAAGGTTAAAAGGGCCTACCTGTTGATTCATCAAAACAAATCAAATACCCACACCAAGGTACATCATTGTGAATTTCAAAACACCAGTGATAAAGATCCTTTTTAAAAGCTTGGGGGGGGAACAGGGGGATTTGTAGAGAAATTGGCTTTGAATCAATCTGAAAGTCAAAAGACAATGGAGCAACGCTTTCAATCCTGACCGAAACTGTAGTCACTCCTATGTATGTACTGGAGATGGTAGCTAACATGATCACTCAAGAAGAATTAAAAGTACAGAAATTAGAAAGGAGGAAATGTAACTATCAGTACTTACAGATGATATTGACTACATACCTGGGAAACCCACGAGAATCTACTGAAAAACTATCCAAACAACAAGATATCAGGGTACAAAATTTACAGAAATCAGCACTTTTCAGGGACAGCAATAACAAGCAGTAAGAAGTGGCAGGAGAATCCCATTTATAATAGCAACAAGAAACGTGTCTACAAACAAACTTAGCGAGTTATAACTACACGAAGAATTTAAACACTACTGAAGAATACGATGTGAGCAAACAGAACGACATACCAGGTTTTTGGTTAAGATAATGCAACAGCTAAAAATGCAAATTCTAAATTTATCAATAAACATGTTGTTTTCCTAATATAAATATCATCGGGCTTACTGGGCTTTTTTTTAAACTAAAACTGATTCTAGAATTTATACAGAAAAGCAAACAGTTGCAAGAAAACAAAGACAACACAGAAGGACAGAGATGGGGGAGAACACTAGTAGAGTTTAAAGCATCAATAATTAACACAGCGTGAAAGAGGTGCTACCTCAAACCAGTGGTGAAAAGCTAGACTATTCCTAAGTACCATCTGGGCTACTGGGTGGTCTCCTGGAGGAGAAAAAAAAAAAAAAAAAGTTGGGATTCACACCCCACATCTTGTATAAATTCCAAATTTACAAAGAATTTTGATATAAAAAAAATGAAACCATAAACATTCTAGAAGCAGCCAGAGGAAAACTCCTTCTTAACTCTTGAGTGGAGAAGGCTTTTCTAACTTGCTATGATTCAAAATCCAGAAGTATAAGAGAAGTTTGATCAATTAGACTACATACAGAAATAATCTGCATGGGAAAAAATTAAGTAGAGTCAAAACAAAATGACAAACTGAAAAACCATCATCACACAGGGTGAATCTCTCTAGCTTCTTCTACACAGTAACGAGAAAGGCAGACAACCCAAGTGAAAAATAAAAACGGGCACAGATATAAACATACAGAAAAGGAAACAGAAATAGACCAAAGGCATAAAAAATATATTCAACCATGCTCATTAAAACAGTAAATACAAAATAAAAATGGACTGAGATTGACTTGCTCATGCATTGGGCTGACAACAATCCAACCCTAACGCTGCCCTGCTACTGTGGCAGCCTCGCGCCTGTGCAAACTCTTCTGCACCAGCCGTCTGACTCTACTGTACAGTCCCAACCAAGGAGCTATTTGGGCACACATGAAGTACGTATGCAGAAGTCAGTCCCCACAGCATTGTCTATACCAGTAAAAGACTGAAAATCACCCCCATGCTCCATCGATAGAAAAATAAATTACAGCACATCCATGGGCCGAACCACTACTGCACGGCCAGCACCCACAGTGGTTAAGAGCTTGGAGCCGGAACCGTACCATCTGGATTCGAATCCTGGATCATACACCTACTAGCTATGTGGCCTTGGGAAAATTATTTAACCTATCTATGCCTCTATTTTTCTCTCTCTGTTAAATGGGAATAATAAAAGTTCCTATATCTCAAGGTTGTTGTGAGCATTAAATTAGGTAATATTTGTAAACTACTTAGAAACATATAATTAGGTATATACTACATATACCTAAATAGAAAGATTTCCAAGATTCACTGTTAAGAACACCACATATGGTTTAAATTCTTTATATATATTAAAAAGGGGGGAAATGAGATTATATAAAGTTGTATCTGTAATTCTGGAAGGATACATAAGAAGCCAATAAATTAGGATAGGTCAGGGCACTGGGCAGTCTGAGGATGACAAGTATGAGTATGAAAGTGAGGGTTTTTTTTCACTACATATTTTTTTCCTATTAAAAAAAAAGTTTCAGTTTAATTAATACAAAGAATTTTCTGAGAACAATCGAAATTTTTATTTCTAGTCATACTATGAATAAAATGTGATGATACAATAAAAATAAATTCAGACTTGCAAGGACTCAAAAGACTCACCTTTCTCAGGAAGCTACAGGAGGATGTGCTCCATTAAATCAAAAGAGTAAACCAAGGGGAAAAAGCGAGCAACAGGGTATCCAACACAAAGGGAGAGACAATGAGAATTCCCAGGAGACTAGTGAAGGGAAGCTCCGGTTCTAGAGCATGAGTGGGGGCCGGCTCAGAGCGCAACCAGCCAAGTAGGAGCCCAAGGACACATGCTCCAGGGGCAATTTCTCTAAGTGGGAAAAAAAAGAAGGAACTGGTAGGTTACCTATTTTGGGCCATACTGAAAGGTTTTTGTAACTCTGGCAGAGTCTGAAATGAATCGCTGCTAAATATTTTTTCATTTCCTTAGTTTTTTACATAAGGCAATTAACTTGAGGAAAACAAAACCCAAAACTATACAAAAAGAAAGGAAATATAATCAAGATTTACTATGTGGTTCAGCTATGAGGAAACTTTACCTCATCATAATATTGTCAACAATAAATACAGATTTAACTCAAAATTCACAGGTTAAGTGGGAGGGAGGGTGGAGGAGAGAGAATGCGTGTATGCTTATGGTGAGGGAAAGGTGTATGAAAGGTAAAAGTCATTAACTGGATTAAATGAAAAAAGTTCAAAAACAGCACTTAGGCATGTATTTTTAAATAAAGAGATAAATACTAGAAGAAAGAGGCAAAAACGTTTTTACAAGTTGGTTCAACATATAATGTTCTCTTCACTTGGAAAAATGATGAGGGAAAATCCTAATTGAGTCTTTTGGCTTTAAAGACAGGCAAGTGGACTTGACTGTCATGGTCCAAGATATCCCTCAGGCAATGGCATTTATAAGCCTTCCTGAAAAGTAACTTATAGGACAGCCACAGCAGTGCAGTCCTGTTCCTCCCGTCCTCAGCAGTGGGGGGACACAAACATCAGCTCTGCTCACGGCTCTTGAAGACACGATCACTTTAACTTACAAATGTGGCAGAACTAAACAGTTTAAGATGGTAATGCGTGTTCAACAGCACTGAGATAACAGCTATAAAAAAAATGTACTTTCATAGAAGAGGCATGTTAGACTGTTCAAGTCTCTAAACTGTCCAAGTTAAACTGTTTCAACCAGGCTTCAAAAAGGGGACAGCGTAGAGGTAGCTTTAGTCATCAAATGTGCCGTGCCCCACATGCAAAAGAAACTAGTGATTTCTGACACAGTATATTCCTTGTATGTGTGTGAAATCCGTAAGGACAATGGCACCTAGGTTAGCACCCTAATGGCTAACAATCATCTTCAGGTCACTTCACGTAAGAATTTTTCTTTTTCAAATAACACCAGTAAGAAGGAATACTCATTCTTGTTATGCAAAATAGTGCCCTTGATTGAAAACATGTAAAATACTTTGAATCCTTACTCCGGCCTCTCATTGATTGTTCCCAATTTTGCTAGAAGCCTAAACAGTCTTCCATTTTGAACTTCCTATAAAACAGTTTAAAAAGAAAGAGAATGTTAATGTTCCAGCTAACCAAATATAAAGGTATACAAAAACTGGTATCCTGTACCAATATTTCCTTTAAGCAATGAATCGTAATAATCCCATCTTTCATTTATACTTTTAAATACAATTTGTCCATCTCATTCAATAGTACTACTCAAGACCATTAAAAGCATTTATAGGAATTATTAAAGAAATGCACATGAAAAATGAAGATTTTATCACATGACTGTAGCAAAGCCATGAAAGAAAAGAAGAAAATAATACCCAGAGGACATAAGAGATTAAAATACTGAACGTGCATTTCGGACAAAAATATCTGCAACCCATCTGTTAATCATAACATTGTATTCAGCACAACACTTACTATGTTTCATAGTGTACACACAGATTTAAGTCTCTATATACTCTGCTAGCAACACCTGTTACCTTTGCCAGGTCTTCCTCTATGACATCATTTCTCATTTGAGCAGCATCCAATTGGGTATAAAATCGAGCACCAATCATAGGCATGATGTCATTTACACTTCGCATCCGGTTTTGGTCAGTCAACAGATACCTAACCAAAATAAAGAAGAGTCACTTGAATGCCAAACATGCAATTTTAAAAACAAATTAACCCATGAACCCACAGCTATTGCTGCCATCATCATTTTAGTGTACACTAGTTAGAAAACTTTTTCTTAAAATATATTTTCATTTTTAAAGCATAATTATATTTCCTTTCCCTGGAAAATTTTAAAAACCAATGAAGAAACTGTAAACATGTCTCTTCTTTTTCACAATCAGCAGAGACCAGTTTGATTTCTTCTTTTTAATATTATTTTTACAGTATCCTGTCTTTGTAACTAAGGCAGAAAATATTGAATGTCTCAAAGGGCTACCTGCCAGAAAACAAAGATTCTCAATCTTCACAACTTTCAAAAACCCATTATTGCTTATGCTGATAGGGAAGCCACTCCGTGATCATCTCATTGAAGTGGTCTCCCGCTCTTTCACACGCTATTATTCTGTTTCAGTTTCTTCAACTTTATCACTGTCTGAAAATATCTTAAATGTTTACATGTTTACCAACTCTTGCTCCCCCTTAGGCTTGAAGCTCCAGAAGATAGAGAATTTTTTTCACCTTGTTCAAAGTAGCCTCAGCATCTAGCATTCTTTTGTTGAATAAATGAATAAGCAGGTATACTCATGCGGATAATCTGTCTTAACTAGTCATCTCTACTGACGTGTTTATATCTAACTACTCATACTTAAAGTTATTACAGGCTATTTGACTTTGACAAATTACCTCTCATGCCTCAGTTTTGTCATTTCTAGAATGGAGCCAATAATCTTTCCTAATTTACAGGGTTACTGGAAGAATTAAGTGAATTAATTCAAGTCAAGCTTCATAAATTTTAGTTCTTAGTTTATTATTAAAATATTTTTGTTTATTCCCTTTTTATTAAGGAAAATTTCAAGCATACATGAAAGTAGAAAGACTAGCACAATGGACCCATGTACCCACCCATCACCCAGTTTCAATCATTATTATCATATGGCCAAGTTGTTACATTTATGTCTTCTACCTGCACTTTTTCAAAAAGGAAAATTAGAGAGTATAACCTGAGATTGTTTCAGACATCCTAGATATGTTAGGAATCACTACTATGATAAAACATGAAACAAATATTTTCATTTAAAAGATAAATACTCTTATTTGATTATTAACAGGAACCAGCCAACCACTGGCTTCCAGTAATCCATTACAAGCAGTACACTTATGTCAGTGTGACAACACACAAGTGGGCAGCTCCGCCCTCACCCCCATCCCCTAATACTATACCCCCCAGGGCTGTCCAAAAAGAAACTGGATCAGTCAGGGCTACAAAGAAAGATAAGAGGGACAGATGGAAGTTATAAGAAACTATTGATAAGGCTCAACAACTTCTAATTCCTTCTAAAATATAATAGGAATAACTCAAAAGAGACTGCCTAGCATCTCTTCTCTAGAATACCTCCTAATTATAGTAAGGGTGATGGCTGTCCACACTCTGGATTTCCCCAGGGTAGGCTGTATCTTAGGGAGAAGTCCTCCTGTGGTAACAACAGTCCACAGCGGGTTTCTCTTCAGCTAAATTTATTTCAAACCTGTACTCATGGATTCCCCCAGAGTCTTATGATAATTAGAGGCTTAGGGTCCTCTAGGGACATGCTCTCTGGAATGGGTATTTGGGCCACAGAGTATGTAAGTGGATTGCGTCTATGTTTTATTTATGACAGATCACCCTCAGAAAAGCACAGTCCGACAGAACTTTCTGAGATGATGGGACTGTTATATGTCTACATTGTCCAATATAGTAGCCACTAGCTACAAATATAACTAATGCAACTGAAGAACTGAATTTTTAACCTGATTTAATTTTAACTAATTTAAATGTAAAAGGGCACAGATGGCTAGTGGATACCACATTATACCAAGCAGTTCAAGAGGATGCCCTTGGACCAAATGTTTAAAACATCAAAAACTAATTTAAACATGCTGATTTATGTATTTATTCCCAAGAAATATCTACTTATCAATAAAAATGAAGACATCAAAATTTTTAATTGTGTTTTGCCTGGTTTTAAGTAGTGGGAACTTAGTTAGAATCACTATTAAAAGGCTCCTTATGAAAATAAGCAATATCCAAGCTTAAAGCAGAAAAGCTGACCTATGTCCTACGATCATAATATGAATTTTATCATATTTTAAAACTTACAAAATCAGATTCTTCAGGTCAGAAGAGTAGTTGATTGTCACCAGTTCCATGGCTTTCTGTAAATTCTCTCGCTGAATTCCTGCCAAAGAGTTGCAAGCCAAAGCCAACACAACTTTTCCTAATGATATCAGATCTGCTTGCTGACATGAAAGAATAAATACAACTTTTAATTTTATTTCATGGGTACACATTTAATATACTGACATTACCGCATACATGGAAAAAAAGCATCTTTGCAAATAAGCTGTAGATCTCAGAGAAGGGTAATCAAATATTGGTACTCATCAGAATCACCTGGGGAAGCTTATTAAAAATACAAGTTTCTGAGCTCCTCTGCTAGGGATTCTCATTCAGTAGGTTTGAGAATGGGCCCAACATTTTTAGAGCACCAAGGTAATTTTGATGAAGGTAGTTCTAGGGCCACACGTCAAACCTTACTCTAAGCAATTCACACATGAACTACACAAGTGCTGCTTTTAAAAGCTTTAAAAATGATAATAAAGCAGATATTCTTTACTATTAAAAGAAATTTGAAGTCAGTTGCTATAGATTTGCTTTACTATGTTCACTGTGATTTAAGATACACACTTTTCTCATTTTCCATGGCTCCCAGAATATAGTGGGAGTTTGAAGAATTATCTGAAGTCATCCCATTAAAAACATACCGTCAGCACTACCTGACTTTAAAGTGTTTTCTCTGTAAAATCAAAAAACTGCAAATTTCAGTGACATCCCATCTGTCTTTGTTTCCAAAAAGACTATTTTTACTCACACTTAGAGCCATCTTGTTTCCTAGCTTTACTTATTTTTTTAAATATTTACCATTTGAGGCTTTTCCTTTGTTAGGAGTTTCAAAAGACAGCTGGTTGAACTGAAGTAAACTGTAGGCCACAGTTGCTCTAGATTAATTACAAGTAATTTCTATAGAACACTGCAGAAAATCTTCAAACTCAGATCTTATCAGAATTATTGGAAACATGCACTTATTGAGTATTGGGTTAGTATAAGGAGTTTTCAAATGAAGCTGTGCATTAAAATCACCTGAGAAGCTTAAATGCTGCCCACTGGCCATGCCCCCACTCCCGATGCTGGTGTCATTTCTGTGGGGGAGGATCTGGGCACTGGTGTTTCCTGGTGCTCCCACAAGAGACTGTGATTTTCAGCCAGGTTGAGAACCACTGGTTTATTGGAATGTTTGATACTGACACATCTGGGAAGTGGGGAGCATTTCAAGGTAATCGCTAATGAAATAGTACCACTATATAGTGAGCCTTCACAACACTATACACAAATAATAAGACCTAGGGCAAACTTCATATTAAATAACAACATTAAAAAGCTCATATTTAAATATTTATCCTAATCTGGCATTTGTGAATTGGACACTCTGAATGTGTGCTTGTATAATCAGAAGGAAAACTGGTTAGATAAACAGACGACTTTGAGCCTATCAGGACAAGAGATGCCAAGGATTCTTGTCAGGGAAACTTGCTAAAACTCCCCTAGTGGTCCAAGTTAGGGGCCCAGATGGCAGGAGGGAGTGGGCATGGAGGGAGCACCCTGAGCATCGCCAGTCTCTGCTCTCTGGAGGGCACGGCTACAAGCCTCAGGAAGGGTTCCCCTCAGTCGCTCTTAGGAGCAAGTGAAACGTTCCAAGTCATATTAACAAAACCATAGAAAATTTTGGTCAAGAGAAATCAGTGCATGCAAATGTGAAAACACAAATTTCTACATGCACTGCAATCCAATGTTGTCAGCAAAGCAAACTGAAGGTCATCATTATTTATCAAGTATTTTAGCAGCATGTACCAGCACACAGGCCCCCAACCCCTAAAACTGTAACATTTTCACAATTTGGCTCCACCCTGATTGGAGGCTGTACTAAGCCTCCCACCAAGAACATTCCATCACTTCCATGATAAGACAGGAAAACAAAGGTCCAAGATAGCTGAAGGACTAGATGGGTTTAAAAAATAAGAACATCTGATTTTCAGTACATCTTATCACCTCTCTAAAGCTGACTCAAGGCAGAGATACCAGTATACATGTAACATTATCCCAATTATATTAGAACTGATTTTTTTTAATAAGAGTCCTGCTTAATTAAGAGTTTAACATCATGAAAGCTCAACAACTCTCCTTTCCTTATTTCCCAGCTAAATAATGTTCCATTTGTTATTTTGCTTCTTACCTCCATCTGGATTTTCCCCCCATTTGTTGAATTCTGGAGGTTTTCCCCCCAATTCATTTTCAGTTTCTTCCTGGTTTTCACAATTCTTGATTTCTTTCTCTGATTCTATCTACGGCTCTACTTATGTCCATTTTACTGAAAGTCAGTCTCTATTCACGTGTCTGAAACAGACTATGAAAAATAGACTACAAGAAACAATGTACTCCTTTCTCACATACCTTCTTTTTCTGTAAAATCACACTCCCCCTTTCTGGGACTATCTTTAATTCTCTCCTACACTTCACTATAAACTTTATGAAAAATCTTCCACACATATATATAAGAAAGGAAAAGAGAAAGAGAGAAGGGGGGGAGGAGAAGGAAAGAAAAGAAAGAACACCCGATATAACCTTTATTGCCAAAAATTAAAGGAGCAGTGATAGCTGGTTAAGGTCACTTGAGTTTATGAATGAAAGCAGTTCTCCACTTATAAATCCATTGCCCCAAAGGCTTTTTTAAAAGTCAGTGTGGAATTCAGGGAGTATTTTTCTTATGAAGAAAAATAATATAACTGAAATACTGTATATTTGCAAAGAAAAAGTGGACAATAATACCGGTGTGACACGCATAGAAAAAAAAAATCAAACCTGTCTCATTTTACACTAGTAATTTTAAAAAATGCAATCCTATTCCTATTTAGAGAAAAATGAAGAGATAACTGTAAGGAGTAGGCTTTGTTCTGTTTTCTGTAATAGGGACCCGGGGCTTCCAGGCATTTGCAATAGAGGTTGATGGTACTGGTTCCAAATAATGTCTGATTTTCTTTCAAAAATCTGATGTTATTTTACAGGATATATGAAGATTGCTAGTCAGTTTGGAAGCACAAAGATTATGAGGAAAAATTAACCAGAGCCAATTAGTTAGGCACCAAGTATAATACCCATATGTAAGAAACAAAGTAGCTAAGAAACAAGCACCCTAGAAAAGAAAGAACAGAGCCCCTGGGCAGAAGCTGCTGCTGCCGGCAACATAGAAGGGGCCCGCGTCTTCCCCGCACTGCCCACCAGATGGTGCTCTCCGCCACGCCGGCCTGGCCGCGGCAACGCAAGGGGAGCACAGCGGAGGGAGAGGATGAGCGGAAGAGTCTGCGCGATTCTGCACCGAACTGCACGCGATGGGGCCAAGTCTCAGCGAATGAATGCTCTTTCTGTGACTCCACAGCAAAAGTGGAGAAAACTAAACACCACCTAGACTTTACTTCACATTCTGCCCTTTCTTTCCTTTTTGTTCCCAAATTTCATCTCATGGAAAGTGAACCAACATCCCTGTCAAAAGCTTGAAACAAAAGAAATTGAAAAGAGAAGAGCAATGGGAAGATAAGGTGTTTTCCCCCATGTTTCTCCGTGTGATTGTAAGATTCTGCCTTAAAACAAGGCTGCTTGATTAATTTTCAAAGAAAAAAACAACACAAAAAGACCTACCATTACCAACTACACCTTATCATATCATATTACTCAAGAAATGAGAAAAAAATAGCCAAGCACATAAAAAAACTTCTTACACAAAAAGACCTACCATTACCAACTACACCTTATCATATCATATTACTCAAGAAACGAGAAAAAAATAGCCAAGTACATAAAAAAACTTCTTACACAAAAAGACCTACCATTACCAACTACACCTTATCATATCATATTACTCAAGAAACGAGAAAAAAATAGCCAAGTACATAATGGTCTAAATCAATACTATTAAAATGAAATCAAACTGTAATCAAATTCTGATACAGGAAGGGATAGGCTTTGAAACAAAAGAAAAAAATGACTTAGAAAATGGCAATCCACTAACATTCTTTCGAAAATCTCACTAAAACTATATGATTGATATTGTAACAAAAGTTCTAAAAGTAAAAATAAGTGTGCTTTTAACACATTAAAGGAGTGGGAAGGGGGAAGTAAAATATATTCATATAATCCATTCAGCTGACTAATTCATTTTAATCTCTGCTGAGGAAAAATTTCCTAATTGCATAAATATTTCTTCAGTTTGAATGGCTAGGGTCATTGACAGTCATGAATTCTGTATGTTCCGAACTATAAGGGCTCTACACTACATACATCACAGTAGTAAGGAAGTAGAGTTTCAAAGCCTGTACAGAAACCACCCCCAGAATAAATTGAAATCTACATAAACTGCTTTTTTTAAATTAACAAAATTTGTCTTTACAAAAAAGCAAGCTTTAAGTAAGTATCCATGCTAATTCTTACTTACCTGGTATTGAGCCATCAATGCCAAGGGATTATTATTCTGACTGTTATCAAAGGTTAAAACATCAGAAATGCCAACACAATTTACTCGCAACCTTTAAGGATCAGAGAATTTAAAGAAAATGGATTAAAATTAGATGTTTTATTATAGACTAACAGAAATCTACAATTTCCTATACTATTAGAAAGCATCTTAGAATTTTATCTCATCTAACCTGAAGCCCCAACCCCAAAGAACCCCCACCATTCAACCACCGTTTAGAAATGAGCAAATTAAGGTTCAGAAATGTTAAGTGATATACCTAAGGTTG
The DNA here is from genome assembly GCF_015220235.1 of Choloepus didactylus. Taxonomy (NCBI): domain Eukaryota; kingdom Metazoa; phylum Chordata; class Mammalia; order Pilosa; family Megalonychidae; genus Choloepus; species Choloepus didactylus. The sequence goes on from NC_051318.1 coordinate 11,517,883, forward strand.
CAAAAGTCAGTAACTGATGAAGACAGGACTATCCAACTCAGATTCTGACTGCTAGGCCAGGCCTCTTTTCACCACACCCAGCTGCTTCTTTATTAATTATTCATGAAAGAGAACTAGTTAGCTTTCTAACACTTAGTGAAGATACACCAGGCACTGTTCTAAGCATTTTACATGTATTAACTATTTAATCCTCTCAATGACCTTATGAGAGGGGTACTATCTAAGTGAGGCAGATGGAGATAATAATAGTATCTGTCTCATAAGGTTGCTGAAACAGCAAAGTAACTTGCTCAAGGTCACATATAGTAACTAGATCAACAATATGAACCTAGGTAACCAGGTACCAGATCTCGAGCTCTATGGCTATGCTGCCCAAGACAATTCTCAAAATTACAGCAACTTCATTCATGTGAAGTCAAGTTCTATAATTTAATTCCAAATCAGTGGTTCTCAAAGCATGGAAACCAACCAGCAGCAGCAGCAGCACCTGGAAACTTGTCAGATGCAAACTCCTGGACAGATGCCAGCCTTACAGAAAGAGGACCCCTGGGGATAGAGTACAGCAATCTATGTTTACTAATGCCTCCAGGGGATTCTAATCCATGCTAATTTGAGAAGCACTGCTCTACCTGCAAAAGTTGTATTGGTATTACTTGTATATTCCTATAACCTAACCATACATACCTTCCTCAACTCTTACCAAGATTGGCATTTTATTAAAAACTCAACATTTTCTTAAAAAACTTACACACAAACTGAAGTCATATACCTGGAGAGGGTATATGAAAAGACAGAATTAAAACAAATCGTCCCCGTGTTTTGTTTATTAAACTGTCATAGGTTAGATGCTAAATAAAAGAAACCAAAACTCAAAATGTTAGTACCTCGTTTTGCCAGTTATCAGAATCTTCGTTGGGTCCATAACCCGGCATGCCAAACCTGCTGTATGAATGGTACGCAATGCAGAACTCAGCTGGACAATATATGCCCAGATAAGCGATTCTGGCAATAATCCAGCATGCTGTCTGGGCAGTGGTCCATCGTGTTGGCCTATAAAGCAAATAAGTGAAAAAATGTCATCTTCATTTACGAAGGGAACTAAAAATACCCCACCCCAAATAGTCAAGTCAAAAATAAAGAAGTCAAACCAAAATTAACAAAGAAATGTGTTAACAAAAAAGAAATTTGTTAACAAAATTAACAAAGAAAATTCATGTACATTCATAGCACAACATGTCAATTTATATATATATATATATATGTTTAGTTCTATTAGTAAGAATTTAAGAGACAAACCCAAAATTTCCTATGAGATTATACCTTCATATTGTTAGCAGCAGCAGAGTTCTCACTGAAATGTTCTTTTCTGGGACCACAATAATTATTGAACAATAAACAAAATTATTTAAAGTAAGAATTTACATTTAATTATGAATCAAATAAATATAAATTGTTATTAAAAACAATAGCTGCAGAGACTGTTATTTATTGAAAGTGTTGATAATCCTAGCCTATATTATTATTCTGGTGGAAGAAGAGAAATGTTATTCTGTAGCTTGAAGGAAATAAAAGTTTCTACCATCATTTATGGTAAGTGTTTGTTTAAATTTTCCTTTTATTGTTCATCTTTTCTATTATAGCCATGTCAAGTTAGATAAGATGATACATAATTCACACAAACATAAATGTAAAAAAATGGATGTCATTTATGTGTGATGATGAAACAAATATAATGTGTTCTACCACAAGTAGTCATTCTCATTCTGTCAAACTTTCCTAAGTGTTTCTTGATGATATTTGAGTTAACACTTAACATCAGTAGGAAAAGGGGGGGAAAAAATTTAATTTTGTAAATATTCATAGAATATGACCATATATGCAAGTCTTCATATGGCTGGAAACAAGCCTTTTGTCAATCAGGTATGAAAACAAGAGGTTAAATGGTTAATTGTTGAAAGAATAAACAGCCTAATGGACTTATGGTTTGGGAGGAAATTCCCAGGGAGAAGCTCTCTCTCCCTCTCAAATTAGATGAAAACAAAGAAAATACACTCTGGGGATAAAAATGTGTTAGGTGACTAAAAAGGTAGCTCTAGTGATAAATGCCAAGAAAATGTCAAAAATAACATGAAGAGTTTTTAAAGTATTTAATGAAACGTGGTGATAAGGAAAAGGAATATTTACAGTAAACACATAGTTCTCACCATGTGCTAGAGTCTTTCTGGGTGCTTGGCTCTCATTAATGCACTTAAACCTCTTACCAGCCCCTATATAGTATGGTATTATTATTACCATCATTTTCTAAGTGAATGTATTTCTTATAATATGTACATTTGAAGTTTGTACTAAGTTAATAAATTATAGTATAAGAAAGCATTAGACTTTCACTTAGGTCCCTAAAAGTTTATACAAGCATTGGCTAATTTTATTTTTTCAATATTCATATTGGGAAGACAGATACTGCTTGTATTACAAGTTGCTGTAAATTAAAGCATATATGATACATTTAGGAAAGGCACTACCATTCAAACAATACAGTCCAATATTAGAAAACGGTCTGAGTCCTGGGAAAATATAAACATTAATATATCAAATAACCAGTTTTCACCAAAAACAGAATAATTAAGATTTTTTTTAAAACTGGAAAGGAATGCTATAAATCAGTGGTTCTCCAGAAGGGGTGCTTTTGACACCCCCTCCCCAGGGGACATATGACTGGAGACATTTTTGGTCATCACAAAGTGGGGAGTGGGAGGGGCAGAGGGAGGCATCCAGGCATCCAGTGAGTAGAGGCCAGGGATGCTGCTAAACATCCTGCAACACCCAAGACAGTCCCCCACAGCAAGAAATTAGCCAGCCCAAATGTCAATAGTGCTGAGGTCCAGAAACCCAGCTATAAATTAAAGCCAACAGTTATTTCACAGGTGTTATTTCTAAAATAAACTTAAACACATTCATCTATAGGAAAAGTTACACCACATCCCCTTCAACAAAATTATGCATGTGTCTACAGATGACATGGCAAAAGGAAAAAAACCGACCACACTATACAACCAGATTTTTAATGTGAAACAGTCATGTAACCACAATCTTCTCCTTTCAACTGTCAGAAAGCAAAGTCACAAGTAAACAGATAGAAGTAATATATTTTTATCCATAATTAGAGTCCTTAAAGGAGCCACAATCTGAAACAAACTATAATATGGACTCAAATCTTCCCCCTCCTTAATTTCTATCAGTATGTATTCAAGAAAATCTTCAAAAGTTTGAAAACCATAGGGAAGAATGCAGTGCTTCTTTCCTGTCCCCAAACCAGGAAATGAGACCTTCCCTAAATACATAAATTATTAAATAGACATTTCAAAATGGATTTACTTTTTCCTCTGAGACTGTTTACCCTTTAATAAATATTTATTAGAATATAATTAAAATTCTTTTGGTTCTTTGCAAAATTTGAATTATTAAGCAAATCTTTAAGTAAACATTAAGTAACATGGAATCCTAGAATTAAACCAAAGCATTTGTTTAGGATTTGTTTAGAGAAATATTTACATAAATTATGATATAGTCACACCAGACTATGAGGGAGTCACTAAAATTATATTTGAGAGTATAAAAATTAGGGGGAAAATACTTACAATGAGAAATGAAAAATGTAATATGGTATAATATGATAAAAACAAAAACACAATAATGCAGAAGGAGACCAAAGATAAATGAATAAACAAGACTGGAAAGAAATGTCACAAAATATTCACAATTTGTGTTTTGGGTGGCAAAACTATACAGATTATTATTCTTTTAACTTTCCTGAATTTTCCAATCATCTTTATTCAGAAAGTATTATATCTTTAGAGAAAATAAATTTTTCATACTCCCAGGCTTTTCAAACATCAGCTATCAAAATGAGTTTTCTGCAACTCATCTTAATCTCAGTAAATCCACATACATTATTTCCTCAGTTCTTGCAAATAAATTCCATTTCTTTGAGATACTTTTTTTAAATGCAGTAGGATCTTTAAACCGAATGATCACAGGGATAAATTTACAAGTGTTCTAAAATACAAAACAACTCTTCCACAGAGCAAAAGCGTTTTGTCAGAATGCAGCCTGCTTGCATCTTTTTCTTACCCCACTTTCTCTTGGTGAAATAGCCATCAGCGTTAGGGTCATTGAAGTGTCTGCTCATCATAGTTTCTCCTCCCGCATGGAAATCATATGCGAACACAAGAGCTTAAAAGAAAACACAAACACTCAGGACTGCCATCTGGCTTCAAGTAGCCAAGCTTACCAGCGGAAAGACAATTACAGATTACTCACAAGGCTCTGCAAATGCTTTAGTGGTAAATACTTCACGCAAGGTGACAATATTTGAATGCTGAATTTTTTTCCACATATCAACCAACACCATGCACTTTGTATTAACAAGACGGAAACCTGAAAAAGAAAAATTTTTCAACTACCGTCAACTGTAAATGATACCTTCTTATTCCATCAGAAATGTGACGAAAAAGCCATGCTATACATCACTTACTACGTACTGATTCCCAATGAAATATTTACTGCCCTTAAAATTCAAATATTAAATAAATCAATATAGTCAGGAAGGTCTGAATACTCTTATAGCCTCAATAATATGTTTATAAAAGAGGATAATCTCTCTTCCTTACCGTGTATCCTCCGAAGGCAATATGGCAGATCATCTTTGCTATTTACAGCTTTGTAGCAAGATGTAATGTACCCAAAATTACTTGATTTCTGTATCCGGTTGGGTGGTGGCAGTGGTTCTAGAGGGAACAGGCTATGGTAGCTGTCAACTTCTGTGGGGACTGCTAGAGTAATTCACAGGAAGATCACTTTAAACTGAAGACATTCATAAATCTCTCACAGTAATACAGAAGAAATCAAATTTACTATAAGCCACTCGTATACTTTTTTATTATAGAATAGTGTCAACATTCATAACAATTCTACATAACAAACTATGGTTTCAGTATCAATAAAAATAGGCATTATAAAAAAGCCAAAGAACAACTAAACTTCACAAATTCAAAAATATTTCCTGTCTTTTATAGTACAATACAAATTTTTGATCTCTCAGTTATTAGAAACAATTTGAGTTTTCACTTTTCAGTTTAACAAAGAGATTGAGTGAAGGATACAATCATGACAATTACCAAAAATCTGACTCATCTCCCTTGTTCTCTTTCAAACAAGTCACGCTGAATCCTATGGACTATAGGAAAAAATTTGTGCTTCAGTGCAAAACTAGGCACTAACTAAAGGATACCTCTCGGGTGTCTGATTCTGATTCAATGGAAGATATTTTGCAACTCTGTAAACTGTAGAAAACTGACAGCAATGCAAAATAATTTTTATACAGACATGAATATTCTATCCTGTTTTTATGCTTTTAAAAATGAGAATTTGTATATTTAACTCCATTTATCTAAATATATTTTGCACACAAAAATGTTGAAAAAAATCTATCGATACTTAATATCAGAGGTAGAAATGTTTAATATCTCTAAGAGATCTATAACATGTTCTTCAGATTCTCTTTTGAGCTGATAATAGCATCTATCTGACTCTCTTGTAAATTAAGATAAAATGAAATCTTTAATGCATGTTTATTTTTATCTCAGGATTTTACCTTTTCCTGAAGATTAACTTTAAACACTACATTTTTCAGACTACCACGATAGGATCATTTGTGGCCTAATATAGTCTTAAACACCCAGTCGAGAATGCTCATCGTTGTTCTGCTCTTCCTTTCCAGTGCAATATCACACACACTTGAGTATGAATAAAGGGAATGGGGTGCCTTGAACACTGTTAGGCACTACAACAATGACTGTATGAAGGGCTCTCTAGAAGTAAAAGCCAAGTAAACCAACTTGGAAGATGATGTTGGACAAAGCTGCATGCAACCTTTTGCCTAGGGCCCAGTTCCACAAGAAGTTATTAAAAAATCCTGAGTTTTTCAAAAGGAAGTTTTGATTTCTTTCTCCCATGTGCCACTACCCCCCCCACCCCGAGAACACACAGAACGACAGGCTGGATATAAGACACTGAATGACTAAGATTCACTGTGCTAAATCTATGGTGGTAAGTTTCTCAACCTCAGCACTAGTACTGACATCCTGGGTCAGATAATTCTTTACCATGGGGGACTGTTCTGTGCCTTGTAGGATGCTCGTTAGCATCCTGACATATATCCCGAAATGCCAGTAGCAGCCTGCCACCAGTTGTGACAACTCAAAAATCTTCCAGACACTGGCAAACACCCTGAGGGGTAAAATCACCCTAGTTGGAAACCATAGATTTATGGAAAATAAATTGCGATTTCAGAGTTGAGAAGTACCAATTTGATGGCAGAATGAAGTACGGAATAGAATGGGGGTGGGGGAGGGCAATAAGACCAAAATTTAACTAAATAGTTAATATGATATTGAAGGTTAATAAGAGTCAATATGAGACATGGAAAAGAACAGTGTGAGATTAACCATAATCTTTAGTTCATGGCACTCAGACCACTGGCACATGTCTATGCATGGCCTGCCTTTATTTAATCATTTTTAATAACGTAATAAGCATCTGAAAACTTAGCACCAAAAATAAAAGTTAGACCTTAACTTCACACGACATCAAATCATGTGATCCTCTTTTTCAACCTCTGCCTTCCTTTGCTTTTTTCCTTCTTTCTTTTTATATAGTTTTATTACCTGTATCTGTATTCCTTGAAAGTATATTATGTATGTGTGTGCCTATATATAGATGCACATTCATATGCATCAATCTAAATGCATACTTTTAATTGTTACACTTTTTATAAAAAGTTATCATGCTACATATAGTCTCTTGCAACTTTTTTACTTAATACTATACTGCTAAGATTCTTCCCTACTGTTGAATGTCAGGGTAGTTCCTTCACTTAAATTTTTGTATAATATTAGATTGTCTGAATATATCAATTAATTCATCCACTGTCCTTCAGATGAACATTAGGATTGTTTAAGGTTTCTGCTATTGTGAACAGTGATGCTATGAACATCTTGTACATTTTCTAGTCGAAAATATATCCAAAGTGGTTGCAGGTTTACCCATTCTACCAATACCAGAAATGTGTACAAGAACCGTGGATCCACATCCTAACACTTTATATTGTCAGACTTTAAAAATTCTTGCCAATCAAATAGTTATAAAACGGTATCTCGTGTATTTCCCTAATCGCCAATGATGTTCAACATCTCTTCAGGCATTTATTGGTCAAATCTTCTATGAAATACCTCTTCCTGTCTTTTGGTCATTTTTTCTATTGGGTTGTTTGTGCCTAGTGATTTGTAAGACATCTTGATATATTTTTGATACTGATCCTTTGTCAGTTGTGTACATTCCAAATATCTTCTTCCAAGCTTTTTAGTTTGTTGGTGTTTTGTTTTGTTACTAATTTTAACATAAATGTAAAATTTATCAATATTTTCTTTTAAAGTCAATACTCTTCATCTCCTTTTTGGAAATCTCCCCCTACTGAAATGCTAAACCTATTTATCTTTTATAGTAAGAACTTCAAAGATTTGTTTTAGACATTTAAGTTCTTAAACTATTTAGAGTTCATTACCACACTGTTTTAGTACTACAAAAACCCACTCTCCCCACCCCAAAACACACAGCTTCCTTAATTACCATCAGGCAGTCTTGGTCTTTTACTCTTTGATAAATTCTATCACATTCCATGAAAATTCTTTGACTGGAAAATTCTTTTGACTGGAATTACATTGAGTTAAGATCAGTTTAGGAAAACTGCATCTTAATGATTGTGTCTTCCTGTTCATGAATATATTATGTCTTCCTAGACATGAATACAGTATTTCACTCTCTTTATTATTAAGTCTTCTCTGTTGAAATTTTATTTATCTTTTGTTGTATTTACTCCTACGTTTTGAAATTCTGAAGTCATTGTAAATAACATCTCTTTTAATTATATTTTGAAGTTTATGTCTACTGGTTTATGGAAATGCAACCGATACGTGTTAATTTTTTTAATAATTCAATTTTATTGAGTTATATTCACAAACCATAAATCATCCATAGTGTACAATCAGTTGATCACAGTACCATTATATAGTTATGCATTCATCATCACAATCAATTTTTGAACATTTTCATTACCACACACACACACAAAGAATAAAAATGAAAGTAAAAAAGAACACTCAAATCCAATACCCCTCCACCCCCCAATAATTCATTTACTTTTTGTCCTTATTTTTCTACTCATCTGTCCATACACTAGATAAAGGGAGTGGGAGCCATAAGGTTTTCACAATCATGATATGTGTTAATCTTATATCCAGCCATTTTCTAAATTCTATCATTTCAAATAATTTGTTTAATCTACAGTCATATCACCTATAAATGACAGGTTTATTTTCTCCTTTCCAATTTTCTTCTTTTTTTTTCCCTTTGCCCTCACTAAGGCCCCAAGTAGAATGTTAACTAAGAAAAATTCCAATGGAAGACTTTAAAGATTATGACGGATGCATTCCCTGCCCAACAAAACTGGAGACATCAGTCAACACACAATAGCAGACATATTCCCTTTAATTCTGCTGCAACTTAGAAGATGCATGCTGGACTGTGCTGAATCCTTGATTACAACCAGGTGTTTTGAGATTATCCCTACAGCAAATGTATTCCTATTGTATCATTTATAAATAGTTTTGCTAAATTATACCAGATCTAATGCTGCTATAAACAGAGTAAGCTAGAGAAAAGACATTTTAATACTCTCTTAGAAGCATTCTGGTAGAGTCAGGAGAACCTGTGTTCAAATCCTGGCTGAGCCAACAATTTATTAGCTTCTGGTACTAAAGGCAAGTTACTTACCCTGTCAACTTCAGTTATCCTCATACGTAAAATGGAGACAAGAATATGGTAACTATGTTACAGGATTATTGTGAAGAGAAAGGTCAGGCATGCAAGCATGTCAAGCACACTGTCTGATACAGAGTGGTTTCAAAAACAGTAATAATAATCCTCCACCGAAGCTTTCTGCTTAATACAGTATTACAACGCCATTAAGTACCTCTGGCTCATCAAGTCTCATGAGGCAGTAATCTAGCACAGAGTGAAATAAATCACCATGAACTCTAAAACAATCTAAATTTTTTGCTGAACTGGAATACTGTCACTTGTAAAACTGAAGAAATAAACTGGATGATCAATGGCACCCTGGACTCTTCTTACATATATTTCAAACAAATAGTTTCATAAAATAGTATTTAACAACAAGTTTCATGCCTAAAAACATAGAACTATATAAGAATCATAATATCCTTTAAAAGAAAGGGTGAAATCAACGTTCTTTTTACCTGGCATATCTGCTTGATCAATTTGAGCCATTGTTATTAAATGTCTGTTGATCAGCTCCTAAGAAAAGGAAACAAGTATATTTACATCTAAACAGCAGTTTCTGGAATATGAATTACCTATCATAACTAAACATAAATAGTAACCATAAATCTATGGTTGAAAACTCAAGATCTACTAATAGCTGGTCAACAATTCATTCTGTAAACATTATACTGGTAGAACTTCTACAAAACAAAAATATTTCTGAGACTGTGCGCATAAAGTGAAATTTTACAGATCAAACAATTCTTTACAGAAGAATATCTAGCTGCTTACAAAAACAACAATTACAAACACGAAATTAATTTATAAAACCTACTTTTAAAAAAATGGTGAGCTCTCTTCAAATTATGTTCACTTCTGGGTCAAACTACTTCTCAACCTATACATACCAGCAGAAATTGCATGAAGGCTAGAAACCATTTAACTAATTTATCTTTATACTTCAAAGGGCCCTTTCAATCCAGAGAATATAAAGTGCAAAAAGGTAACCTGCTTAAATAGGTATTCTATGTTTTATATTCTGATTTCTTGACATTTTCTTGAAAAACAGGTTGCCCTAAATAAATACAGCAAGAAGTCATAAATTCTAAATTTTATCAGCTTGACTACAGCATATTTGATTAACTACTATGACCTTACAAGAGCTCTGTGCTTTGCCCAGTCTTCAGTAAAGCCCAGCAGACAGTAAGTCCTTCCACTATGAATTCTAGAAGCATACCTGTCGGAGTTCATCAGCCATGAAGAAGGAAGGTGCATTTGCTTTTGGTTGCATATAAGCAACATGAGGTGCAGTTGGAGGATAAATATGATAGTTTGGAAATACCTAAAATGGTAGGGAAGTGGGGGGAAATGTAGTGACCATTTTTTCTGAACTGACAAGCTTTATCATTGTTTTCATGTATTTTTATATTATTTTAAATCTTTAAATGATAGTGATAAATTGTGATAATTTTTAATCATAAACACTATAATTTTTAATCATAAACACCTCAAAAATAGCTGTTTCAACATATTTTCTGAATAATTCATTTTAAAATAATCTCATGTTTTAATATTCAATTTAAAAAATCTAATAAGAAAGAATATATTTTCTACAAAATAGTAAAATTTACATTTACAGCTACTCTTTGGAAAAGTATACAAACAGTTTGCATATATTTCTTTTAAAGCAACTGAAAGAAGAAAGCAGATATGAAAGGCATTTGGGTACATTCAGATGAGGATGTAATGCTGCCCTGGATGCCCAAATAATTACCCACTTGGCGGGCTTTTTTTACATAAACAAAGTGTTATGCTTGGAAAAACACTGCAAAATGCAACAGTAAAGAGGACCAACTTACTCTAAGTCAGCAGTTTAAGTGAACAGAAAGGTACAACAATATATTTACCTTCCAAGGAAACTACAACAGAGTTTCTAAATCTCCTTCCAGTTCCTTGTCTTTCATTCTTCCAGCTGGACTCTTCCCACCACCCTGCTTTCCTGGTCTCTTTTTTCCTCTGCCTCATCCTTTCCTTTGCTGATCCATGATACAAAATCAAAGTGCATTTAAAAGTATCTTTTCTAATTTTAAAAAAAATTCTTTCATTTTAAATGCTGAAACAAACATTTTCTCTTTTAAAAACAAATTCAACTGATTTCTGTTGCCCTCAGATGATTATTCTGCTCCGGATCTCAATCAAGAAGTGGCTTTGCACTCCTTGTAAGATTTCTTTTCACCTATATCCACAGCAGAGAAAAATACCTCCCTTTTCTTGTCCTGGTTCCCTCAGATCAGAGAGCAATTTGGCTTAACAACCTCAGGATTACCAGGAGAATATTATTAAGAGTGATTTGAAGGGCAAAAACGTTATAAAAATGTGCCATATTTGATCTCTATAAAAATAGCCAAGACAGTTTTGTGACCAAAAAAGAAACTCTACAGATTAAACTTTTTCTTTTTCCTCAAATACAATCAGTAACATATAATAAAAAATAAATAATTATAAAATATAACAAAGGAAAACAAAACCAAAAAGTTTTGATGGAATTCTTACTTAAAAGAACCAAGGAAAGTTTTATCTCAATTGTTCAACCTTCCATTCAGCAAGTTGTCCTGTGATGACTTTTGAAAGATTTCTGACCAAAGAAGACTATTAACTATTTTATTTTTTTCAATCTCCCTTTTACTTGATTTACAAGTACTTCTGTAAATGTTTTCACAATTATTTCTCACAAAGTAGTTAGATATGACTACCATCATTTTACAAACAGGGAAACCATTTCAGAGGTACTAAGATTCAGGAGTCACAAAACAATGGCAGAACTGGGGCTCCTGAAAATAAAAACCAAAACAAAAAAGGGTTCCTGCTTCTGAAACCTGTCCTCCTTGCACTGAAATTCCTTTTAGTGAAATATTAAATTTAATCAAACTAGATCTTTAATTTAGGGGATTAAAATCTGCTTACTGAAATCCAAATAAAATTTTTATATAAGCCTATCACCTATGATTATATCAAATGTCTACTGTTTATATCAATTTCCATCACTTTTCTGGAATTTGGCTTTCTTGCTCATGAGAACTCTTGATTTACACTTGGTTTTCTATAGCTAATAATTTTTGAACATGGGCAAAATGATGAACCTACAGAAGGACAATTCATGTCACATGACAGTGCCCATTCATCCCTTCCCCTGCTTCCTGACAACATTTATTCACTCCGAGAAGAAATCTTTCTTTCTGGGCATGTGCCTTCTTTCTTGGTCTTTGTATTAATGCTTTTTCTGGGTCTGCCTCTTTCCCTCTGTTTCATAACTCTTCTCTCTTTCTCTATCACCAGTCCTTTGTAGCTCTGTCCCTTATCCACAACCAACTCTCCCGACTGTGGCCTGAGCCTTCTCTTCTTTGGGAATGACCCTTCTGGAGGCCCTTTATCATTAGGTGTCACTTCACTATCCAGAGAGCTAGCTGGAAAATCACTGCCTCACCCAAGGCAAGAGTTTATCAGTTTGCTTTCAATAACTACTGATAAGATACAGGCTACTCTCTCTAACTTCTTCTGAGAGATAAAACTCCTTGTAACTATAAACAAATGTCACTACACATCAACTCCAGCTAGCACTAGTACTAGCTGACGCCATAAGCAAAGTATGTCATAAAGCACTAAACTAGAGCACGAATATAATCTAATTTCTGATTAACAAAGGATTTTTCCAAAACTAAAGACTTATTAGTAATGCAGAAGTAAATGACTTTGAAGAGAGAAGAGGCTAGAATTCTCATCTAAGTTAGAAATCGAATACTTACTTTTCCATTTCATAATAAGAAGATTCAAGAGGGGGTAAACCTCTTCATTAATAAGAAGGAACTGTTATAAGAGTACTACAATTTCTTTAATGCAGACATACCATTCCAGTCAAAGGTGCTGGCGTTGTGTCCGTATAGAAGTAAGTCGTTCCACCTACAGTTTCCTTCTGGATCACCTGACCAGAAGACGAAGTCTGAGAAACAGGATTATTAACAGGTGTAGAGGCACTAGAAGGCACCATATAATTGGCTGGATTTGGAGTATGACTTCTTCTTCTGGGAGCAGGTGAAGTATGCGGAGTTATCTTGGGGGAATGAAGAGGGGAAGATCCAGCAGACAATGACATTCCTGAAGAAGATGTAAAAAATTTTCTTAATGGACCAATCATTGGTTTTAGAGAAAAAATTGGGAAAATAAAATGCAAACATTCATTTGGAAGAAACATCATCCTTAGCAGATTTTAACTGCAAAGATAAAGGATATAGTTTTATCTTGTCCTGCTTTTTTAAAATGTTTGGGTCAAAGGCAATGTTACAAAAATTTATGTTTTCAAATGTAGCCATTTCCAAATAAATTAGCAAAGTTATTGCAAGAATAGTCTCCTCCATATCAAGGTTTACATCAGAAATGTCAACAGTACAAGTCATCAATGACTTAATACGTTACTTTAGAAGTGAAGTGGGAAAGATTAAATCCTTCTTTTATTACCGGCATATTTCTTTGTTTATGAATCATTTAAAATTATGGCTATTAACAATACTAAAACCACATATCCAAAATATATTAAGAGTATTAAAAATATGAACTATCTAATGAAGATGTACTAGATTTCTTTCAACCCTATACGATGAACAGAATTGGTTGAAAAAGCACAAGTGTATCTAGCCTTATTTGAAATGCCTGGTAGCTTGAACACCGTATTTTTTAAATCAAGTAGTATACTATCTTGATGCCTTTAGATTAAAACAACTGAAAATTTCCCCAGATGTACACTTTTTAAATTAGACAAACTGATATCAGTATGTTCTAGGGAAAGTTTTATTCAACCACAACTAATAAGAAACCATGAAATGCAGAGCACATTCTATTGGATACTGTGAAGACAGGCAAATCTGGAATCCTACAGGAGATTCCAAGCTAGCTGGTGAAACAAGACCAGGTCATATGTAAAAGACATAAAGTAACTTGCAAAAAACACTCAAATACAAATTAATTAACATAGTGCAAACTACATGCATAAATGCAGATGAAATGTAAATTAAAACTGGGTAGAGTTAATCGAAGGCTTAATGGAGGTGATCAGTTCTGAGCAGGGATTGAAAAGGATATCTAGAACTACAGTTAAACTTCTGAAAAAAAAATTAATTTCCCAGGAACTGTTTTCTGGTTATTTGAGGAATACCTAAATCCCTTCACCTTTGAAGAAATACGCCACCTTACAACCCAAGAAAAAGGTTACCAAAATGCCTCTGGTCACAGAAAAATTACTACAGAGATATTAGCTTCAATTTCCAATAATTCATAAAATGCCAACATTATGTTTTCTGAAAACATGTAGGTGAATAAAATAAGCTGAGAACTGAGATAACACTTAACTTTCTCTGGATAGCCCTTTGCCCTTTCTAAACAGCCTTGAGAGAATTATTCCATCTCGTTTTCAGAGCAACTACGAGGGGAGGCAGAGGAGACAGGTCAGGTTACAAGCACCTTGGTACAGAGCAGAATTCAGCTGCAGGGAGGTTTTGTTGTTTGACCAAGAACCATATGTGGCGAAGTCAACATCAAAGGCAGGACTCGAACCCAAGCCTCCAAATTCCCAACCTAGCACTCTTACGCTATAAAAATGTGTACTGTGTTGGTTATAAAATAGACCAGGGGTTCTCAGATATGTCTCAGATATATCTAAAAGAATACTTTAAAAATCTAAAATCCTTTTTAACAAACAAGATTCATAAAGAAGTCAAATTAAAATGTTAAGTCAAGTCAATGTGTTAAGATATAGGCCTCATTTTTATTTTTTATTTTTCTTAACTATACCACAGTTCTCTGCTTTTATCTAATATTATGCATTTAACCTGCAGGTTACTCTCTACAGCAAAAACTGGGAAGATTATTAAAAGATATTGATGTATTAATACTCCCCCTTTATCTAATATGAAATGTATTTAGTTAACTTTTCCTAAAGCTAGTCTCTAAGCCCTTCCAAGATATAACTGGCCAAGTCACCAAAGATGAGTAAATTTGTTTACAAGCTTTAAATTAAATAGCAGAAACAATCTAGTGACCAGTTCTTGAAAACACTCCGTGTGCCAGGCACTGATTTAAGGGCTTTACATACATCCCTTTACTTACACCTCACAACAACCCTGCAACATAGGTATATCATATTCATTTTACAAAGGAGGAAACACAGTAAGTCTAAGAACACTAAGTTATAAACAGCACAAAGGAGTAGAACCATACTACAGAAACAAGTGGTTAAGAAAAGTGCTGAATTAAAATGAACAAATTTGGCTGAAATCAAGGGAAGGTCTCTTCAAAGTTAAGAATTCTTAGTTTAAAATGACATCTTCCATTGCACATAGCTTAATGTTTGATCATAGGGATCTTTTGCTTAAAAAGAACCTAAAAAGGTTTCGGGAATCCATTTGATATAATAAAACAAGATTTTCTTCAAAGAGCAAATCAGATACATTACAGTAAGTTAATTCTTCCTAATCTAAAATCATATATATCTCTCATGTAAATACTCTCTCATAACTTCAACTTCTATCTTTCCCTATACAGGGAGAGGGGGAACTACCTGTGATTATTATTATAATACCCTGATATATACTGGTACTCAATCAACAGAACACTGCAGCAAATGGAGTAATATGAGAGCCAATCCAGAAAAATGAAAATTGGTATATAAAAAATGCTGAATTAGAAATTTTACTTTTGTGTTGAATTTGTTTGCATTACTTTTGCCAATTTACTGTTAGAATGACATTTGAGTGACATCACAGACACAATAACTGCACCATAACTTCTTATTAAGTGATTATGTCAACTGAGATACTTAAGTCATGCCGGATAAATTAATTGCTTTTAGTCATTTGAAAAACCCTTCTTAAGAGAATCTAATTTAAGCGAACATGAGGAACAATGCAGGAATTTCACCTAATGAATTAACCAGAGCAATTAACAAAATTTTTTAAAATGAGACATACAAAGTGTCAAGGCCAATTTTTTGAGGCAAGAGTGTCATAGTTTTGGATAACACACACACACACATACCCACACAAAAAAAATTAAAAAACAAGACTCTTGTAAACAATAAGAGAATTCACCAAAGTAAACGGTTACAAAACAGCGTTCCTAAATGCAAGCAACCAGTGATTCTGGAAAATGATAGGCTTGCATAACACGAACACCCATCCTCAACCCCTACCAGTATTACAAATACACAGAACTGCTGAAATTGTAAAGATACAGCTGAGATAAAAAGAAAAAAAAAAAAAAAATCTCTGAGAACCAGAAGGTAAGGCAGAATTTAAAGCCAAGAGGTTATGCCTTGGGAGGTTTGGGGGATCACAACCTAGATGAGGTAGTTTCTATGGGCTGAGGCTTTAAGCCCATAAGGGCATATGACATGTGGAGAAACGGAAGTAAACTCCTGTGTAAAAGCCAGGATTCTGAAGGGCTGCACCTTCTATCAAAGTAAGACCAAAAAATTTCTACCAACTGGTCCACAGAAGCAAAAGGGAAATTTGTCTGTGGGAAGAGCAATGAAGGAAAAGAGAAGTAGGTTAGGATGGTTGTTTTAAAAGAAATGGGAACCCCACGGCTGAACCATGCATAGGTGTGTAGGAGTGAAAATTCCCATGAGACCATGTACAAGAATCCCAATGAGAGACTACCAAATAACTTGAATCTGCACTGGAAAAATCTCTTGGGCACCTGAATGAAGCAAACACAAAACTGTTCTGATCAACAGTTCCACAGCCCAGAGCACACAGGACCCCTTCCCCAAAAATAATCCCACTTAAGGGAACTCCAAATCAAATTGAGAATCCAGCATGTACAATATATTTGAGAAACACTGAGAACAAAAAACCTCCAGATAATAGAGTCCATAAAAGACTGTAAATTAATTGCAACTAAAATGATTAAGGACGTGAGAAAAGAGGTGACAATTATAATCACAGAACAGGACATCACATACAATTTTAAAAAGAACAGACTAGACCCACTAAAAATGAAAAAATCATTGAAATTAAAGGGGGAAAAAACTTCAACAGATGAGTTAAATAGCAAAGTAGGCACAACCAAAAAGAAACAATAAACCAGAAAAAAGATCTGAGGAAATTACCTAGAAATAAAGCTTGGAAATATGAAAGAATGATTGAGAGACATAGTATAGAATGAAAAGATAAATTTCCAGGAGATAAAAGAACTAGAGAAGCAATATTCAAACAGAAAAGAATCATAATTTTCAAGAATTAATTTACAAATAAGTCAGCATTCAAGAAGTCCTTAAGTTCTAAACAAAATAAATAAAAATAAATCCCTTCAGACTAATTGTATGAAACTAAAGCATGCCAAAGATAAAGAGAAAACCTTAAAAGCTATCAGAAGACAAATTACCTGAAATAAAAATGCATTAGCAACTCCACACAATGAAATAATATATTCAAAGTAAGAAGGAAAAAATCATTGTCATCTTGAAATTTTATACACAATTTTTAAATGAGGGGCAAAATACAGAAATCTTCAACTTTTGTCATGCACATCTCTTTGGTGACTGAACAATTAAAGGATCAACCCCATTAAGAAGAAAATTCTCTTCCCCAGAAGGCATGGAAAATAAGAATACGTGAGTAAAACAATCTGAGATAGGCTAAAGTATAACTAAATTCTAGACAATTCTAACATTGAAATACCGGGAATAATGATCAAAGTTAAAGCATTAATATTTTTCTTAAAATAACATTTTTACCACCTTTGTCTTCAACAACTTTAGACTTAGAGAAGTATACATGATGAAAATCTAGGAGTAACCACTATAAATACAGAAACTCAATACATCACACCATATTAAAAAATTACCTCAAAATAGATCAAAGCCCTAAATGTAAGAACTAAAACTATAAAACTCTTAGCACGAAATAGGTGTAAACTCTTGTGACCTTGGTTATGCAATGGTTTCTTAGATATGACACCTAAAGCACAGGTAATGAAAGGAAATAATAAATAAATTCGACTTCATTAAAACCTTTTGTGCTTCCAGAACATTATCAAGAAAGTGAAAAGATAACCCAGAGAATGGAGAAAATATTTGCAAATCTATATATCCGAAAAGGCTCTAGCATGCATAATATATAAAGAACTCTTATAAAGCAGCAACAACAAAAAAAACATGATTAAAAACGGGTAAAGAATATGAATGGACATTTCGCCACTGAAGACACACAAATGACCAATAAGCACATGAGAAGAAGCTCAACATCATTAGTCACCAGGAAAATGCAAACCAAAACAATGAGACACTACTTCATGAACTCATTAGGATGGTAAAATTAAAAAAAAAAAAGACAATAACAAGTGTTGGTGAGGACGTGGGGACATCGGAACCCTCATAATTGTTGGTAAAGATTGTAAAATGGTGCAGCCACTTTGGAAAACATTCTGGCAGCTCTTTGAAAGGTTAAACATGGAGTCACCATAATACCCAGCAATTTCACTTCTAGTTATATTACCCAAGAGAACCAAAAACATATGTTCACACAAACATCTGTACATGAGTACTCACAGCAGCATTATGTATAATAGCCCCAAAGTGGAGACAACTCTAATATCTATCAGTTGATCAATGGATAAACATAATGCAACATTATTCAGCCATAAAGAGGAATGAAATAGCAATACATCCTAGAGTATGAATGAACCTTGAAAAGATGATGCTAAATTAGTAACACCAGACACAAAAAAACCACACGTCATGATTCCATTTATATGAAATCTAGAATAGGTAAATCCGTAAAGACAGACAGTAGGGTAATGGCTGCCAGAGACTGGGGGAGAGCAGGAAACTCAGTAGTTACTACTAATTGATACAAGAGTTCTTTTAGGGGTGATGAAAATTTTGTGAAATTAGACAGTGGTGACAATTGCACAAACTTGTGAATTTACTAAAAATCACTGAACTGGACACTTCAAAATGGTGAATTTTATGATACGTGAATATCTAAAAATATATTTAACATCTAAATCATTGCTGCGGCTGGAGGGGGAAGGGAGGGAAGAATCAAGAAAACTTCATTAATCCAACAGAAAAGAGAGGGAAAACAGCAATAAAATGTAAGGAAAAGAAAGAAGAAAGTATCCCTTTATATTAATTAACAATGAAAAAGATTTCAATAAGCATAAACTTAACTAAAAACATGCAGAATCTATATGCTAAAAGTCTACTGACAGGAGAAAGAAGATGGCAGCATAGAGAAGAGTGGAAGTTAGTTAGTGCCCCTGGAACAACTAATTAAACAGCCAGGAACAACTAGAAAATAATCTGGAATAACTGCAGGGGGACAAACGTGACCGTCCACTCATCATACACCAATCTGAATTGGGAGGAATACCCAAGATCGCAGCACAAAAGCTGTAAGTAAAGACTGCACACCTGGGCTGGGAGCCCCCTCCCCCCACAGCCCAAACTGCAAAGCCTCCTAGTGCCAGAGAGCAGCACTCTCCCAGCACGCAAATATAGCTCAGCTGAGCTCCAACTGGGGCTTTAATTAGCACACGTGATCTGCTCAATACAAGCTATGAATCCCCAAAAAACAGAGAGGCTTTGGTGACAACTGACTCTGGGAGAGCCCAGAGGACCGTGTGCTGTCTCTGGTGGACAGGTGAAATGGGGGGGTGGGGGGCAGACTGACCCTGAAGGGGGTCTTTCTGCCCCTTTTTCAGCTCAGTGGAGAAAGCCTCACCCATTTTCAATTCTCAGCGCTCAGACCCAGACAAGGGTGGAGATAGCAGAGTCAGACTGTTCAAATGCAAATGACCTCTCCCTAGGGGATATATCTTCCCTAAGAAAAAAGAGGCGGTGCAAAGCTCTACTACCCACCTTCCATTCAGAACCAGACCCCAGAGCCTGGGGGAAAACAGCCACGGGCCACACCTCTTACACCAGTCTGGAGCTACAAGCTGACAGGTGCCACCTGCTGAGTGGAAAAGCACAGTGACTTGAGGCCTCACAGGTAGTACCAATCTTCTAAGACACCCTCAGGGAGACCTGAAACTATTGCCTCCTTCCAAGACCTGAGCCCATTCTCATCTAGGAAAACCTTATTGGGGTAACCAAGGAGGCCAGATGTCTAGACAACAGAAAACTACGACCTACACTAGGAGGGGCGATGTTATGGCCCAGTCAAAGGAACAAACTTACACTTCAACTGAGATACAGGAATTTAAACAACTAGTGCTGGATCAATTCAGAAAGTTTAGGGAAGATACGGCAAAAGAGATGAAGCATATAATGAAACCACTGGGCATACATAAAGTAGAAATTGAAAGTTTGAAAAAAACTGGCAGAATCAATGGAAATGAAAGGCACAACACACGAGATGAAGGACACAATGTAGACATACAACAGCAGATCTCAAGAGGCAGAGGAAAAACTCAGGAACTGCAGAAAAAGACACCTGAGAGCCTACACACAAAAGAACAGATAGAGAAAAGAATGGAAAAATATAAGCAACTTGTCAGGGAACTTAAGGACAAAACAAAATGCAGGAATGTATGTGTCATGGGTGTCCCAGAAGGAGACGAGAAGAGAAAGGGGGCAGAGGCAATAACAGAGGAAATAATCAATGAAAATTTCCCATCTCTTATGAAAGACATAAAATTACAGATCCAAGAAGTACAGCATACCCCAAACAGAATAGATCTGAATAGGCCTAGGCCAAGACACTTAATCAGATTATCAAACGTCAAAGATAAAGACTCCTGAAAGGAGTAAGAGAAAAGCGATCCATCACATAGGATCACAGAGGAAGCTTGATAAGACTATGTACGGATTTCTCAATAGAAACCATGAAGGCAAGAAGAAAGTGGGGTGATACATTTAAGATACTTAAAGAGAAAAACCACCAACCAAGAATCCTATGTCTGGCAAAACTGTCCTTCAAATATGAGGAAGAGCTTAAAATATTCTCTGACAGACAATGACAAGAGTTTGTGAACAAGGTATCTGCTCTACAGGAAACACTAAAGGGAGCACTACAGACAGGAAACGACAGGAGTAAGAGGTTTGGAACACAGTTTTGGGAGATAGTAGCACAGCAATGTAAGTAAACTGAACAAAGATGACTGTGAATATGGCTGAAAGAGGAAGGTTAGGAGCATGTGGGACACCAGAAGGAAAGAGGAAAGATAGACTGGGACTGTTTAACTCAGTGAAACCTGGGATGCTCAACAGTTGTGATAAAAGGTACAAATATATTTTTACATGACGTAAAACAAATGAATGTCAACATTGCAAGGTGTTAAAAATGGGGTGGGATTAGGGTAAAAATACAATCAATGCAAACTAGAGACTACAGTTAACAGAAACATTGTATTATGCTTCCTTTAATATAACATAGGCAATATACCAAAGCGAAATGCATATGGGTGGGGGCTCACAGGGGAAGGGTATGGGACTCTTGGCATTGGTGATGTTGTCTGACTCTTTACTCTACTTTAGTTTAATGCTATCTTTCCTTTTTTTGCTTCCTAGCTGTCATGTTTTGTTTCTTGTTTTTTTCCCTCTCTTCCTTTTTTCTTTTCCTCCTGTCTCTCTACCTTCTTTGACTCTTCCTCCTCCTTTGTGGAAGAAATGGAGATGTCCTTATACAGATAGTGGCGATGGTGGTGATTACATAAATATGTGACTATACAGGGAACCATCGATTGTTTACTTAGGACGGAATGTATGGTGTGTGAACAAAACCATCTTAAAAAAAAAGGGGTCGATGAAGAAACCTTGAGGGCACTATACTGAGTGAAATAAGACAGACACATAAGGACAAATATTGCAGGGTCTCACTGATATGAACTAATTATAATATGTAAACTCATAGACATGAAATGTAAGTTATTAGGATATAGCATGAGGCTAAAGAATGGGGAGCGGTTGCTTAATATAAGCAGTATGTTCAACTAGGGTGAACTTTAAACGTTTGGAAATGGACAGAGATGATGGTAGCACGTTGTGAGAATAACTAAAAGTGCTGAATGGTGTGTGAAGGTGGTGGAAAAGGGAAGCTCAGAGTCACATATGTCACCAGAAGGAAAGCTGGAGGTTAAAAATGGTAATGTATAAAACAATCAATCTTGTGGTGGACAATGTCTGTACAAATATTAGAAATCTCTCTCATGAACTAGAACAAATGTATGACACTATAACCAGAAGTTAATAATAGAGGGGCATATAGGAAAAAATATATACCTATCGCAAACTATATACTACAGTTAGTAGTATTTTAACATTCTTTCATCAACAGTAACAAATGTACTATACCAATACTATGAATCAATAATGGAGGGGTTGTGGTGAGGGGTATGGGAGGATTTTAGTTTCCTTTTTTTGTGTGTCTTTATTTCTTTAATGAAAATGTTCTAAAAATTGAAAAAAAATTAATTGTGGTGATGGATGCACAGCTGTATGATGGTACCATGGGCAAGTAATTGTACACTTTGGATCTTGGAAAACTGTATGGTATGTGAATAATCTCAACTTAAAAAAATGGAAAAAAAAGTCTATTGACAGAGAAATGGAAAGAAATGCCCATCTTTATGTTACAAAGATATCAATTCTACCCTTAACTGATCTAAAAATATAATGCCAGTTCAATAAAAATAACAGTATTTTTTTAAACAGACAAGCTAATTAGTGATATGTATGTGGAAAAATAAATAATGAGAACAGCCAGGAAAATCACTAAGAAAGAGAAACAACAAAGGAAGAACAAGGAAAAGAAAACAGAAAAAGAAAAAGAAGAAAAAAAGGGGGAGAGGGATGTAACCTCATTAGATATTTAAAAGTGATAAAAAGCTAGGGTAACTTTTGATAGAGGCTTGCATGAATAGCTTTCCAGTACAATAGAAAAGGGCACCAAAATTCACCTCAAATACATCCAAAAAAATCAGCGTAAGATAAAGCAGCAGTCAAATGTAACAAGTTCCTAGTCATCACTAAAGGACCAAATGAATAAAGATATAAACAAACAGATGGTTATTTAGATAAAATAAATAAAAGCTGACTACCTATGTCACTCTTTACACCCACATAAATTTCAGATGAATTGAATATTTCAGGTTAAAATGAAATGAAAAATTTCTCAAAGAATATTTTTAAAAATATAACGCTGTTATGAAGACACAAAATCCAGAAGCAGAAAATGTTAATCAATTTAATGTTTTTTAAAAGTTCAATTTTTACACAGCGAAACAGATATTTGCGACATTTAATAAAGGGCTAACGTGCTTAATACATAAAGTTCTTCAAATCACTAAGAGAATAGAAAGCAACCAATAGAAAACGAACAAATGCTGCAGTCAGTTAGTTCACAGAAAAGAAAATTAAATACCTCCAACATATAAAAAGATGTTTGGGTTTACCCATGAAAAGATGCAAATTAAAACTGGCATACCATTGACAGCTTCTCAGATTAGCAGAGATAAGCAAGTTTAATGCAACAATCATCAAAAGAATGTGTGGCACACAGGACCAGCTTTTGGTATCAACTGTTACAATCTCTTTCGAAGACAATCTGGCAATACCTATCCACTAAACCTTTCTATGGGCATGATAATGATTAACAGTTCAAACAGTGAAAGTTATAAAATGAAAAGTAAATGCTGTGAACTCCATGAAAGTGGAATTACTGTCTTGCTGCTCTTTGTGGCCTGTGGGAGTCATTGAATAAATGCCTCATATTCATGAATGTTAAGGAAAATAGTAGAGACATTCCTTTAAAAATTGGGAACAAGACAAAAATTACTACTAGGACCACCTCTGTCTAACACTGTACAAACAAAAGGCCCTAACCAAAACAACAAGACAATAAGAAGAAATTAAGGGAGAAAGGATTGGAAAGGAAGAAACAAAACATCATTATTTGAAAATTATCTAATTACCCAAACACAATACTCCACAAAATATTAGAAAATACAGAGTTTATCAAGGTGACCAACATACAAAAATCTGCATATCCACACATCAGAAATAATCGATACCAACAAGTACTAAAAAAAAAAAAGTCTGGAAATAAATCTAACAAAATATGTGTAAGACCTGAACACAGAAAATTATAAAATTTTGCAGGAAGACATTAAGGAAGACCTGGAGAAAAACTGGAGATAGCCTGTGTTCCGAGGAAGTCAATATTCAATGATGGTGATTCTCTTTGTATACATCTAAAGATTCAATATACCATGCTGCTTCATGTAACCACACATCTGCAAAGCTGTTTCCTCCTCTAACGCATTAGTAACAGTCCTTGCCAACACCGAATTCTCTAAACCTCATCCTCATGGTAAATTCCAATTCATTCTTTTACAATATCTTCTTACTCCATAAAGATGTTCTTGATACTCATGCTTAAAAACTGTTCCCATACTTTCTTTGTACTTCTTTACCTTTTGCTGCAACCACACTTGATTCAGTTATCTCTTTCCTCTTCTTCATAGAGAACTGTGCCTAATCCTCTCTGTATTCCCATCTATACACATAATGGCACACTGTCAGTACACAATTAATTTGTTGAAAAGAGATGGATTCAGAGGTGAAGATTTCTTCTTTTTTGGTATCAACAATCAAGATGCTAAATATGGCAATAGCTACGTTCATGACAATGGTAGGAATGGCGTGTGCCATCAACAGAAGTGCCTGAGTTATGTGAAGTTGAAAGCAGAAAAAAAGTAAACTTGATAGTAAAATATTATCAAGTTGCATAAGATGTGGGTCAGTCATCACTATTTAAAAGCAAATGTAAACAACCCATGAACTACTGGGAAAGAACAAGAGGAATTTGAAAGAATGGGGTAAAAGGCAGTCTTTTGACAGAGCAAAGCCTGTTGCTCCTGTGTTACTGTTTCAAGGTCAATGTAGCCTGGGTAAACACAGGTTTCAATAATAATTTCAACGAAGTTTCAATAACCGAACTAAATCTCTAATAATAAATTGTTATGTAATCACTACATTAAAGACAATGGTTTAGATTAGAAATTAACAAATTATATCTCATATTGAACAGATAAGCTTGACTTGAAGACAAAGAGAAGTATCATCTTCTTAACAACAGGGCCAATATTTGGGGCCTCATCCAACAGAAAATCAAACTAAGGAACTTGCATAATCATACTTGTGACTCCAAAAAACAAAGATACTACTACAAATACATTATTTCTTAACAGTGCACAGGTACAGTCCCCCAGACAGACGCTTACTATATTTATAACAGGGTTTTAACATATTAAGAAGTAGTAAATTCTTGTCACTGACTGTGCTGATGATGAATTAAGGGTGTATATGAAAGGTCAATCCCAAAGCTGAATTCAGAACACTTTTGCCCCCCACTATTTCAGTACTTCAAAGACAAGCTTCATTTCTTAGTTCTTTTCTAGCCACTTAGCAGATGGGAAAAGTGAATTTAGGAAGGAACTTAATTGTAATCGTGATTATGATTAAAAGTTTGGCCATCATGGAGTTATTTGAAATTTGATGTAATTTGTCACAAAAATCCCCAAGATACTCTAGGTAACTATTCTAGATGCAGGATAGACTTCTATTACATAGAAACTTCTGATAAATAAATGTTAAAAAGTAATGGAATAACCTTAGAAATACACTAAACTGTCTTATGATGTTGATGATTACTGTATAACTAAAACTGCTTTAAAATATAGTCCTTAGAGTTTTCCAGTAAATTTAGAAACAGAGATCCTTGGAGAGGGTCTGGAGATTCACTAGAACTCCCCAGGCTCAACACATGTTATCCTCATGGCTGGGATTTACTACAGCAATATAGTACACATGCACAGCTGGATCACACTGGATCCAGGTGGAGTCTAGAGGAATCCTACTGCTCTCCCCCTCCCATGTGGGCTCACACTGCACACTCTTCCCCCCAGCAACATATGTACTACATACATGTTCAGAGAATCACGCCCATTAGAAACTCAGTGCTGAAGGTTTTTACTGGGGCCTGGTCACATGGGTATCCTCTGCCTGGCATACACCAAAATTCCAGACTTCTAGAAGGAAAGCAGATGTTCAGCATAGCCTGCATTGTTTGCACAAAAAGTCTAGATGCAGTGAATTACCCTTATCAGTTAGGGGAACAGTGGGGACACTCCCAAAAACCAGATTCCCAGACCCAGCCAAGGGCCAAACTGGCAAGCAGGGCTTTCTAAAGAGAATAGTCTTGGCCTTCTGTGTTAACTCATTTCTGCACAGATACCTTGAATTGTCTCCAGTACAGTCGCTCCTTTGTCATAATTCTGCTCTAGAGTGAATATTTTTTCATAGAGAAATATTAAGGCAAAGTGTTTTATTTTTCACATCTGAATATATGTCTTGGGGCAGGGGTAGGGGAAAAAAAGCCTTAACTCATGACAATGTATGTGGATTGCATTACTTTTTATCCATATATATTTAGAAAAGAGGTAACATATATTAGTGGCTATGAAAAGCAAAGACAAATAAAATACAGCTCATATGGGAAGGACCTGAACCTATGTGTTTCACTGGCTCTACCTCTAGTATCTGAGATACCTAAAAACACACACTGATAAATACATACGTTATGGCTTAAAATAAAATTTCAGCTATCCCTAAAGAGAACAGACTTATTAATATTATAAGTGATGGTCATACTTCAGCTTCTAGAGGCCATTCAAAAAGTCTACTTATTGAAATATTAGAAGTACACGAAACGAAATTCTGTTCTTAGCAAACTGCTATTGCACTTGTGGAGGAATCCTGAAGAGGATCGTGTAAGGCCATAATTTGGCAAATCCATCATCAAAATAGCTACTTTCAATTTCAATAGCTTAAAAATTATTTATAGTCTTTGTCCTAGAAATTATAGTTCTGGAAGGGATCCTAAAGAAATAATCCTAAATCCTAAATCCTATAAAGCTCTTTATAATTAAGATAAATGTGTATACATAGACATATATGCTGCCTTTTAAAAGGCAATGCTGGAACTCAACTTTTTAATAAATAAAATCAGTTTTAAACACCTGATTGACAACTTGAAGATAAGAGAAAATCCTGTCAATCAACTGAAGTTTATTAAAGTGGTAAGAAAGGTTTTAGAGAAAAAGAGCATATTATAAGTTATACTCCACGATGTACAACTACATTTTCCCCATGCTGAAAAGCTGTTTGAATACTTAATAACGTAACCTAAAGTGAAATCAATTTCTTTTAAGTTTACATTTTGAATAACTTTTAATATGTTTGTACAAATATTAGCTATTATTAGTCTTATAATGAAATACATAAATTACAAAATCCTAAATTAAAAAATCCTTAGTTAAAATTTTCACTTCATGATAATCACCCCATTTAAAGACTCACCCTCAAACTCTGAATTATCTTGTACAACAAAATCATAAGAATCTAATTCATGAACTTGCCAGTAGTATAAAAGACTTAGAAACTTTCCATTTCTAATTTGAAAATATACCAAACCACACTTCTCCCCATTTTACAAATAAGACAAACAGAGCCCAATGGTAGCCAGCAATTTGTTCATATTCAAACTCAGTGATGATAGAACTGAACTAGAATCTAGATTCTTTGGCTATTACTAGGTCCGACAGAGCAAATGAATTTTAACCTATGTTTAAATCCTTAATGGTCATATAAAAATAATGCACTTAGAAGGAAGAGTTACCTGTAAAGGGAAACTATGATTAAAGGTGTATTTAAGGCAGAAGGATTGTCCAATTTCAAACATATCATAAACTGCCAAAGCTAAGAGAGACTGGTATGACCAACTGAAAATATTTAACTGCTAAAGTTTCTAGCATTCTTCAATAGCCTCAAAATTATACCATCAGTCCTAAAAGTTTAAGTTAGGGACCATGAAAAGAGACATGTTACTATGTAGCTATGTATGACTATGATGGACAACAGTGATTAAGAACGCTGATAACTTGGATTAGAATCAAGAGTTTCTGAAGAAATCTTGTAATGTGTAATAATATAAATAAATGTTTGGATTTTTTTCCTTCTTAAAAAATATTATACATTTGATGATATGGATTTTTTTCTCCCCAAAAAGGCTGTTATTAAATTAATAGCATGCATTTCATAATAGAGGGAATCTTACATTCCAAAAATATGATGTCTTGGTTGTGGTTTTGGTCACTTTACTGCCCAAAAAGATGACAAATGGCAATAATCCTTGAAGATCTTGCCATCAAGTAAGAGAGCAGTAACAAAATATCTTACTAAATAAAACAAATTTTTTAAAAACTGATTTTTTACCAAATTTTAACCTGGGAATATTTTGCCACCTTTTGAGCCGCCAACTGAGATGAGAAAAGGAGCTTTAAAAAGTGAATACAAAGATTTGATTGAGACAGGCATCATATAGCCATGTGTATATTTTAAATGTGGATCTGATCCTACAAATGATTGTGTAATATAAAACAAGTCTCCATCCAAAAAAGCAGAATTGGGAAGCAAAAACTAAAATAATACTGGTTTTACTTCTTTCCTCATAATCCTTTTATCATTATATCATGCAAAATACAACTAATAAACTTCAAGTCAAGCTGTATGTAAGTTCACTTGTCCAAAGCCCAATTCTCCAAACTCTGCCAAAATGATAGATCATTTGCACTTCTAGTCTAAACAATAAAAAATATTTGAAAGAATCAACTGAAATATGACTAATATTCCCATAATTCCTACATATTTTAAATCATACTAATTTTCAAATAATTAATATTTATAAATCCTTTGACTCTAAACTACAAAATTAGAAGAGCTTCTGCAAATATTTGATCAAAATATTCTCTAAGCCATCCCATGCCCTGTTTTAAAAAGCCTCCAAAAAAGAAAATCCATAGTATTCCTGCATAATTTATTATGGCCTAGAATATTAGGTTAAGGAAATTTTTCTTAGTGTACCTTAAATCCTTCACGTTTCAGTTAAAAGCTCCATTTAATTAAATATTGTAATTATTCTCATTTCCTCACAGATTGATACCAAAAAATACTATAGTTTTTACAGGCAAAAAGTTATCAATTACAAAGAGCATATTTCAATATTAGCCTTAAGCCAATGTATTTACAGATCTAATAAAATATTTATTCGTCAAATTAAGTTCAATTTAATCCTAAAACCTTCAAGCCACAAATGCATCTTTCAAAGATGAAAGAACTGAAATGCCAAAAGGTTTACTTGAGAAAAATGTTCATAACCCCATGTGAAAAAAGGGTAACTTGGATTCATAAGTAGACTGAAAAATCCTAGGCTGACCTCTCAGGACATATAATTCTTCTTGCAAACAGGAGTAAAATTTCTATACTTTAAAAGAATTTTTCCATGAAGTTCTGTGATAAAATGAAAATGGAGTCAGTAAGAATACTGATGTTAATTGCCAGAACTGATTCTTTCACAAACCCTGTTTTCACAACAGCAACCCCTTATGATTAAGGGAATTAAAAACTGCTGAACTCAACAATCCCTTCAGTTAAGCAAACAGACCCCTCATAGAGCTGTCCAACGCTGCCCAAACTATCCATCCTTTAGTCGAATCAGTCAGTTTCATGAATTGTAGGATTTATCTTCAAGTCCAGTGCTGACTCAGAGGGTAGCTTGTTCCCTAGAGAAAACAACCAACAAAAATCAGAACAGCTACTGCTCATAAGCTCTTCAACACCCAAGTGGAAAGGACAACTTATTGGGTCCAAAAAAAAAAAAATAGTTCAACTTCCTTTCAACTAAAGAAGTAACCAATAAACCAAAGGCATCTCTATAGCATAGGCAGTTCTTGGCTAAAGCCTACACTCAGTTACAGCAAGAAACATTAAATAGCTAACTTAAAGTTTACAAAAAATCTATCACACAAACCAGATGGTATCTCACTGAGGAAGAAATATGAAGCAGGGAATATAAATAGAAAGTATTCCAAGGGCCTAAGTGGTTTGTTTTTTTTTTTTAATAATCTTTGGAAAACTGCTTTCCTGAGATGAGGGGTGAGGGGAACAATTAAATATCTCTACTTGGAACTGTCTACAGTGGCTTTCTTTGCTTAAGCACTAATTGTTTAGCTCAATGTTACATAATTTCTTAAATGCAAGGTCCTCATTCCCTAGTCAGAGAAAATAATCTGAATCAAAAGATAAAAGGAGTAAAATGTTCTGTTTCAAGAACTGCAATACTGACTCACCTTTCCTACTAATATCTAAAACCAAAAAAATCAACATGAATAGTCTTTTAGCTACAAATTATGCCACAACAAAACAAGGGAACCTTTCTATTTCATGAGTTAGGGGTCTTGTCTAAAATAATATTCTATTATAGAAAAGGAAAATTTAAAAACTTAAAGGGAACCAGAGAGTTCAAGCTAATCTCACAACACTGAAATGTCATTTTGTTCTTACACACAAATGAAGTTTTATAAAAGGTTTTCATAAAACAAATACGTTACTCAAGACTGCCTCCAGAAAGAATCATGAAGATGACTTGTATAACTTTTCATGTTTTAAAATTTATTAATGCTATTAATTATTCAAGTATGAAAATATACCCTTATCAAAAAACTTCCTTTCTCATTTCCAAGTTTTAATATGGAAACTTCTTGATTCTCAGTCACGAATCTCAATGCCTGAGAGGTCAGACTTGTGCAGGGCCATGTGTGAAAACTGCAGTCATTTGAATACAGGCATCTGACACTTCGGTTAATTCGCAGTTTTGTTTTTTTTCTGTAAGGCCTCACTGATTGCTCATTTTCCCAGCTTTTCTACCTAGCTTCCAGGAGCATTAAGCCCTAATGAACAAAGGAACCCAGTGTATGTGCTCAGTGATACCTGTTCTGTATCGACCTTCAGAAAACTGACAAAATAGTCACTGAGATAATTTCCTGTATTCTGTGGTTCAGATGAGGAGTCCCAGTTGAGAAAGCCTGCAACCCTCCCAGCATTCTTAACCTGTTCACTGGGAAATTCCCTCCAAGGGAGAAACAGGTCACCTACGTGGGTGGTTTTCAATAACCAGTAGAATCCCAGGCTTCCAGAAATACTTAGGAGTTCTACAAATGCTTGACTTTAATTTCTTTTCTTTTATCCCAAATGCAGGTCCAAATTAGTACACACTGGTTTTTTAAATACTAGAGGTCATCACCAACACCCTTAACCTGTGCCAGTTTAAGATATTTTCATGCTGACCTCAGAATAAAGCTGCTCTTTCCTGCCTCCCTGTGCATATGTATGAATTTTTTATTAGGGAGGTTGTGAATCGCAATAATTTTTATTGAAATTTACATATATTCAGATAAAATTGAACAAATGAGTGCATAGTTTATCTGTGTAAATCATGATTTATATTTTACCATGATTTTTAAATATGGAAAAATGAAGACTGTGTTCAACAAAACACAATGCAGCTTTGTTATTCCCACCAAATAATTTTATTAGTAAAT
Organism: Choloepus didactylus; assembly: GCF_015220235.1. Lineage (NCBI taxonomy): Eukaryota > Metazoa > Chordata > Mammalia > Pilosa > Megalonychidae > Choloepus > Choloepus didactylus. Next base: position 11,549,275 of record NC_051318.1, read on the forward strand.
TAATAAATCTGACCCTGTAAACACCAGGTTTGTCTGTTTTATATAATTTTAGATTTGGGGATTCAATATAGGCTTTTACATCACAAAAATTCTGCTGCTTTGAAAAGAAACTCCTGCAAACCACTGTTCTAAGCTCTAATTAAGTTTTGGTTTCACAGGTTCCTTAGGGGGCAGAAATGGTAATTAAGGCTGATGTTTCTGAAGCCTGCTGAGCTGCAAGTTCCTGCTATACAGGTGAACTCTACTCCATTTTTCCAGTCTTATCGCCTACTAATCTTGTCTCCCCACATTCCCACAAATCTGAAAATACAATGCACCAAACTCTGGAATACTAATGGCAAATAAAGCTGGCAAAGATTTTAGGAGAGAGGTACCAGGTACTTTAAACGAATGAAAAATTTCTCTATCTCTGAGCCATTTTTCACTAATTTTTCTATGGTCTTACTCATTTTTACCAGCCTGGTCAAAAATCTAGTAATTTTAATTTAAAACAAAATAAAACTCTTCTGATAATTCTGAGACTGTGGCTCTCCAAAATGTCCTTTAGAGTACTTCACAAATGGCAAACTTCAAAAACATTTGTTTAAAGATAAATCAAAAAGAAACTCCACATAATGGTCCGTCCATGGTATTTGGATGGTATGGTGAATTATATGGCATGTTACTACATCTCAATAAAATTGCATTAAAAAGGACACTATCAAGAAAGTATAAAGACAGAATACAGAACAGGAGGAAATATTTGCAAATCATGTATCTATTAAGGGTCTAGTACCTAGAATATATAAAGAACACTTTCATCCCAACCGCATAAAGATAAACATAAAATCAATGTTTATGCATAAACTGCATAGACAAACATCCCCATTAAAAAACCGGTCAAAGGACCAGATTAGACATTATTCCAAAAAAAAGATGTAAATGATCAACAAGCACATGCAAAGATGTTTAATTTCATTAGTCTTCTGAGACATGAAAATAAAAATCACAAGATATTTTTACCAAATAAAATCTTAAAATAAACATAAAACTGTACATCACAAAGAGCAAACCCCAGTGAAATCTATGTACTATAGTTAGTGTAATTATAACATTTTTTCATCATTTATAACAAAGATACCACACTAATGTACAATATTAATAATAGGGAAAGCTGTGTGCGGGAGGGATATATGGGAACTCTATGCTCGCTGCATGATTTTTCTGTAAATCTAAAATTTCTCTAATTAAAAAATAGGTGGGGGAAAAAAAGTCCAAGGTAGAGCTCTAGTAAACATGGTTTGCACCTTAAGTTTTATATTCCCTTCAGATAAAGAGAACTATCCACATGAGCTACTCAAACTGCTATTCAAAATCATGACCACTTAGAGGCCTGATAGTTAGCCAATACGCACAGGTACCAAGATACACTCATTTTAAAACAAAACAGTACCAGTTGGTAAAGAGCCCTGCCCTACTCTAGTCCTCCACAGACCTCACTGGAATTCCCCAGAGCCAGCTATTCCAATCCTGACTTAGGATTTTCTTCACACCTGTTTGTTCACTCTTTTCCTGACTCAGATTGAATTACCTTCTGAAAGTTCAGAAACTTGGGAAATGGAAACATTTCTATACTCTATATTGGCTAAACTGGTTAAAACAAATGGGGGGAAAAAGCAACAAATTTCTTTGATTCTCAATTGTGTTTGAAACATTAAAAACAAAAAAATACACACACACAAAAAACCCCAATCGATCCTTTAAGAACCATCTCAAATATTTCTTTTCCCATGAAACTTTTTTCCTGGTTACCTTCATTCAAGTCAGATAAAAGCTCAACTTCCTTCAAAATTTTTCTGGCATTTTAAACCTACTTTCTGTAGAAGCAAAGGGAACCTCCTATTGATTTTTTTAAAATACAGAAAAAGGCCAATGTTTCAAATCTGAAGTTTCCAATTTAGTAGGTCTGAGATAAGGCGTGGAGAATATTTTCGAAGCACCCAAGGTGATTTCGATCTGTACCTACATATGAAAGCTTTCTGGGAGCATCACAGGAAGACTGAGCATGTGACTTAACCAACAAAAATAGACCAAAAAGATCTCAAGAAATCAAAAGATCTCAAGAATCTAGAGGGTCTTTCAGGCAGAGTAGGGCCAAAGTAAAGGCACAAGACAGAAACAGGCTGACCGTGTTCAAAGACACATTCTCAAGGAATAGGATATGTACTTTATAACACAACGTAGAGTTAAGGGCTTTTTAGAAGAAAAGAAAATTGGCAGTGTTTTGATAGTAATCTTTGATTATTTTAATTCAAAAAATATTTCCTGGGCATCTGGACATATTTCTGCTCATTTTACAGAGGGGTAAAGAAGAGGCCCCCTCCCAATTTAAGCAAACTAAATTAAAACTTCTCATTGTTATAAGTTCAAAAAAGGAAATGAACAGCATAACATGATGGGGAAAAGTGGTGGGAAGTTTCTGTTAGATTAGTCAAAGGCCATTCATTGTAAGTGACATTTTAGCTGAGACCTAAAAGAAAAGAAAGAACCAGCCATGGAAGAATGGGTGGAACAATATGGCAAAGAACGGGAGTCAGAAAGGAGCTTCACACATCCAAGAATGACCAGTATGGTTGGAACCAAGTACACAAAGGAAGGAAAGACAGGGTGAAAGTAGGGTGGTATACTAGAAAGATTATGAAGATGCCAGTAAGGGATTTTATTTTAGTGACCACTGGACAGCCATGATCTGATTTATATTTAAGGTCATGTTTGTTATTATGTGGAAAACAAACTGCAGGGGCAAACCAATTAGGCTGTTTGAATAGTTCAGGCATGAAGAAATGATGGGTTGGTCTTCGGTGATGGCAGTGGAAATGGAGAGAAGTAGACACATTAGACATGTAATATGAAGGTCGAATTGGCAGGATTATCAATAGACTAAATACGCAAAAAAAAAAAGAGGCTTAAATTTCTTACTCAAACATCTTCTAAGAGGGTGTTGGTCAGTTTCCTCAACAAACAAACTGAGGTACCAAGGGAAGTTTCGGCACACTCCTCTAAGGTAATTAAGAGGGTTTCATATATCTTAGATGGTTTAAGGGGGCAGTGAGGCTGGCAAAATGAATTAATCAGTTTAGCATCTTTACTACCTATAATTTTTTTTTTAATTTAGAAATTATACAGTCACATGCATACAAACAATAACTTCATAATAACCAAAAAATTTTAAGACAATATATTATTTGCTTTTTTTTCCTTTTTGTAATGCAATCTTCTTGAGATATATTGACAAACATTTGCTTTTAATTATAAACATACGGAACTGAAAGTTTCTTAGGGGAGAAAGCCCTGCTCCACCTCACTGCAGCCAAGACTAGTGCTACTCTGCATTGTCCCAAACTTCCTAAAGCATTGCCTCCTAGCCATGACTGAACGCCAGAGTTACCTGAAAAGCTGTAAAAATAGACAAGTGAAGAACTGGAAGGAAAGAGAAAGGGAAAATCTGGGCAAGAATCTGGATTGGTATGGTTACGACGTGTCCTGGTCAGGAATGTACATTTTAAGAGCACCTTGCGGGATGTCAATGTGTATCTTTGGTTAATCTTTAAAATATTAACACTGGCAATGTAGTTATTTTAGGTTATTTGTTTTTTCTTATTCATTTTGGTTTTGTTTGAAATAGTTTTTTTTATTTTGCTTTTTTTTAATTTTTTGATAAAGTTTAAAAAAACAATGAATGAGTGAAAAAAAGTAAATGAACAATGGGGAGAGGAGGGGAATGGAATGTTTTGGATGTTCTTTTTTATTCTAATTTTTATTTTATTTTTGGGGGTAATGAAAATGTTCAAAGATTGATTATGACGATCAATGCACAACTATAAACAACTCCACACTTTGAAGGATTGTATGTTATGTGAATAATTCTCAATAAAATTGCATTTAAAAAAAGCTCAGACAAAAAAAAAAAAAGATTAACACTGGTCTGAGCTCATTTTAATAACATTTTAATTATTAGTTGTTTTCCCAGTACTAACTATTCATAAGATAATAGTACTATGTGATAAGTCCATTATATTCAGAAATATTTCATGGACATATCCTACGTTAGGAATTAGAGTTTAATAAATTCTGATATATATTTTTACAGGAAGGATTCTAGTTTCTAAGTTCACTTTTCTGATCTCAAGCATATTAAACTTAAAAAGCAAAATCAAAGTCTTCAACTACTGCCTCAAGCTCAGTTCCATTCTATTGTCCAGAGAAAAGAGATTTAGACTTGTCTGCCCAGCAGATATTTTGGCAGGCATGGTACCTTACTACACACCATGGTAGAAATGTAACCTAAGCTTTGGGATACGATATAGTCAAAGAACAAAAAGATAAATTATCATTTTACAATCAGGCTTTCTACTTTACTGGGTATTACAGAATTTCTTCAAACAGCTTACTGATTTGTCAAGACTAACTTAAAAATCTTTATATTATCCACCCTCATTGTAATAGCCTGCTTTGAGAAACAGGGATGCTGCCTGTAGATTAGGGGATGCACACTGCAAAATTCTTTTGCAGGTGATCTTGACTCCTTTGGCTCTAGGAGTTATTTTATAAATTTAAATAGAAAGTCAGAAAACTAAAGCGCCCATTTAAATTCCCAACTGAGTAACCTGTTTCGAAGGGCACTGTATCTTAAATACCTTACAAAGCAGCTGTAAGGGAATGTTTTAAGGCTAAGATTGGCTTTTAATCCGTGTCTCTCAATTTTATCACAACAAACTTGGTTGTTGTTGCTGTTCATTTCTGCATCCTAGTTGTGTGAAGTAATCATTCTTTCAGGGTGCACATGATGTCTTAGCTTTATAGATTTTTAAAGATGAGGCTCTGAAAAGTCTCCACTGGTTTTTGTTAAAAGGCCATCTGCTTCAATAAATGACAACTATTGTCAAAAATCCACACAGCACAAGCAGGACAATTTAATAGAAGACTGATGTATGACTGCTACATAACAGTCAGCAAAAGGGATAATCTCCGCCTGTGAAATTTCAGAGATACGCTTTTCCTTATATTGTGCAGAATGAGTGTATCGCAGCACTTATTTTGGGGAGGAAATACAGAGAAAGTGATCTTGGTATGTAGAAAAAAAAAAAAAAGAAACAATTTTTCTTCTTCCACTTCACTATTAGGACTACTTGGGTCAAGAAGTTGCTGTGACATATACACAGATCTCTTCATGCAAGGCCAATTGAGATAGTTCTCAAAGACGTTAAAGATAGGGATTATGTATAAGTACAATTTTCAACTCCTCCTCTCCTATATGATCTTAATATCCTTTCTACTTTTGAAATAATTCATCTGTTTTGCTTTATGACCAGCTGTAACTCCAATTGGCTTAATAATAATAGCAGTTTAGGGTAGAACTGAAATTTCATAAAATAAATTTATTGTTCTAAATGCTAATTATGCTTAAACTGCTTAATTTTAAAAACTATGTCCTAAGCAAGTTTCACAAGTTCCACTTTTAGAAGATATTCCTTAAAAAAGGCATAAAATGACATAGATGGAAAAGTATAAAATATTTCTAACAGAATTATTCAGTATTATTCAACAAATTTCATGTTTCTTATTGTACCACAAGGATACTGTCATTTTTGGATAAAGTGTTAAATATTTTAATATACTTAAAAATAACTAGTGATAACACCCTTAGTGTTTTGGATTATAGATTATAGTTTATTTTAATAAATTTGATAATAGGCCAAAAAAATAACAGAACTTTGTCATACTATACATTAGACTTAAAAGTTGAAAGTACTAAAGAGACAAGACAGAAAGATTACATAATTGTGTTTAAAATACACCATTTTCTTAATGTTCTCCACTGGTTTTAGTTTAAATATAGTATTAGTTTATGATAAAGCTACATCTAAGCATCTGCTTACACATTTCTCAAAGCAGTTCCCCCAGGATATATTATTACTTCCTATTAATACAGGTGCATACAAAATTCTCCCCAGAAGTTAAGAATGAGAAGCAAAACCCCTCAATACAATTTAAAATTCTGGAATTTTTTCAACATGTAAAAAATGGGATGTGTTAATATTTATTTTGCCAAGCCATTCTATTTAATGCAACAAAACAAAATTCCTATTGAAATAAACTATTTTTCATTAGAGAGAATTTTAAATTGCAAACATAATCTTTTTATACAAATAAAGATGGAAAACTCAACAGCTTTCAAATCAGGGAGATCAGATAGACTAGAAATATATTTTTTCTCTGTGAAACTACGGAAACCTACTTTATCTCTACATTGATTTTATGACCTCTTGAGGTAGCTCAATTTCTGCCTCAAGAAATAGATAAAATATTAAAACATAAATTTAATTTGCAACAATAAAACATGCACATAAATTACATAATATACTTTTCTTCCCAGAGGAAAAAAAAAAGTCCAAGAAAAAGTCTGTCATAATTTCCAAAAATTAGGAAACAGTGCACTTGAGGAAACCACAAAAACTCCTGCTCCTCTAAAAATAAGAATCAAAATGCATAACCAATTTTAAAATGACACTATGTGAAGTAATTAGTAAAACAGAATACAAGCATTTAGAACATGAGAAATAATGGAGCTGTATATCAAACAAGAAAACAAAATTCTAATTACTTTATAGTGTTTTTTATTCAAATCATTTTAAGATTTGCTTTTACCAATAATAATTTAGGAAAAGGCATATAAAGTCATGTAATATATATATTTCCCTTTGTTTTAAAGAATTCCAAAAACCAACCACTCAAAGTGACTATCAATGATTCTTCCAATTATACCAATAAATTTGGCTTTATTTGAGAGTTACTGATTTAAAGTTCTCATTTTCTAGTTTAGTAATATGCATGTGGCAAATCTAATCTATGCAAGGAAATAAAAAAGTTAAGAAAATAGTTTTCTAATTCGTAAATTCAGGTGAAGGTTTTAGAATGGGCATAATCTAAAAACTCATTCTATAAAAATAAGGGGCAATAGGTATAGTTACAGACCATGATTTTCACTGCTGATCTTATTATAAGTATAAGCTGTTTTCCTATTAACACATTATAGCTATTAGTCAACATGATAAAAGGGAGAGAACAGCAGTATTAAAAAAATTTTTTTTGATAATGGTTATTTATCCCAGAACTCGTTAAGAGGACTCTTACCTAAATATACTTATTCTGATTTTTAATACCTGTATATCCAAATTTATGGACATCATTGATTTTTATGCCTATGGAAATTAAATTCTTCATGAAGCCTGCATGTCATAGAATTTTTTAAAAACTGAAGCTAGTAGAATTTCATCTTCTATATGCAAATATGTCCCATCTGGAGGATAACAAGGTCAAATCAGCAACTACAACTGAAATGATGTTTTTTGTAACATGGGATAGAACAATTTTCTATTCTTTAAGACTCAAAAATCTATATTCATGGTAAACTAAACCTTCAATTCAAAGGCCTCCTGATTCTTGCAGTATACACTTATTCTGCCATCCTTCAATTCCTATCTTAAATCTTCTCAAATACTAATGGGCACTTACTGGGAATTTCTACTACCATCACCCTCTTATTCTATAGATTTAATGAGCAGAAGGTACTCAAATCTTGTTTTTAAAACATCCATCAAAAAAAAAAAAAAAACTGGACTAAAATTCACATGAGTGAGACCATGAAGATATCACAATTAAGTATTCCTTTTCATTCTTTTGAGATGTAAAAAGAATCAGATTTTCACTTCTAAATGTAATACACAGGAAAAACATGAAATGTTTCTCTAACTACTGAATTATAGTAACATTTCAATTATAATCCTGTGAAAGTACAAATATTTTCTCCCTTCATTACATTACACAATAAAAATCACAAGTTTTAACACACTCCCATAAGGCTTTATTTACTTTTTTAAAAATATAAATAACCTTTAACAGAAGCCATGTTAAGCCTGGTCAAAATACATGCAGCTTGCTTCCATTTCTGGTTTTCCCCTCAATAGCTAGAGAATTTCAGCAAATGATTTATACAATCAAGATCATTTTGGCTAGATCTCTATGATAAAAGATATTTGGACTACCTGGATATCAGAAATACAGTAAGTATTAATAAAATATCAAGTATCCTAAAGCTTCCTTAAAAATTTATTTAATATCATTGACCAAACTTAAGTGAATACTGTCAGTTCATATTACAGATACAACCTACCTACTCTGCAATAAGATTAGAAGGAGACAGAACCTGCACAACTATTTTGCTTTTCATGTCTACACATAGTGAGCTTCCCTTTGGCCTAACTTCATTCAGCCTTGCCTCTATTAACTGTCTCAACTCCACTGAAGCTGTTGTTAATTAATTCAACAAATATTTGGAATGTTAACTGTGTGTAAGATACAGTGCATAAATGCCTTAAGTCCCTAACCATATAAATAACTTTTTAAAGAACTTTACCCTCTGGCCTCTCTGGCAGGTAGCCTATACCTCAGTCACTGATTTGAAAAAAAAAAACACAACAGTGACCTATCTATCTGCCCCCATATTTGCCAAATCAATGACCTGAAACAATAGGATCCACCCTAATCTCTTCCAAGGGGGCAATCTTTTAAATCATAAAACTTAAAACTTATTTACACAAAGATCAAAACAAAATGGAGGGAAGAGAGGAGATAACTGCTACCAAACGTAACTCTTTTTGGGTCAAAAGAACCATGTTTTCTTTTTTTTCTTTTCATTATTTCTGATTAATAAATGTCCTTCATTCACAGTGATAAACTATGTTGTTTATAAAGAAGAAACTTCAAGACAAATGTGTCTGATTATAAAAATTACTTATAGAAATTCAGAAAAAAAATGTAAGATTAAATTAACAATGTAATTTTAATTTTGGATATTTTCCCAATGAATAAAAGCTAGTACCAAATTAAAACATAAAATTTAGTTTAGCTTCAAGAAAACATTGTGACTGAATCAATAAGCTTTTCTCTCATTTCTCTAAAAACAATTTACTTGATCCTTACATAACAGTTTTAAAATACACACTAAAACATGACATGTAAATAAAAAATATTTAATTACTAGTTCTAGAGCCATGGGGTTTAAACAGCTAGAGGGCTTATGTTATTCACTTTTCATGTGTTCTGAAAAAATCATCAGATGTAGTACAATTAATTTACACTATTTTTGTCCCATTAACATTACCGAGGCAGAAGAAATCCCTGTTACCCAATTTTATTCAATTGTGTACATGTGATCCTGACTGAGCTTCAGAAACCCCTATAACTATGAATTTTACAACTACTTATTTGATAACTTCAGTTTTCTAGGATCCCCAGGCATGAAAAAGGAAAGAGGCAAAACTAGCCTCAGGCAGTTAAAGGATAATTTAAAGCCCATGTACCTTATTCACAGGCACAATACAAGTCCTTTACTCAAAACATTTTTCCTACTTAAAAAAAAAAAAAAAGGTATCTGTGTTCTCAGCCCTCAGCAGAAAAGAAGGAAGAGGAGGAGAAAGAGAAGGCCAATGAAGCACTAATTAAAGCAGTCATTCTCAAAGCAGACCCCAGGAAAAGCAAGGGTGTCAGCACCAACCGGACTGGGCTAGAAGAGTAGACCCATTGACACATTCTGGGGAGGGACCCGGCAGTGCTGGGTTTTAACTAGCACTTCAGGTGATCCTGAGGAACTCTCAAATTTGAGAACCACTACCAAATGTAGGAACACTAACAGAACAACAGAGCAACCAAGGAAAAGCCAGGAAGAATGCACAAAAACAGTTCAAATAAACTTGCTGGAAAATGGTCATTCAAGGCACTACTTTCAGGCACTTTAACAGATTCAGAGATTAAGACAAAGGCGTGAACTTCAAGGAGTTACATTCCAATATACAGCTATACTGTGGGACAGGAGGACAACGGAAAAGTTCAAGTATACAACGTTGAAGCAAGCTCTGATACTACAAGGTATTATATCCTTGTTCAAAACAATCACTGAAGCACATACAGTTGAGCATAGGTCATACAAAAAAAAAGGCTATATTTGAAGCACAGAATAACACAAATTGTGTAAATCTTTCTATGAAAAAACGGTGACAATATAAAGTTTTTGACATTTAAAGCTTCTGCTATCCAAAAAAAAATCAAGTATGCTAGAAAGCTTTATTTCCTGCTCGATAGATCAGTTAATGCAGCGCTTTGGTATCTTTTTTGCCCCCCAGTATACACACACACACACACACACTCAGACATGAAGTAATCCCAATCATGTGTTAGAATTTTACATCCAAAGGGAACTGGGAAATGTACCCTACTATTCCAAAAAATGCAAGTCTGGATTTTGGAGGACAGTCATCACTGGAGAAACTTCCAGGCAACTTCCACGTTTGGCTCATACCAACCTCCCACTCATTCTCCTCCACACTTTCCCTCTTGCAGTTGATTGAGGGGATGCCCCAGAAGCCACTCAACCCTGGTCCCTAAATGACCATGTGGAGGAGAGCATCCCAAACAACCAGAACACGTGCCCTGAACAGTTACAAAAGCAAGAAATAAATTTCTGTTGTGTGAAGCCATCACATTTTGAATCTGTCTGATTCAGGAGTTTAGTCTACCACACTTCAAACATGTCAAAATAAGATTAAGGTCCACAGTAACTTTGGCTTGGAGAGCAATTTGATGACCAAAACTACTGCAACACCCTATTGCTCTGTACAATTTTCTCCAAGGTACAAAACCCCCCCAAAGTGACCATACTTCACTATTTGTAGGAATACCACTCTAAAATCTGGGTAACACATCTAAAATCCAGGTAAATTATAAAAGAAATCCTAAGAAAACATCATGTCAGACATATCAAATGCAAGAAATTCATGACTGAAGACGAGAACTAAACATTATCACCATGCAGTCCACATCTGGGATTCTGCTAACATTCGTGTCTGGATTTCACATGCCTGATTGTGTTGGAGAGGCTGAAAAGGGTTCATCTGGACTCCCTCTCCTTTTACCAAGACCCTTCCCACATACCCTACTCTAGAGTTACTGCCCATCTGAAAGACTAAAACAGCAAGAAAAGATGACTTTTTACATGAAAATGACTGGTCACACTGAGATGGATCAAGGGCAAGTTAAAAAAAAAAAAAAAAAAAATAGAAGGGGCTGCCGCCATTCAATTATTCCCACAGAATTAGAGGATCGCTCCTAACTAGGCATGTAATATATAGCACAGTAATTTTATTCACACAAATATTCTCTCACCCACTGAGTACCTGCAATGTATGAGGCACCACTAAGCCAAGATGTGAAGACATGATCCTTGAGGCTCTCAAACTACTTGACTGAAAAAAAGGGGAAAAAAAGACTGCCTTCAAACTCTCCACATCCAGCTAAAGAAACAGAACTGTTCTCATATATTTATTAATACGCTCTCTCTGCCTCTAAGTTCATTCAAAACCACACTCTGATGATTCACCCCTGTCACTGAAGCAAAACTCCCATGATCTCCACCTAGGAAACCAAGGTAGACATGGAGGGATTTTCCCTTTAAATGGATTATGTCAAGGAAGTCCATGTGTTTTCTTTTACCCTTTTGCTACCTCTCATCACTGACTTCATTTCTTTCACTCTTTTCTGTCTATCTCCTAAAGACCCACATGTCACAAAACAGAATTTTAGATGAGAGACATTTAAAATCATCTAACATCTTATTATAGAAATAAAGATGCTAAAACACAGGAACCAAGTGATGTGCTGACATCTCACAGCTACTTTAATGGAAGAACTGGTCCATGTTCTAAAGGCACTTGAGTCATAAGCCAATGAAGCAGCCCAAGAGCAGCAAGAGAGTTTGCAGCAATTGGAGATCAATTCATCTGCAACCTCTAGGAGAAGGAAGCCCCTACCCACTCCCACCCAGCCCCTATCCCCTAGGTAAGGGACAAGATAGCCAATACAATGAGATTGAAACAGGAAATCCACAATAGGAACTCTCACATCTAACAGGGCACATTTACCAGGGATCCCCAACCAGTGGAAGAGTGTCTACCAGTAGCTATTTAAGCCTTACCTGACAGGTCTCCAAGCCAGCTGCAGCAGCCACATCCCCCTCTGCGCCATAAACGTCTCGCCTCAGTTTCCTGAAATTCCCAACTGGGAAGGGAATATAGCCAGCAGGCACTCCCAACCCAGTTATAGTTCTACAGTTCTACAGTCAGTAACCTTCCCAATCAGTATCATATACATATCACGCAGAGCAGCCCCCTTCTAGGATGAGCTCGACATTACAGGGCAATGAAAATATCCTCTTCACAAACATCTTGGGGACCCCTGATCTTAACCATATAATTTCTAGTTAATTTTTTTTTTTTATGTAGAAAGCAATCTCCAAACTAGAGAACCTGGAAAGGTTTGAGTGATTCTGGAATATACCTGAAAAACAAAGTAGTTACAAAAAAATGGAAACATGCAGTTTAAAAATAATACTTACAAATACTTAAACTGGTTAGAATATTTTAGCATCTCATAACACACATTAGCTCTAGTTCTGATGCAGTTAAACTTTTTCAAAAGGCACGTTTCTGTTCCTCATTTGACTATTCACCTACATACTCTGAACATCTGTACTTTTAGAAGTTCTTCAGTAATGTTTATTGAATCATTAAAATTCACTGTACTTAAGAGATCTCATCAATTAAAGCTTTTTTTTCAAGACAAAAAATGAAGCTCAGCTAAAAAATAAACATTTATTAAGTAACTTCTATACACCTACATTTGTGTTAGATGAGAAATCACATCATCCCTTCTTTTTAACGAATCTGTAACATGCTTTGGAAATCTAGACTGATATCTAAAACAATGAGAAGAAAACAACGCTAAACTACCTGGATTGACGGTAATTGCAAATATAATTCAAAGAAATCAGTTCAGACTGAAATACCAAAATAATTTCCTAGTAAAATTACTTGACTGCCCCAAAGAATCCACATAACTGTAAAATTCTGAAAACTAATTACAAGGAAACTATGTGTTCCCTTAAAACATGGTAATGTTTAAGAACTACATAAACATTTTTATAATTTTTATTTTCAAAAATTATGCCACTTAATAAAAAAAAACCTAATCTAAAATGATAGTTTATGGAGTTTTTGTGCCTTGAGTGGTTTTAATGAAGAGACTGGGACACAGTGAAATTTTAAATATGAGCTTAGATATTGACCCCAGCTACACCCTATTGGTAGTTTCCTATTTTGTCAATGGTATACTCCTTAGCTGGATATCAGAATAGTAACACAGTATGAGAGACCTATCTGAAAGATTAATTCTACCCGTTCCAGTGCTCCTGTCCTCACAACTTACAAGAGTTCACAATTTTTGTCCAATGCAATTTGTTACTTCTGACAACATTTTCCCCAGTTTGCTCTGTTCCCTTTTTCAGTCTTACAAACAGGTCGGTTACATGGCCACACACATACATACAATTAGTCTAAAAAAGAAAATAACGGAAAGGGCTGTCATGTAGAAAAGATCTTGATTTATTTCACTCAACACAAAGGGAAAGAACTAGGAGCAGAGGTGGAAGATAGACAAAACACAGTTTAATTCAACTAAGAGGTAATTTTCTTTTTTATTCAGACTGTTTAAATGTAGACTGGGCTGTCTTGGTTAGCTACTGCATTCTTCATTACTATAAGTGACTAAGCAGAGGCTAGATGACAGTATGTCAGGAATTATCACCTTTTCACTGGCCAAAAAGCTGGACTACATAAACTCTAGAGGTGCCACTTAGATCCTAATGGGTAGTATCGGATTACTGCTTAACTCAACCTCTATGCAATTTAGATGAATTAAGCCTCCATTTCCTCTTCTACACTATGAAGATACCTACAGCCAATGAATCATAGATTCTTATTATTTTGTTTACCAAAGGGAAAGGGATCTTCTTTCACAAACCCTTCAACATTTCAAGAATAAATGGCTCTATTTTCAAATAGTTTACAATATTTACAAAAAACTAATATTTTTGAATGAGAATGCTGAATAAATATTAATTTCTTCTTTTCCTCCTCCTCCTCCTCTACCCCTTGCCCAAGCCAAAAAGTAAATTAACGAGTATTAGCCAATTTTACCCATTAATTTGCCACCACCAACTTCAGGAATATGTGAGAAATGACTTACATATTTCAAAAAATTGGATCTAAAAACAAATATTTTGTTTAGATTTATTTTTCAAAAAACTTATAAAAAATTGGTGATAAATACAGTAATTTAATAATGCTCAGTTTGGCACCATAATCAGATGTTCCTCCCCAGATTAAACATCTGATACTTGCCATAATTTACAAGACGATGGACCAGAAAATCTGTGCCATTCTCATCTTGAAAGAATGACTATTCAGAAATGCTGAGTCGCTTAGAGCTCTTTCTCATCTATAAATCAGCATTTTCAAATTTAAGAACTTCCCCTCTGCCCCTTCCCACACACAATTAAGCCGAACAAGAGATGCTCAATTCTTGAGCCATGATTGTGCATTAAACCACGAGATGATATTATCATGACACTACCCAGACACATACGCTTCTGCTGCTATCTCTTAATATCACTTTCAAACGTACTGTGAATTTGTTAATACTAAAGTAATTACATTTAAAGTGCCTAAGACTTAGTTTACTGAGTCCACTATTAAATCAAAATACTCTTGGGAAAAATTCTAATGAAAAAGAACATTTGGCAACTGGTTCTCAGGATAAAACTACTTTTCATGGCACAAAAAATTAAAGCATAAACTATCATTTCATATACTCAGTGTAGTCGCATTTGCATTTCTAAATATCTATTCTTAAATGTTTGCCTAAAGCCAAGAGCAATTAGAAAAATATACCTTAAGCTATGCATTAATTTAAAATATTCTCACTATGACGCACTTAGAAATTAATTTTGCTAAGAGTGTGTAAAACTAGCGGTTCTTCACTTTTGGAGGGTTGTAGACCTCTGAGAGAATAATACAAGCTCTGACGGGAGAAAAAGGTTTTACAAATTTTTAAAATGCATATAATTTTAGGGGTTTTCAAAGACAATGGAGCCCAAATACCATACCCAAAATGTTCTGTCTGGTAACTACCTTAATAGAACTTTGCTTAGGAATTTAGCTATTGTTCTTAGGTTAAATGTGCATAAAACAACTAAACCCTGTATTTCCTTGATGGCTTAAATTAAAATGGCTGTGTATACAATTCAATGAAAACTTAACGTGCTGCATATTTTTAACAATTTTAAATGGTTTTTATCTCTAATTAGCTATGAATAAGTTCAAATAACTTCTGTATAATTTTCACTTCTTATACTGAAACTTATAAAAACCTCATTTGTATTTTTTTAAATGATCAAAACAAATTCTAAAAAAAAGGAACTTTATTTACTCAGAGCGAACTTTGTGCCCAGCATTATTTTGTTCTTTACAATATGAGGAAATCCAAAATCTTAGTATCTACTCAGCTTTGCTCAAATATTTTTACATTTTTTGATCAAAAATATATTTAGGAACGTATTTTTCAATATATAATGAAAATGACATTACCCTAGTTTACATATTTATGGTTTCATAGTTTTTTAGAAAAACAGTAATTTGACATATTTTCAGGGGAAATAGTTTCTGGAATAGAAATTAAGAAAAAAGAGAAAATGAAATTTTATAACTGGAAACCATTAACAAGTTACATCTATATTAGACAAGAAGAAATAAAGATAAATTAAATCACTAAGGCAGGTAAATAAATGCTACAACCTTACTTATTCCATAACCTTGAACTTGTAACCTTCAAGAGCCTTCCCCAGGCCTTGAAGAAAAAACATTTGTGGGTAGGGAGTGATGGAAGATGTTGAAGGGGTAAATGTATGTCTGAAAGTAAGGCAGACAATTTTTTTTTCTTTGCTCATCCTCAGAGAGTGTTAAGCCATTAACTAAAAGGAGAAAATATGGAGAAATAATAAAATTTAAACCATTCCTTATTCTAATATTTTTGGAAAATATTTTGGCTTAGTTGATTGTCATCTGAACGGAGAACAACTCTGAAAAAAAGAGTTACAAAGAATTCAGGAACATATTTAATATGATAAATTGATCTATTTCCAGTAGTTCCAGAGAGTAATTATTCTCATTAACAGGAAATAGAATGACCATTTTAATGTTAGGGCTAAAGAATAAATGATTTTCCAACTAATTTAATTTTTAAATTAATTAATTTTACCCTAAATCTACTGAAATACCTACGTACCCTACAAGTTAATACCTATCGGAAGGCTTATAAATACGAAGGCACTAATGAATTTTTTACCTAAATGTTTTCAAGATCTAAAGTTCTCTTAAACATTTTTAACTCCTCCAATATTTATTTTAAAAGGCTTTTTTTTAAAATTGTAAGCCTGAGCTAGTTTGATGAAATATATGAACAAAATATTTAACTCTTGAAACAAGAAAGGAAGTGTCATTAGGCCAAAATAAATTCCTACTTAATTAAGAAAGCCAGAGTTTTCTGATTGGCATAGGGTTCCCATTACTGTGGGTGCTTTACAAAAAGAAATATAAAGGTAAATTACACCAATGCTCAGCAGTCTGGATGATCTCTTGAGAAATTTTAGATGTATAGCTATCATGTAGATTACATGCAGGCAAGCAGTGTGAACACACCTCAAAGGGAGAAAAATCACAGTAGAATCATTACTTACAATTAAAACCTTTAGGCTACTAGGTATATTCAGTTCTGACACTGCTCTCTAAAAAAGGGAAAATGTTCACAAATTTAACTGAATCTGAAAAGAGCCAAAGTAGAGAAAAAGTAAGGGGGGCAAGTGGGTTAAGATCAGAAGGGAAAGGGAGATGAGGGACAGAAGGAAGAGAGACGAGTGGGGAAAAGGAGGCACTGATAAAATCCTTGGCAGCACAAGGTTATTGGAGGCTTCTGCACTCCCCTTGATATATGCTAAACCAGATGCTCTGTTACATATGTTATCGTCTTCTCTCCTTCTTCCCAAAAAGGTCCTTGATGGAGATATTACTATTAAATCTGGTAATTTATCTTACTTATATTACGCCCTTGGAGGCCATACTAGTTCCAGGCTCATCTAGATAGATCCTTGTTTTAGTGTGTGTCTATTTCATTTTGTTTGTTTTGTTGTTGTTGTTTTTCTGGTTTTTTGTTTGTTTGTTTTGTTTTTTGTAACTTCCAAGACCAAGTAATAACTTTCCATTATAGGCTCTGGAGACAATCTGTGTGGGTAGTTCAATCATTTTACATACACGTAAGAGAACAACCTGCTCAGCAATATTCCATATATACTGAATACAATTCTGCACACCTTACTTTTTCAGCAGTGGATGATGTTAATTCTCTTAGAAATCCTTAGTACTTTCATATTGTTGTAGAATGCTAGGTAGGGAATGTAAAATTTGCATGAGTTTTTAAGATAAAAGAGGGGACTTCAAAGAATCTAGGACTCTGAAAGGTCATTTTGTACTATGCCTCAGAAATCCTATAGTGTAAGTGCATTTGCTCAAATTCTTCTGCCATTATGCGTATACTTGGGAGGAAGTGATCGAGAAGTAGTTATTTAATGACCCCTAACCCTTTACACTTCTTTCCTACTATTCTTTAAAATACCTTTCCAAATTTTAAATTACTACTACAGCATTTATAATCAAACATCTGAAAGGCAACACATCTAAAGATGTATTCAGAATGACACTGAACAAGTTGTTTCTTAAAATTATTGTATAAAAGGGAGGACTTCAAAGCACATATACACATAAAGAGCTCCCTCTATTTCAGAAGTTTTTACAAAAGTTTTTGAGGGAAACAGCATTATCATTGACATTAAGAAACAGATAAAAATCAACAATCATACAGAACCATTTTCTCCTTCATTTTTGTGCTTTTGAAATTCCTTATATATAATTTTACTCATATTCAAATTTTGCTTTAAAATTTTCAAGTACATATTTGGTCTATGGTACCAAAAAACATGAAAATAAAATCCAGTGTTTTCAAAATGTGAATCTTTCAAGTATATAGTTTCAGTTCTGATAAATTAAAAGCAAATAGTGTTTACAGATTTAATAATGAGGAGTCACTGGAAATAGTTACTCAACTTACCTGGTGCTAATCCAGCAGTAGCAGGGCTTCCCATGGATGGGTGAGAGAACACTTGAGAGAAGGCAGACATATTTGACTGGGGCACGTTACTCAGCCTGGAGGCTGTTCCTCCTTTAGGAATAAACTCGCTTGCAGTAGGATTTGGTGTCTATTTAAAAATCAAATATAGTAAGTTAACACATTTTAAGCCCCAAGACAACACTTGATCTAGGCATCATTCCACAGTGCAACCTGAGCAAAAATTTTTATTGAAAGGATTTACAAATGTTTCATCTCCATTTTTTGGTGTGGTATTAAATTTCTTAAAGGAAATCTGATAATCAAATTTGAGGATTTTAATAATTTCAGCTGCAGAATTTTGACTTCTGGAAGAGGTAAACTTTGCCTTTATGTAAAACTTGCATCATTACCAAACTATCCCAACACATTTTAGAGAACTGGGAGGTTGCAACTACCTCAAAACTGAGCAACAATTTTCGAAGTTAATATCTTTAAACCACTTCTACTAGATAAAGGTGAAAACCGCCTTTATTCCAAAATTCATCACTTCCTTTTTTTGTAAACAGTGAAGACATTTCCCCTAATACGTTGCCCTGTATTAACAGCGTAAACATAAGAAAAACACCTAAAAACAAGGCAAATGTGGGAGAAATCAAAACGTAAGGAAAACAAAACAGAGGCCTCAATTCCTGAAAAGAGCCATGCACAACTCGCTAGATTAAAAAGATTTTACTCTTAAGATCACATGGAAAAAAATTTTTTGTCCCAGTTGTGCAGTGCCGTAACTTTGTATATATTCAACTGTGATGGTACTTTTGGCTTTAAGAACTACTAGAAGAGCATCATGAGATTATAAATCAAATTAATAAACAGTCTATATTTCATCCAGGTGAAAGAGCTATATGTTCTAAATATTTTTCTAAAATGGGGACCCTTCAAATTCTACATGTTAAAGTATAATAAAGATTCAATGAAAGTTAACATTAATATAATGATTTAAACTCAACTTTCAAAAGGATCAACAAAAGAAATAACTTAAGGAGCTAAATTAGTATGCTCAAATTTCAGCCTATATTTTATGTATACATAAAAATTAGAATTAAAACATAAAACATACCATGATTATCATGATGTGAATAGTCTAATTATTAAAAACATTTTAGAACTGATCACTAGATTTCCATAGAAGGTAGAAAAGAATATAGATTAATAATAAATTAATAACAAATTTATTAATAAATTAATAATTAGTACAATCCATTTGATATGAAAACACTTTAAAGCCAAGTTAAAAGGGTCAAAATATTAGATCAGGAAGGTAACAAGTCAAGAGGTGAATCTAATTTTAAACTCTAAAACAAATTATATTACCAGTTACAAGTCAACTAAAAAAGTACAGAGTAATATAGAAATGTTAAATTTGTGCTTAATTAAAATATGCCAGTTATACAGAATGAATCTTCTTAATGCCATATCTAAGACATAAAACTCTGAAAAAGAATAATCATCCTGAACTAAAATATATTTTCCAATGAGAAAAAAAATCTCCTATCACTTCATATATATTTGTGTGTGTGTGTGTGTATGTATATACCACATTCTAAAGTTTTCAAAAATAGTGGCATATTCTTTAAATAAATGTATAGCCAACTCCATAACTGCCAGAAGAGAAATAAGGGAACAAATAGCTTCTAACAGGATGGAAAATACTTCAGCGCTAAACCAGTGTATACCAGTTAACCCTAAACCTATCTTAGAAGATGAGGGTTGGGGTAAAAACAATAGGATTCCAGGTAAAAGGGTCCAGAATGCCTGAGAGAGACTGAGAGTTAAGGGATGAGGATACACAAGGGAAATTGCATGGGCATATGAACATTTTAATTAACATATTCCTGAAAAACAGATATTACTCTGTTTCCATTTCACTTATATTCCACAGTTACAATGAATAACAGAATACCTCATTTCAAAGCCGAGTTTCTCTAAACCTATTTTACATTAATTTGAAAGCCTATTTTTAAGGAACCCTATACAGCAGAAAAAGGAGGGGGAAGTCCATTCCACTCACCTCACCAAATCACATATATGTCCTCAGAACAAATTATAAAGGGCCTCCAAATTGTTTTATTAAAATAGAAGTTATTAAAATTAATTTAACTATTCAAACTTACACACTAAACTGCAACTTCTGGGGGGGGGGGGCTACCCAATAGTGAATTAAGAAGTGAAAAGAAAGCCCTAAAATCCTCCCTCCTTTTCCTCATTTAAGATCAGTATGTCATTTCCTTTAAATTGGATGTTTTGGGAATCTGTTTTGTTCAGCTGTGAGTATTTGAGAGTAGGGTAGGTGAAGGGATTTAAATGGCAGAAAAAGGAATTATATATAGGATTCAAGTAGGTATCAAGAAACTAAACTCAAGAGCTAGGAGAATAGAGCTACTATCAACAGACAGCATTAATTCATTGTAGGCAGATCATTTATTATATTTAAATAATGAGAAACTAAGGCAATGCAGAATACTTTTGATGATAAAAATCTTCAAAATAATACCTACAATAAATTGGGCGCTTCTCTGTAAGAGAGGAATTCTAAAACTGCTTTATTATCACTGCTTTAAAAAAATAAAGAAGAATCCACGTATCTATGGCCAACTGGTTTTCGACAAGGGTGCCAAGTCCACTCAATGGGGGAAAAATAGTCTCTTCAACAAATGATGCTGGGAAAACTGGATACCCACATGGAAAAGAATGAAATTGGACTTCTACCTCACACAACATACAGAATAACTCAAAATGGGTCAACAACTTAAGGGTAAGTGCTAAAACCATAAAACTCTTAGAAGAAAACAAGGGAAAATCTTCAAGACCTTGTAACTGGCAATGGATTCTATACATGACACCAAAAGCACAAAACACAGAAGAAAAGAGAAATAAACTGGATTTCATGAAAACTTTAAACTTTTGTGCACCAAAGAGCATTATCACTGACCTCTCCTGACTACATCTTGCCCATTCCCTCAAGATCCAGTGAAAATACAACTTCCATGAAGGAAAGCTGCCTGGATTTCACTGCACAAATGTATCTGCTATTCTCCATGCCCTATAATATCTGTACTGGCTAACACATACCTTTATACTTATCTTATGTTGAGTTAGTACTATGGTATCACTGTGAAATAAAGCAAGAAATTATTTGTATATGGCAATTCACAGGCATTTCCTCCTTGGGCATTCTAAAGAATAGTTATTATTTGCTAGGTCAGTTCTCAGACTTTAATGCTTTTGTACATAATGAAGATCAGAAATGAGAAAAGGGGGTGGGGAGATCCAAAGAGGCCATGTTGGTCCTCATAATGATAAGCACAGAGAAGGGACAAAATGGACTAGGGCAGAAAACTTCTCTTGGCTGAGCATCACCTAGAATTCCTGGAGGGTTGGGTATGAAAGTGAGAGAAAGGGTAACAAACTGCAGCTCCAATCTGTAGGGAAATAATGAGAGGATTAGCAAAGGGGAAGATAAGGTGATAAAATTTATGTCCCCACTTTGATGTTACCCCAAATACTAAATAAAGATTTGAAATATTAAAAATTAAAAAAAAAAGAGGACACTATCAAGAAAGTGAAAAGACAACCTAAAGAATGGGAGAAGATAGTTACAAATCATTTATCTGATAAGGACTTAATATCCAGAATATATAAAGAATGCCTATGATCCAACAATAAAAAGAGGGAACAACTCAGTAAAAAATGGACTAGAGACTTGAACAGACATTCCTCCAAAGATCTACAAATAGCCAATAAGCACATGAAAAAATGTTCAACATCATTAGCCACTGGGGAAATGCATATCAAAGCCACAATAAAATACCACTTCACATCCACTAGGATGGCTATTACTTTAAAAATGGAAACTAACAAGTTTTTGATGATGTAGAAGAATTGGAACTTTCATGGGTTGCTAGTGGGAATGCAAAATGGCATAGCTGTTGTGGAAAATAGTTTGGCAATTCCCCAAAATTAAAACAGAATTCTTACATGACCTGGTAATTCCCCTCCTAGGCATAAATCGAAAAGAACTTAAAGCAGGAACTCGAACAGATATTTGTATACCAGTGTTCACAGAGGCATCATTCACAACAGCAAAAAGGTGGAAAGTACCCAAGTATCTATAGACAGATCAATGGATAAACAAAATGTGATTGTACAAACAAGGGAATATTATTCAGCCATAAAAAGGAATGAAGTTCTAACCCATGCTACAACATAGATGAACCTTCAACAGATTGTTTTGTAAAATAAGCCAGACAGAAAAGGGCAAAATATTGTATAATTCCACTTAGATGAAACATCTAGAATAGGCAAATTCAGAGAGAGAGAAAGGAGATTAGAAGTTACTAAGGGGTGGGGGAAGGGGAATAGAGACACTGCTTAATAGGGTTAGTGATTCTGTTTTGGGTGATGAAGAAGTTTTGATAATAGATGGTGGTGATGGTAGCACAATATTGTAAATGTAACTAATGCCACTGAACTGTACACTTAAAAAGGTTAAATGACAAATTTTATGATATGCATATGCTGCCATAAAAGAAACTAAGTTTTAAAATAAGGTTTTTCAAAGTAAAAAGGTAGCATAAGCATATATCTCTAACATATGAAGAACAATTTTTTGAAAGATAAGGCAAAACTGCTAACTAAAACCAGTAAAACAATAAATGAAATATTTGTTCATCAGAAAATAAACTATATTTTTGGCTTTTAGAAGCAAAGATTGTATCTAGGAAGAAGAAACAAGGACTGGGATTATATAAATTACTTATCTAACTTCAACAACACTAAAGAGAATGGAATAAATAAAAAAAGGAGTCATGAAAAAAAAAAAACAAATTTTACTCTTCCTGCCCTATGTCAAATAATTCCTTCATAATTAACTCAATAGATCTCTGTGATATTTCATTTTTGTGTTTTATAAAATATACAGATAAACACTAATTTCTATTCATAATTTTAAATCCTCATTATCATTCATATTTTAAACAGCCCTAAATGTACATTCAAAAAGAGACAACATTTCTGAGTAAGTCAAATAGCAGACATGCACTTGGTGAGAGCTATCAATAAAAATAGTTTTGAATTCATATAAACTTAAATTTACACTGTAATTTTCATGCTCGAGACTACCAAGTGCTTAATATAGAGTGAATTCTCCAAATTGAAATCATCCCCCAACATTTGGAAAGGATCGCTGCCTCTATCCTCTGGACACAAATATACCAAATCAAGTATCCTGACCTTTAGCTTAAAAAAGTGCTGTTGTATATTTTATGATGATGATGATTTTTTTTAATTCAGGAATTTAATATTTGCTCATCCCCTAGCCATACACCAATGACTGCAACCCATTTTCTCATGTAGAAGCCAGGCTTACTTCTTGAAATCACTCTGCTCAACATGACATCCAAAAAATCACTTATCAGTATTTGGCTTTGGCTCATAAATGTGTTTGCTGCCTACTCTTTTTTTTTTTATTGTGAACTTTAACATACATACATAACAGTGATAACTTTCAAAGTGTGATTTCACAAGTAGCTAGAGAGCAAGTTTCAAAGAATATTATGGGTCACAGTTCCACAACTCCAGACATTTCCATTATTGTAAAATGTTACATACAGAAAGGTATCAACTCTTGATGTACATACAGCTCAACAAGCAGTTATATAGGTAATTTCAAAAATTGTTATGGATTAAAGTTCCAGTCTCAGTCCCTTTCCTATTATACAATAGAAGGTATATGTAGAAAGATGAAGACCTTCAAGGCACAATTCAATGAGCAGCTATAGAGCAAATCCCAGAGGATGCTATAGACTACAGTTCTACCATGTCGTTTACCTCCTTCCAGCCACTCCAACACCTCAGCATCCAACAATATATATAATTACATAAAGTTTCAGTGTTCACAGAACTTTGTTAAATCTTATCTTGTTTGTTACTACCCCTTCCTCTCACTTAATCTCTTTCTCCATCTTCAGGGGTGTCTAGGCAATGAGCACCCTAACTTGTTCATATTGAAAGGGGGTGTCGACAGTATGGGGAAGGGGGTTGCATCTGACTGTTGATCCTGAAGAAGCTGTTGCCTCTGGGTTTTAGGAACTTGTCTGGTATAGAAACACTCTCGTGGATTTGTTTCTGAGATAAAACTTAGCGAGTGAATCTTTTTCTAGAATCTCAGGTAGGGTCGTAGGTATTTGGGGACTACTTTTGGTAAGGGGATGGCATACTGTGGCCATTTGGGATGTCTGGCTGGAGCTAGCATAAGAGAAACCTCCAAGATAGCCTCTCGACTCTATTTGAGATCTCTCAGCAAACTGTGACCTCGGCTTGCTACCTTTCTTTTTCCCCCCGTTGAGTCAAATAGGCATTTTCAATCCCCCGCTGCAAGGACCAGGCTCATTCCTGGGGTTTGTATTAAGTGAAAATAGAACACAAAATATTACGTAATATTTCATTGCAAATATGTCAAAAAGAAAAGAAAGTTGCATTAATTTGATGGCACAGGATGAATGATTAAAAACCACTAATATTCTCGAATATTATTAAATTATTTGGTGTGCTGTTTTTTTTTAATTAACATAGCAAACTCATGAGAGCAAAAAATACCTTTTGTGGCACAGCTCCTTAAAATGAAATCAGAGGCGGGGCAAGATGGCAGACTGGTGAGCTGTAAGTTTTAGTTACTCCTCCAGGAAAGTAGGTAAAAAGCCAGGAACTGCGTGGACTGGACACCACAGAGCAATCTGTCTTTGGGCATACTTCATACAACACTCATGAAAATGTCGAACTGCTGAGATCAGCGAAATCTGTAAGTTTTTGCAGCCAGGGGACCCGCGCCCCTCCCTGCCAGGCTCAGTCCCGTGGAAGGAGGGGCTGCCAGCTCCGGGAAGGAGAAGGGAGAACTGCAGTGGCAGCCCTTCTCGGAAACTCATTCTACTGATTCAAACTCCAACCATAGATAGACTGAGACCAGACACCAGAGAATCTGAGAGCTGCCAGCCCAGCAGAGAGGAGACAGGCATAGAAAAAAAAAATAACACGAAAAACTCCAAAATAAAAGCAGAGGATTTTTGGAGTTCTGGTGAACACAGAAAGGGGAAGGGCAGAGCTCAGGCCTTGAGGCGCATATGCAAATCCCGAAGAAAAGCTGATCTCTCTGCCCTGTGGACCTTTCCTTAATGGCCCTGGTTGCTTTGTCTATTAGCATTTCAATAACCCATTAGATCTCTGAGGAGGGCCCTTTTTTTTTTTTTTTTTTTTTAATCCTTTTTTCTTTTTCTAAAACAATTACTCTAAGAAGCCCAATACAGAAAGCTTCAAAGACTTGCAATTTGGGCACGTCAAGTCAAGAGCAGAACTAAGAGAGCTCTGAGACAAAAGGCAATAATCCAGTGGCTGAGAAAATTCACTAAACACCATAACTTCCCAAGAAAAGGGGGGTGTCCGCTCACAGCCACCATCCTGGTGGACAGGAAACACTCCTGCCCATCGCCAGCCCCATAGCCCAGAGCTGCCCCAGACAACCCACTGTGATGGAAGTGCTTCAAATAACAGGCACACACCACAAAACTGGGCGTGGACATTAGCCTTCCCTGCAACCTCAGCTGATTGTCCCAGAGCTGGGAAGGTGGAGCAGTGTGAATTAACAAAGCCCCATTCAGCCATCATTTGAGCAGACTGGGAGCCTCCCTACACAGCCCAGCAGCCCAGAACTGCCCTGGGGGGACGGCACTCACCTGTGACATAGCACAGTCATCCCTCAACAGAGGACCCGGGGTGCACGGCCTGGAAGAGGGGCCCACTTGCAAGTCTCAGGAGCCATACGCCAATACCAAAGACTTGTGGGTCAGTGGAAGAGACAAACTGTGGCAGGACTGAACTGAAGGATTAGACTATTGCAGCAGCTTTAAAACTCTAGGATCATCAGGGACATTTGATTGTTAGGGCCACCCCCCCTCCCCGACTGCCCAGAAACACGCCCCACATACAGGGCAGGCAACACCAACTACACACGCAAGCTTGGTACACCAATTGGGCCCCACAAGACTCACTCCCCCACTCACCAAAAAAAAAAGGCTAAGCAGGGGAGAACTGGCTTGTGGAGAACAGGTGGCTCGTGGACGCCACCTGCTGGTTAGTTAGAGAAAGTGTACTCCACGAAGCTGTAGATCTGATAAATTAGAGATAAGGACTTCAATAGGTCTACAAACCCTAAAAGAACCCTATCAAGTTCAGCAAATGCCACGAGGCCAAAAACAACAGAAAATTATAAAGCATATGAAAAAAACCAGACGATATGGATAACCCAAGCCCAAGCACCCAAATCAAAAGACCAGAAGACACACAGCACCTAGAGCAGCTACTCAAAGAACTAAAGATGAACAATGAGACCATAGTACGGGATATGAAGGAAATCAAGAAGACTCTAGAAGAGCATAAAGAAGACATTGCAAGACTAAATAAAAAAATGGATGATCTTATGGAAATTAAAGAAACTGTTGACCAAATTAAAAAGATTCTGGACACTCATAGTACAAGACTAGAGGAAGTTGAACAACGAATCAGTGACCTGGAAGATGACAGAATGGAAAATGAAAGCATAAAAGAAAGAATGGGGAAAAAAATTGAAAAAATCGAAATGGACCTCAGGGATATGATAGATAATATGAAACGTCCAAATATAAGACTCATTGGTGTCCCAGAAGGGGAAGAAAAGGGTAAAGGTCTAGGAAGAGTATTCAAAGAAATTGTTGGGGAAAACTTCCCAAATCTTCTAAACAACATAAATACACAAATCATAAATGCTCAGCGAACTCCAAATAGAATAAATCCAAATAAACCCACTCCGAGACATATACTGATCACACTGTCAAACACAGAAGAGAAGGAGCAAGTTCTGAAAGCAGCAAGAGAAAAGCAATTCACCACATACAAAGGAAACAGCATAAGACTAAGTAGTGACTACTCAGCAGCCACCATGGAGGCGAGAAGGCAGTGGCACGATATATTTAAAATTCTGAGTGAGAAAAATTTCCAGCCAAGAATACTTTATCCAGCAAAGCTCTCCTTCAAATTTGAGGGAGAGCTTAAATTTTTCACAGACACACAAATGCTGAGAGAATTTGCTAACAAGAGACCTGCCCTACTGGAGATACTAAAGGGAGCCCTACAGACAGAGAAACAAAGACAGGACAGAGAGACTTGGAGAAAGGTTCAGTACTAAAGAGATTCGGTATGGGTACAATAAAGGATATTAATAGAGAGAGGGAAAAATATGGCAAACATAAACCAAAGGATAAGATGGCCGATTCAAGAAATGCCTTCACGGTTTTAACGTTGAATGTAAATGGATTAAACTCCCCAATTAAAAGATATAGATTCGCAGAATGGATCAAAAAAAATGAACCATCAATATGTTGCATACAAGAGACTCATCTTAGACACAGGGACACAAAGAAACTGAAAGTGAAAGGATAGAAAAAAATATTTCATGCAAGCCACAGCCAAAAGAAAGCAGGTGTAGCAATATTAATCTCAGATAAAATAGACTTGAAATGCAGGGATGTTTTGAGAGACAAAGAAGGCCACTACATACTAATAAAAGGGGCAATTCAGCAAGAAGAAATAACAATTGTAAATGTCTATGCACCCAATCAAGGTGCCACAAAATACATGAGAGAAACACTGGCAAAACTAAAGGAAGCAACTGATGTTTCCACAATAATTGTGGGAGACTTCAACACATCACTCTCTCCTATAGATAGATCAACCAGACAGAAGACCAATAAGGAAACTGAAAACCTAAACAATCTGATAAATGAATTAGATTTAACAGACATATACAGGACATTACATCCCAAATCACCAGGATACACATACTTTTCTAGTGCTCACGGAACTTTCTCCAGAATAGATCATATGCTGGGACATAAAACAAGCCTCAATAAATTTAAAAAGATTGAAATTATTCAAAGCACATTCTCTGACCACAATGGAATACAATTAGAAGTCAATAACCATCAGAGACTTAGAAAATTCACAAATACCTGGAGGTTAAACAACACACTCCTAAACAATCAGTGGGTTAAAGAAGAAATAGCAAGAGAAATTGCTAAATATATAGAGACGAATGAAAATGAGAACACAACATACCAAAACCTATGGGATGCAGCAAAAGCAGTGCTAAGAGGGAAATTTATAGCACTAAACGCATATATTAAAAAGGAAGAAAGAGCCAAAATCAAAGAACTAATGGATCAACTGAAGAAGCTAGAAAATGAACAGCAAACCAATCCTAAACCAAGTACAAGAAAAGAAATAACAAGGATTAAAGCAGAAATAAATGACATAGAGAACAAAAAAACAATAGAGAGGATAAATATCACCAAAAGTTGGTTCTTTGAGAAGATCAACAAGATTGACAAGCCCCCAGCTAGACTGACAAAATCAAAAAGAGAGAAGACCCATATAAACAAAATAATGAATGAAAAAGGTGACATAACTGCAGATCCTGAAGAAATTAAAAAAATTATAAGAGGATACTATGAACAACTGTATGGCAACAAACTGGAGAATGTAGAGGAAATGGACAATTTCCTGGAAACATATGAACAACCTAGACTGACCAGAGAAGAAATAGAAGACCTCAACCAACCCATCACAAGCAAAGAGATCCAATCAGTCATCAAAAATCTTCCCACAAATAAATGCCCAGGGCCAGATGGCTTCACAGGGGAATTCTACCAAACTTTCCAGAAAGAACTGACACCAATCTTACTCAAACTCTTTCAAAACATTGAAGAAAATGGAACACTACCTAACTCATTTTATGAAGCTAACATCAATCTAATACCAAAACCAGGCAAAGATGCTACAAAAAAGGAAAACTACCGGCCAATCTCCCTAATGAATATAGATGCAAAAATCCTCAACAAAATACTTGCAAATCGAATCCAAAGACACATTAAAAAAATCATACACCATGACCAAGTGGGGTTCATTCCAGGCATGCAAGGATGGTTCAACATAAGAAAAACAATCAATGTATTACAACACATTAAAAACTCGAAAGGGAAAAATCAATTGATCATCTCAATAGATGCTGAAAAAGCATTTGACAAAATCCAACATCCGTTTTTGATAAAACACTTCAAAAGGTAGGAATTGAAGGAAACTTCCTCAACATGATAAAGAGCATATATGAAAAACCCACAGCCAGCATAGTACTCAATGGTGAGAGACTGAAAGCCTTCCCTCTAAGATCAGGAACAAGACAAGGATGCCCGCTGTCACCACTGTTATTCAACATTGTGCTGGAAGTGCTAGCCAGGGCAATCCGGCAAGACAGAGAAATAAAAGGCATCCAAATTGGAAAAGAAGAAGTAAAACTGTCATTGTTTGCAGATGATATGATCTTATATCTAGAAAACCCTGAGAAATCGACGATACAGCTACTAGAGCTAATAAACAAATTTAGCAAAGTAGCGGGATACAAGGTTAATGCACATAAGTCAGTAATGTTTCTATATGCTAGAAATGAACAAACTGAAGAGACACTCAAGAAAAAGATACCATTTTCAATAGCAACTAAAAAAATCAAGTACCTAGGAATAAACTTAACCAAAGATGTAAAAGACCTATACAAAGAAAACTACATAACTCTACTAAAAGAAATAGAAGGGGACCTTAAAAGATGGAAAAATATTCCATGTTCATGGATAGGAAGGCTAAATGTCATTAAGATGTCAATTCTACCCAAACTCATCTACAGATTCAATCCAATCCCAATCAAAATTCCAACAACCTACTTTGCAGACTTGGAAAAGCTAGTTATCAAATTTATTTGGAAAGGGAAGATGCCTCGAATTGCTAAAGACACTCTAAAAAAGAAAAACGAAGTGGGAGGACTTACACTCCCTGACTTTGAAGCTTATTATAAAGCCACAGTTGCCAAAACAGCATGGTACTGGCACAAAGATAGACATATAGATCAATGGAATCGAATTGAGAATTCAGAGATAGACCCTCAGATCTATGGCTGACTGATCTTTGATAAGGCCCCCAAAGTCACTGAACTGAGTCATAATGGTCTTTTCAACAAATGGGGCTGGGAGAGTTGGATATCCATATCCAGAAGAATGAAAGAGGACCCCTACCTCACCCCCTACACAAAAATTAACTCAAAATGGACCAAAGATCTCAATATAAAAGAAAGTACCATAAAACTCCTAGAAGATAATGTAGGAAAACATCTTCAAGACCTTGTATTAGGCGGCCACTTCCTAGACTTTACACCCAAAGCACAAGCAACAAAAGAGAAAATAGATAAATGGGAACTCCTCAAGCTTAGAAGTTTCTGCACCTCAAAGGAATTTCTCAAAAAGGTAAAGAGGCAGCCAACTCAATGGGAAAAAATTTTTGGAAACCATGTATCTGACAAAAGACTGATATCTTGCATATATAAAGAAATCCTATAACTCAATGACAATACTACAGACAGCCCAGTTATAAAATGTGCAAAAGATATGAAGACAGTTCTCTGAAGAGGAAATACAAATGGCCAAGAAACACATGAAAAAATGTTCAGCTTCACTAGCTATTAGAGAGATGCAAATTAAGACCACAATGAGATACCACCTAACACTGATTAGAATGGCTGCCATTAAACAAACAGGAAACTACAAATGCTGGAGGGGATGTGGAGAAATTGGAACTCTTATTCATTGTTGGTGGGACTGTATAATGGTTCAGCCACTCTGGAAGTCAGTCTGGCAGTTCCTTAGAAAACTAGATATAGAGTTACCATTCGATCCAGCGATTGCACTTCTCGGTATATACCCGGAAGATCGGAAAGCAGTGACACGAACAGATATCTGCACGCCAATGTTCATAGCAGCGTTATTCACAATTGCCAAGAAATGGAAACAACCCAAATGTCCTTCAACAGATGAGTGGATAAATAAAATGTGGTATATACACACGATGGAATACTACGCGGCAGTAAGAAGGAACGATCTCGTGAAACATATGACAACATGGGTGAACCTTGAAGACATAATGCTGAGCGAAATAAGCCAGGCACAAAAAGAGAAATATTATATGCTACCACTAATGTGAACTTTGAAAAATGTAAAACAAATGGTTTATAATGTAGAATGTAGGGGAACTAGCAGTAGAGAGCAATTAAGGAAGGGGGAACAATAATCCAGGAAGAACAGATAAGCTATTTAACGTTCTGGGGATGCCCAGGAGTGACTATGGTCTGTTGATTTCTGATGGATGTAGTAGGAACAAGTTCACAGAAATGTTGTTATATTATGTAACTTTCTTGGGGTAAAGTAGGAACATGTTGGAAGTTAAGCAGTTATCTTAGGTTAGTTGTCTTTTTCTTACTCCCTTGTTATGGTCTCTTTGAAATGTTCTTCTATTGTATGTTTGTTTTCTTTTTAACTTTTTTTTCATACAGTTGATTTAAAAAAGAAGGGAAAGTTAAAAAAAAAAAAAAAAAAAACAAGGAAAAAAAAAGATGCAGTGCCCCCTTGAGGAGCCTGTGGAGAATGCAGGGGTATTCGCCTACCCCACCTCCATGGTTGCTAACATGACCACAGACATAGGGGACTGGTGGTTTGATGGGTTGAGCCCTCTACCACAGGTTTTACCCTTGGGAAGACGGTTGCTGCAAAGGAGAGGCTAGGCCTCCCTATGGTTGTACCTAAGAGCCTCCTCCCGAAAGCCTCTTTGTTGCTCAGATGTGGCCCTGTCTCTCTAGCTAAGCCAACTTGAAAGGTGAAATCACTGCCCTCCCCCCTACGTGGGATCAGACACCCAGGGGACTGAATCTCCCTGGCAACGTGGAATATGACTCCCGGGGAGGAATGTAGACCTGGCATCGTGGGACGGAGAACATCTTCTTGACCAAAAGGGGGATGTGAAAGGAAATGAAATAAGCTTCAGTGGCAGAGAGATTCCAAAAGGAGCCGAGAGGTCACTCTGGTGGGCACTCTTATGCACACTTTAGACAACCCTTTTTAGGTTCTAAAGAATTGGGGTAGCTGGTGGTGGATACCTGAAACTATCAAACTACAACCCAGAACCCATGAATCTCGAAGACAGTTGTATAAAAATGTAGCTTATGAGGGGTGACAATGGGATTGGGAAAGCCATAAGGACCACACTCCACTTTGTCTAGTTTATGGATGGATGAGTAGAAAAATAAGGGAAGGAAACAAACAGACAAAGGTACCCAGTGTTCTTTTTTACTTCAATTGCTCTTTTTCACTCTAATTATTATTCTTGTTATTTTTTTGTGTGTGCTAATGAAGGTGTCAGGGATTGATTTGGGTGATGAATGTACCACTATGTAATGGTACTGTAAACAATCAAAAGTACGATTTGTTTTGTATGACTGCGTGGTATGTGAATATATCTCAATAAAATGAAGATTAAAAAAAATAAATTAAATTAAATTAAATTAAATTATATTAAATTAAAAAATAAATAAATAAAAAATAGATTGGGGTGATGAATGCACAACTATAAGATGGTACTGTGAACAGCTGATTATACACCATGGATGATTGTAAGTCATGATGTCAATTAGCAGAAAACCAACCTTCAGAGACCATGGCAAAGGAGGGTCTGAAGATGGCTTTGAGCAATCTAGGGCCTCTCCAGAACACCTGACTTCCAACTGCATTTTCATGCACCTGTAGGACTGAGTTTTTGCCCATGCAGTTGCTTGCCCTTGTTAACCCACAGGAGAGATTCTGCTTCTTAAACCAGAGCAGAGGGCTGGTAGAACTTTCCATGGATTGGCCTTCATAATTTACTGTTTTTCCAGGCATGTTAACTTGCCCACTTGCTCTCAGTCTACATGTCTGGATGTCGTTCCCTAACTATTCCCCCATGCTTGGTTTGAGTGCCATAGCCTGCCTTATCCCCATGTTCTTGGATCCTGTTTCTACATGAGCTGGCTTTCCAGCTCGCCACTGCCAAACCAAGTGAGTCCTTTCTCTGACTACACCTTTGTTTATGCTACCTACCTGGGTTGAACATCTAAATAATTATAATAATGGCCATGCTAGTAGGTAATATTTGTATCTGCTGTAAGTTTTTTTGTTTGTTTCTGTTTTTGTTATTTTAAGAAAGAGGGAGGTGTGTATTTGATTATGTTATGAAAAGAAGGAGGAGAAAACAGAAGCAGTCACTCTTCTGGCTCAGGATTACATTGGGAGAAGACGACAGTCCCGGAGAGATCTTAGATACCTAAAATGAAAAGACTCTGGAGTATCTTTAAGAATGTGTTGAATCTTGTTTGAATTAGAGATATATTAATGCTCTGGGTATTGGAAGGTCAATTTAACTTATATGTCAATATTGCATTTGAATTAATAATTATTTTCTTAATTTTCACTTATAGCTAGTTACCCTGTTTACAATATTGTGATATATAAGGCATCTGGTTGAGAGCTGGGGCTCTATTCCTCTCTTCCTTACTTATTTTGCTCATCTATCCCCATAGCGACTACTATTAACCTATTTGCCTGGAGTTCCAAACTTTATTGCACACTGGTTTGAATCACCTAGGGACCTCTAGGAGTTACCAAGGTCCCACCTCCAGAGACACTGATTTAATCCTGAGCATCAGATTTTTACCAGCTCTCTGGTAATTCTCATGAGCAACCAAGGTTGAAAAACCACTACTGTGGTGGTCCTCAGAATATGGTCCCTGGACTAAAATCATTGACACCACCTGGGAATTTGTTGGAACTGTAAATCTGCAGACTCTTCCTTGTACATACCTAATCAGGGACCATGGAGGTGAGGTACAGCAAGTTGGGTGTGTGTGTGTTATTTAACAACCTTTGAGATATAGTTCATATACCATACACTTCACCCCTTCAGTGACTTTTAGTATGTATTCAGAGTTGTGCAACCATCTCACAATCAGTTTCAGAACATTTTTATTACCCTAAAAAGAAACTATACATGCCTTAGCTGTCATCCCCAATCTTTCCATTCCCCTATCCTTAAACAACCACAACTGTAATCTATAGATTTACCTATTCTGAATATTTCATATAAATGGAATCATGCCATATGTGGGCCTTTGTGACTGGCTTCTTTCCTTTAGCATGAAGTTTCCAAGGTTCATCATGTTGTAGCATGTATCAGTACTTTGTTACTTTTTATTGTGAAATTATATTCTATTATATGATAAAAAAAAAAAAAAACTTATCCAAAAAAATAAATAAAAAATAAAAATAAATAAAAAATAAAAGAGACCCAATGTCACTACCGTAATTCATAACACCATGTACATCTGAATATGTGACACACTGCACCATGATTAAGCACAAACAAAGACCAAGTTTGAGAGAGTAATAAGGTGAAATTGGTGGAATTGGCATTTGTTTAATATCTATTCCACGCTCGGATATTTGAATTCTCATTCTCACAATTCTGTAAGACAGACGATAATATATCCCAACATCAAGCACTGGCATTTGAACTGTGTAACCATACAACAAATGAAAAATATTGAATGCACAGACAGATTGGTCAGGCAAAGGGATGGGTAATAATCCTAGGCAGACTAAAAGGAGATAAAAGGGAATATGCACTTCGATCAAACAATGCGCTGCGCATGTGGAGTCACAGGTAGCTTTCCATCTACCATCTGTTGGCATTTTGGCAAAAAATCAAGAGAAAAATACAAACACAGAATCACTGCCACAAAACAAAACTGTCAAGAAGCAAATTAGGACTACTACTAGGCCTAAAAGACTGGAAAAATCTCAAGAATACTTGGACAATGTTAAACTTTGAGTCTTAAAATAATGGAAAATCCTCAAACATTTCAAAAGAAATCACCATTCTGTGTTCTAAAAGAGTTGTTCATAATAAAGTTAAGCAATGGTAATAATATATAGTGGATACAAACCCTAGAAAACTTATGATCAATTTTTAAAGAAACAGTAAAGCCTTAGAATTAATTACTCTCAAATTATACATACGACTCAATAAAGGAAATTAGACAATAACATTTAGCGATAAGCAAAACACCTTTTAGGATACAAAAATAATAAACACATACCTAGTCTCAAATAATTACAATCCAGTGGGAAAGACAATCAGGTAAACAAATTTAAAAGATACCAGTGAAATAACTGTCAACCCCAAGTACTATGGACATAGAAAAAAATTATTTTGAGTTGCTTGAACAAGTATTCACAGAGAAGGTAGCACTTGAGCCAACTCTTCAAGCAAAAGGCAGAGAAGGTGAGTGAGCAACAAGCTTTTTCAGGCTCAGTTAGCAACATGAGTGAAGGTGTAGAACTCACAATACATGGGAGCTACCCCATATGATTAGACTGCAGCATGTGTGGTTGGACGTGTAGAGAGAGCCACAGAAATGTAGGAAAGAACAGATCTTGAAGGAATATAACAAAGAGAGATGTGTGGGTTATATAGCAATATATATAGCAATAGTTGGAAAAAATGAAAAAAAAAAAGGAAAGATACTGCAGAATTTTAAAGAAGAGGATAAAAAGGCAGGTGATATAGTAGGAAAATCCCAGGATTCAGATTTAAATAGATCTGGGCTATCCCAGCTCTCACTTACTAGCAACAAGGCCTTTCTAAATTGCAATCTCTGTATTTGTCAAATGGTTATAATATAATGTTATTATTATTGTCAAGACTTAATGTGATAACAAACAGAAACTGTCCAATGCATTCTCTTTCAAATAATGGCTAGTCAAACCTCAGGAGTTTCCTTCTCAAAATAAATGGCAGAATGTGGGAGATGACAGAGAAGGAAAAGTCAAAGATATTTAGCCTGAGTGGGAAGAGGATAATGCCATTAATTAAAGGAAGAATATAGGAGAACATAAGAGGAAGAGTAGATTTGGAGAACAGAAAAATAAACTGAGCTTTAGACATGCCCTAAATATGCAGTGATAATGGAACCTAAATAAATCTTTATCCAAAGATATCAGAAGGCATAAAAAACCTGGGTCTTGAACTCAGAAGACAGTTCTAATAAATAAAAATTTTGGAATCACTAGCATACAGGAAAAGAACAAAGAACAAGTGAACCAAGCACAGGGCCTCACAGGGACCCAGGGATGAAAAAGAGTCAAGAGTACAAAGAGGAAAGAATTTCAAAAAGAAAAAGGTGGCCACTGTTAGTAAGTGCTGCTGGATTTCACAATTTAGTAAGTTTCTGGCAAACTGTGAGGGCAGTTTCAGCCAAATTCTGATGATACCAAATTGAAAGCATTTAAGGAATAAATGGGTGGTAAAGAAATCTGAGAAAAAAACAGCAACTACTCCAAGGGTCCCCAAATAGGGGCTTGACAAATACAGTATGGAGACCAGATGCATATTTTTGATATTTCCAAGAACAGGATGAAGAGTAAATTTATGCTATACAAAGATACAACAGACTAAAGAATGTTACATTTCTTTGATTCCCTAATTAGCCATCCCATACATAAACATTTTAACATGAAACACTGATTTATAAATGTCATGTGTTTGGTAGACAGTCCCTTTCTTATCATGAGATTCTTGGTAGAAAATGAATAAAAAGATTGTTAAGTCATAAAAGGCTGGGAATCATGGACTCTTGAAAGAAATCAGGACAGAAGAGAATAAAGGCAATATGAATGATTCAAACAGAAACCTTCAGAGAAGGTGTCTGTTACTGTTTTCTAAGGGTTTTTGTTTGTTTTTCTTTCCTTTAAGGTGGTAAAAAAGACAAGATGTTGGGTCAAGATTAAGAAATCAATGCAGAGAAATGTTTAAAATTACAGAAGGAAACATAGTTAAATGTCACTGAGAAACAAATGAATCAAGAAGAAAAAGGACTGGGAAGCAGGGAAAGATGATGGCATAGAGAGGTATGAAATTTAATTAGTCCTCTACAGCAACTAGTAAATAGCCAGGAACAACTGTTGGGGGACATCCATAACAGGACACACATCGTACACTAGCCTGGAATGGGTGGAATAGCTGAGATCACAGCATAGAACTGTAAGTAAAGCTCCTCAAACTGCAGAGCTGATGCCACTCACCCACAGGCATGGCAGGAGGAGATGAAACACTTCCCTGAGGGAAAAAGAAGCAGGGACCAGGAGAAAGGGAAGGTAGCTCAACCAAGCTCCAACTGCAGTTTTAATTAACAAATCTGGACTACTGAATACAAGTTACAAACACAGATAAACCTGGAGCAAGCAGGAAAGGAACCTGAGGTTCATCCTGGCAAAGTGGAGAAAGAGTGACAGGAAAAAATATACATAAATTAATAAAAATAGATGCTTTTGGAGACAGCTGAGCTCCGAACACTGGAAAACAGCTGTGTCCCAAGAAAAGGGCCACAGAGAACCGGGTACCAACACTGGTTGACTGGGGAAACTGGGGGCTGGAGACTGGCTCTGAAAAGGGGCTTCCTTTCTTTTTCCTTTTTTTCTTTTCTCATTCTAAGTAGCTCAATAGAGAAAGCCTCAGGCATTTTCAATTGTCAGCACTGACCCAGGCAAGGGTGAAGTTAACACAGCTACAAAGACAACCGGGGAATTCATGGGTAGAAGATAACTCCCTAAAGAGTGTATCTTCCCTAAGAAAAGGGGGGCAGGGCCCAGCTCAAGTGGCTGCCCTCCCTCGGGGAATTCAACCCCCAGGGCCTAGGGAGGTTAAAAAAAAAAAAAAGGAAATCAAGGAAACCAGATGCTTAGATAACAAAAAAATTATAAACGTCATTAGGGACTGGGCCCAGTCAAAGGAACAAACTTACACTTCAACTGAAATACAGAAATTACAACAACTAATTATTAATCAAACAGATCTCCTAAATGAATTCAAAAATCAAATCAACGAGTTGAGGGAAAATGAGATGAAAGATATAAAAATATTTATATATATGGCAAAAGAGATGAAGAACTTAAAGTTTGAAAATACAATTGGCAGAACTTATTGGAATGAAAGGCAAAATACAAGACATGAAAAACACAATGGAGACATACAACAGCGGATCTGAAGACGCAGAAGGAAAGATTCATGAACTGGAGGACAAAATGTCTGAAATCCTACATACAAAAAAACAGTTGGGGAAAAGAATGAAAAAATATGAGTAGCAGCTCAGGGAACTGAATGACAACATGAAGCAACTGAATGTATGTGTCATGGGTGTCCCAGAAGGAGAAAAGAGAAAAGGGGCAGAAACAATAATGGAGAAAATAATCACTGAAAATTACCCATCTCTTATGAAAGACATAAAATTACAGATCCAAAAAGCACAGCATACCCCAAAAAGAATAGATCCAAAAAGACCTACACCAAGAAGTTAATAATCAGATTGTCAAATGTCAAAGACAAAGAGAATTCTGAAAGCAGCAAGAGAAAAGTGATCCATCACGTAAAAGGGAAGCTTGATAAGACTATATACGATTTCTCAGTAGAAACCAGGGAGGTGAGAAGGCAATGGTATGATATATTAAAGACATTGAAAGAGGGAAAACTGCCAACCAAGAATCCTGTATCCGGCAAAACTGTCCTTCAAAAATGAGGGAGAATAGAGCTACCATTCGATCCAGCGATTGCACTTCTCGGGATATACCCGGAAGATCGGAAAGCAGTGACACGAACAGATATCTGCACGCCAATGTTCATAGCAGCATTATTCACAATTGCCAAGAGATGGAAACAACCCAAATGTCCATCAACAGATGAGTGGATAAATAAAATGTGGTATATACACACGATGGAATACTACGCGGCAGTAAGAAGGAATGATCTGGTGAAACATATGACAACATGGATGAACCTTGAAGACATAATGCTGAGCGAAATAAGCCAGGCACAAAAAGAGAAATATTATATGCTACCACTAATGTGAACTTTGAAAAATGTAAAACAAATGGTTTATAATGTAGAATGTAGGGGAACTAGCAGTAGAGAGCAATTAAGGAAGGGGGAACAATAATCCAAGAAGAACAGATAAGCTATTTAACGTTCTGGGGATGCCCAGAAATGACTATGGTCTGTTAATTTCTGATGGATGTAGTAGGAACAAGTTCACTGAAATGTTGCTATAGTATGTAACTTTCTTGGGGTAAAGTAGGAACATGTTGGAAGTTAAGCAGTTATCTTAGGTTAGTTGTCTTTTTCTTACTCCCTTGCTATGGTCTCTTTGAAATGTTCTTTTATTGTATGTTTGTTTTTTTTTGTTTTCTTTTTAACTTTTTTTTTCATACAGTTGATTTGAAAAAAGAAGGGAAAGTAAAAAAAAAAAAAAAAAAAAGAAGACAAACAAGGGAAAAAAAAAAAAAAAAAAAAAAAAAACAAAAAAAAAAAGATGTGGTGCCCCCTTGAGGAGCCTGTGGAGAGTGCAGGGGTGTTCGCCTGCCCCACCTCCATGGTTGCTGACATGACCACAGACATAGGGGACTGGTGGTTTGATGGGTTGAGCCCTCTACCGTAAGTTTTACCCTTGGGAAGACGGTTGCTGCAAAGGAGAGGCTAGGCCTCCCTGTATTTGTGCCTAAGAGTCTCCTCCTGAATGCCTCTTTGTTGCTCAGATGTGGCCCTCTCTCTCTGGCTAAGCCAACTTGAAAGGTGAAATCACTGCCCTCCCCCCTACGTGGGATCAGACACCCAGGGAAGTGAATCTCCCTGGCAACGTGGAATATGACTCCCGGGGAGGAATGTAGACCCGGCATCGTGGGATGGAGAACATCTTCTTGACCAAAAGGGGGATGTGAAAGGAAATGAAATAAGCTTCAGTGGCAGAGAGATTCCAAAACGAGCCGAGAGATCACTCTGGTGGGCACTCTTACGCACACTTTAGACAACCTTTTTTAGGTTCTAAAGAATTGGGGTAGCTGGTGGTGGATACCTGAAACTATTAAACTACAACCCAGAACCCATGAATCTCGAAGACAGTTGTATAAAAATGTAGCTTATGAGGGGTGACAGTGGGATTGGGAATGCCATAAGGACCAAACTCCACTTTGTCTAGTTTATGGATCGATGTGTAGAAAAGTAGGGGAAGCAAACAAACAGACAAAGGTACCTAGTGTTCTTTTTTACTTCAATTGCTCTTTTTCACTCTAATTATTATTCTTGTTATTTTTGTGTGTGTGCTAATGAAGGTGTCAGGGATTGATTTAGGTGATGAATGTACAACTATGTAATGGTACTGTAAACAATCGAAAGTACAATTTGTTTTGTATGACTGCGTGGTATGTGAATATATCTCAATAAAATGATGATTAAAAAAAAAAAAAAAAAAAAGATTAAATGAGCAAATCCATGTAATACTAGTTCATTAAAGGATAATTATTGGAAAAAAAAAAAAAAAAAATGAGGGAGAGTTTAAAATATTTCAAGACAAACAGACACTGAGAGAGTTTGTGAACAAGATACCTGCTCTACAGGAAATACTAAAGGTAGCACTACAGGCAGACAGGAAAAGACAGGAAAGAGATATTGAAGCATAATATTGGGAGATGGTAGCACAATAGTGTAAGTATACTGAACAAAGATGACTGTGAATATGGCTGAGAGACGAAGACTGGGGGGATGTAGGACAGCAGAAGAAAAGATAGAAGATAAAGACTGGGATTGTACAACTTGGTGAAACCTAGAGTGATCAATGATTGTGATTAAATGTACAAACATGTTTTTATATGAGAGAGAACAAATGAATGTCAACTTTGCAAAGTGTTAATAATGGGATGGTATCGGGAAAAATACAATCAATGCAAACTAGAGCCTATTGTTAACAGCAACATTGTAATATGCTTCCATTAATTGTAACAAAGGCAATACACCAAAGCTAAATATCTATAAGAGGAGATATAAGGGAAGGCTATGGGATTATTGGTGTTCTCTGACTTTTTTATTGTATTTTATTTTAATTATATTTTTTCTTTTGTTGCCTTTTAGTTGTCATTTTTTTCTTTTTTTTTTCTTTTTTACTTTTTTGCCTCTTCCTTTCTTTGTGAAAGAAGTGGAAATGTCTTTATATAAATAGTGGTGGTGAATGCATAGCTATGTGATTATACAGGGCACCACTGATTATTTCCTTAGGATGGAATACATGGTGTATGAAAAAAAACATCTAAAAAATAAACACAGAGAAAAAAATGCTGGAGCAAATGTGGCAAAAGGGATGTATCTAATCACCTTTGGTGGGGAAGTAAAATGGGGCAGCCCATCTGGAGAACAGTGTGGTGGTTCCACAGGAAACCAAGCATGGGCTGCCATATGGTCCTGCAACTCATTTATTGGGTACATACTTGGAAGAACTGAAAATAGGGACATGAATGGACATTTGCACAGTGGGTTTTATGGTGTCAGTATTCACGATTTGCAGTGGATGGAGATGGCCTAAGGGTACATCGACTGATGAACGGAATGGCAAACTGTGGTGTATACATACAATGAAATACTGAGTTGCTACAAGGAGGAGTGAAGTTGTGAGGTGAATGGACATTGAGAGTAGTATGTTCAGTGAAATAAACAAGAAATGAAAAGAAAAACATTATAATGCCTCATTAATATGGACTAACTATAATGCACAAACTTAGAATTGAGTTTAAGAGCACAGGTTATCAGGGGAAGGCTTGTTTTAAAGGTTTCTCCTAGACTGTAAGCTCTCGAAGCAGTTACATCTATTTCTGAGTTGTAATGGTTATTTCCAAATTCTGAGATGCTGAGTTCTTTGTGTATAACCTTGTCGGTCCCTGGAACTTTGGGTATCTGTGTGACACCTGAGACTCCGAGCCAGAGTCCAGCAGCTATGAAAGTCGGCATTACCCCATACAGCAAATGTTAAGGAGTCTGAAAAAAAGAGATCAGACTTCAATTAGAGATACGAATGATATGGATTTGGTTAGGACTAAGGTAAATCAGACTAAAGGGTAAAGGACAATATTGACTGTGTTTTTAAAACTTCAACTTCTGTGTGAGTCCAAAGGAAGAGATGTTTATCAGGTGCAAAAATCTATATTTTTTATAACACGCTGTGTAATTGGACTTGTAAGGTGAGTTTATTCAAACACCATAATTACAAGGAATATTGAATAGGGAGTGAAATCTCATTGGTTTGTACAGGTTACTGTGAAGCCCCACTACATCCCAGAGTAATTCAGGCAGAGAATAAAAATGTATTTGCAAAGTTCCCATGAGAGACTGGGGGAAAATATGGAAATATTAAATTTCCCCACCTGGGGAATTAATGATATTCTCACAAGCATTGGGGGCTACCAATTTAGAAGGTCAAGCCCTCGATTTTTGAGCTCGCCTTTATGAAGTTCGTTACTACAAAGGAGAGGCTAAGCCTACTTAAAATCGTAACTAAAAGTCATCCCCAGAAAACCTCTTTTGTTGCTCAGCTGTGGCCTCTCTAACTCTGCAAGTAAACTAACTGCCCTCTCCCCATGGGGGACATACCTCCCAGGAATGTAAATCTCCCAGGCAACGTGGGTCATGATTCGCAGAGGTGAGGTTTGGCCCTGGCATTGTGGTACTGTGAAAGACTTCTTGGACCAAAAGGGGAAAAGAAATGAAAATAAAGTTTCAGAAGCTGAGAGATGTCAAACAGAGTTGAGAGGTCATTCTAGAGTTTATTCTTATGCATTATATAGAGATTCCTAATTTTTAGTTTTTAGTGTATTGGAAAAGCTACAAGAAAATACCTGAAACTATTGAACTGCAGCCCAGTAGCCTTTATTCTTGAAGATGATTTTATAACTGTATAGATTACACTGTGTGACCATGTGATTGTGAAAACTTTGTGGCTCTCACTCCCTTTATGCAGTGTATGGAAAGATGAATAGAAAAAATGAGGACAAAAAGTAAACGAATAAGGAACAGTTGGGGGGTATGGGATATTTTGGGTATTCTTTTATACTTTAACTTTTATTCTTATTTTTATGTGTGTGTTTGGTAATTAAAATGTTCAAAAATTGATTGTGGTGATGAATGCACAACTATATGATGATACTGTGAACAACTGATTGTACAATGCGGATGACTGTATGGTATGTGAATATATCTCAATAAAATTGAATTTAAAAAACAACAGCAACAAAAATATAGGTGGAAATAACCTTCCAAATGTTTGTGGGGATTATCTCTTGATGGCAATGATTCCTATATTTTTATTTATGCTTTTCTGTATTTATTAAATTAGTTAGCATGTACTACTTTTATAAATGGAGCAAAACACAATAAATTATAAACCAAAACGGAGGAGGAGGAGGAGAACTGCCCTTACAAATGCTTCAGAGCGATGCATAAATTATATTCTATGCCTGGAAAAGAAAAAAAATTGCCCTATAAAAGTTCAGTTAACCAGAAAGAATACAGTTCTAGTCCAGCTAGACTATAGTTCATAGAAGTGAAGCCTGATAAACATGGGTCCACACTTCTGCTCCTCTACTGACTACTGTTTAACCTTAAGGTTACTCGCTTCTCTGAAGATGTTTCTTCATTTAACAGTAACAGTCACATTTACCCCATAGGCTATTAAGAAGACAGAAAGAGAGAATGCATGTAAAGAGTTTGTACAATGGCTGGCATAAGGAAACATTTAAGAAACACAACTAGTATTCTTAAATAAAACATAGATAAATATGGATTGAGAAGATCTAAGCTTTAAAGCAAAGGAAACAAATGAAGCATGAAAGATTAATAAATCTGGCTACACACCTTTTAAACTTTTATATGACAAAAATATAAAGTGATATTAAAATATTAAGTACTATACAAAAAGACTGGTATAGAATTAATTTACACAAATTATTTTTCATATACAACAAAAAAGATGAAAACTCCAATAAAAAAAACTTTGATGACATACTCTGCACTGTATAAACTCCAGGAGTCCCCAGATTAGGAATCTACAAAGATAATAATGGAGACCAGATAGGTATTTCTCAATACTGCAAAAGGTGACTGATAATGTTGGGTATTTTAGAGCTTTATAAAATACAAAATGCTATATAAATGTGGAGTACCATTGCACCCCAA
Organism: Choloepus didactylus; assembly: GCF_015220235.1. Taxonomy (NCBI): domain Eukaryota; kingdom Metazoa; phylum Chordata; class Mammalia; order Pilosa; family Megalonychidae; genus Choloepus; species Choloepus didactylus. Next base: position 11,593,510 of record NC_051318.1, read on the forward strand.
TATTAAACCAAGCTAATAAAACATTCCTCATGTCTTTAATGGAAAAAAACTATTTCCATAAAGTAATAAATAGTATTTGAAATATTAGTATAAATTTGAAGCATAAAGTAATTAATAGTACTTGAAATATTAGATTTAGATAGTACCAATTCGATCTTTTTAACTTATGTGGGCAAATCTAGTACAGCTGTCTTAATTTCAAAACTAAAGCGTAACTACAGTGTATGTTCCTATACTAACCCAATGATTTTCAAACTGTGCTCAGAAGAGATACTGCAGAACTGCCACTGGGACAGGGGGCAGTTCTGGGGCGTCAAGGGGCTATCCCCCTGCATTTATCAATGTTCCACCTCCACATCCCACAAGCAGTTCCAGTGCCACATTTATGTGTTCTTATATAGTTGGGTTCCAGGTTATTTTCAGACTTTCTTTGTAAAACTGAAAACTAACTATAACAACCCATATCAAATCTCTCTACTACTGATCTCAAAGACAAGAAAATTTCAGCAAAAACTGTATTATTAATTGACATATCTAAAAGTTTCCAATGAAATTTTAAATATATGAAGTTATATAGCTCTCCTCAGTTTTTCCTTATCTTTAGTAAAATGCTACCAAATTTTCGTTGAGGCAAATACCTTGTTTTGTAACATTTTTGGAGTTACTTCTTTATTACTGTGTCCAATGCAATAAAGACATTACTATAATACTAATATTGACAAGAACAAAATATTGTGCAATCCCTTTATGAAACAAGATTCATCATAGCATGTGAGTATATCTCAATAAAATGAAGATTTAAAAAAAGTCTGTGAAGCAGCAGTGTAAATAATAAAAGCAGCTCCAAAACAGGAAGAAAAAAAAAAAAAAAAAAGATTGATCATAGAAATAAAACCAACTTGTTAACTTTGTTGTATTTTTCTGTGTATAGTATATGCATGTGGGATTATAGGCTTTAACTAGAGACATATTTAAAACACCAATTTACTCAATGTTTGGTAGGAAGGATATTCTACTTCTTGTTAAATAGAAATTCTGATAAACAGAACTAAATATATTATACAATTACTTATTTTTAAATGAGAATATAATCATTGTAATCCAAATTAAAATTGAACATAATTTAAATTATTTTTGTAAGTACAACAAAATCTTACACAGAGGCTAGCCCTCCTTGAATTATAAAAATTCATTTTCACTATTCAGTACCATAAGTAAATGCAGAATCAAAGACAAATATATCTGTAGTAACCTTATGACAACTTAATATTGAACTTAGTTTTAGAGCAAACCCTTGAAAAGTTTGTTTAGACACAATCTTTATTTCAGAAGAGAAATGTACAAAAAGACAATATATGGAACTTCTTGTTGTTCAGATTCCAAATAAATGGGACTTTCTGTAATAGATTTTATAATATGGCTTTTGAATGTAGCACCCTGAATATCTCTGTACATTAGAAAATAGTTGAACCCAACTGTTAACAAAATCCAGAGGGAAAATAAATTTAATACACCACAAGCAGAGAAAGCTCAAAATGCCACCAAACAAAATCATTTAGTTGGTTAATGGGCCATTGACCTTACATAATTTAAAAAAAAAACAAAAAAACAAGAACCTAAGTTATCAGCTAAGTCATCCAAACCTTTCATCCCCACCACCCCCAGATACAGAAAACAGCCAAGATATCCACTTTCAAAAAATATCTAATAAAAATTATTTTTACCTGTAAATTGTTTTCTGTGACTCTGTTCCACCAAACCATATTGATCGGTACTCCTGATTTACACCTGTCAGCAAGGCAGCCAATAGGGTTCTTTGCTTTTCGTGCCTTTGATCCCATCGGTACTAGCCTCTCCTCCAGCATCCCCAGGCGATACTTCCTTGGCTAGGAAAAAGAAGGAAAGAAACCAGGCCACTCCTAACATCCCCATACTAATCTAAACTAAAATAACTAACATACAGACAATATCGGGAATGGTGGAATAGTAAACAAGTAAAATTTCTAAGACATTCTCTCTAACATCCTTATCACCACCCACCATCTCCCACCCCCACCCCCACCCCCCAAAACACCTCCAATTAACCCACAGTCCTAATAGGCTGAACAATATTCTATAAAGTAACAGATATTAAAAAATATATATATATACAATATAATATGATTTTATAGACTATTTTTATGGATAGAAATGAACTTATCAGCAAAGTATAAGCTCTGCAAAATTTCTTACCCTGGCACTTACCTATTCTCACTGCAATATGAAGAAATAGATCCAAGGGCACTTAATACAGGTAAAAAAAAAACTTCTCCAAACTGTATCTTTTTCTGTTCCCCATCTCACTATCTTATTTCCTATTGAGAACTACCCCACTTATGAAGTAGCTGATTCCTAAGGAAAAGGTTTAAATAAAGTTCTACACATATCAGACTCGAGTAGAAAAGTCTCTCTCTCTTTTTATTCCGGGCTTTGAACTTAAGATACTCAATGAAAAAGAAATAATTTCATACTAAAAAAATTTTAAATACACAAATTTCATTGGTCTTATAAATCTCAGTAATTTGAACAGACTGATATGGAATAAGTTGTTCAATGAAATCATAAATTCATTGGCTAACAAAATTAATAAACAATCTTAACAGCTGGCATGGCTTTTATACATAAAAACTGAATTAAGAAAATCTCTGTTCACTCATTGTTCTGTCTTGGGGTATAACAAAACTGCTGAAATAAATAGTTAAAATTAAGTTTCTTCAAAAACTGTCATAGCTAAACAAATACCTTAAAAAAAAAGAAGAAGAAGAAGAAGGTCCAAGATAAAGACAATCAGCTTGAAGAAAACACTTGAGTTCTAACTACAAAATGACCTGGCAAATAAGGGCAATGGAAATTACTCTATGCAAACTATGCACTCCACAACTGGACCTCCGGCTGTACTGTCTTTGATTTAATGGCGTGGGGGGGGGGGGGGCTAGCATTAAGAAACGCAACTATACTACTCCTACCTGGATGAAGCAGTTTTATGTGACTAAAATATTTCCACCTCTATGCAACCTTGGACCAATTCAGTTACCCTCTACCTCTACATCACAAACAACTTTTATGAATGAGAACAAGTGTCCCCTTCAGGGTTCATGCCATGGAAACACATCGAAAGAGAAAGAATTTTAAAGCAAGTTATTTCAAGTAGCATAATGCCTTGGAAAGACTGTAAGATCAAGCTCATATAACTTTTATGTTCAAGTAGACAGCTATCATAAAGCTGTGACCTACAGTAAAAGTAATATAACCTTAAATAAACCTTGACTAATTTAAAACTTATATTTTAGAAAATGTCTGGGCTAAAGATTCTCCTAACCCTATCAGAAAAATCACAAGCAGTCAAACAGGACTTATAAAAGGGAACATAAATGTCGGTCATATACTTGCAAGGAATAAAATCATTAACTTAAATGACTTCAGCATTTCAGACCCTTCACAAGTTCAGACTCACTTTTCATCCAGTGATAATTAATGCAATATTTAGTGCATTAAGAAATACAAAAAAAAGGCTTTAAATAAATTCAAAGTATCACTCTCCCACACGAGCAGCTCTATTATATAATTATTATCCTTGTTTTTCCAAAGAGAAATTCATTACTCCTCTCCTTTCACCCCAAACCTCCCCAAAATTGTAACTAGCCTAAAGGTCTTTCTCTTTAGGTAGAAGAGAGTTCCAAGGATGTGCCATTATATGTATCGGTTCCTGCAATCAATAGCCAGAAATTAAACTCTATTCCAAAAGGAAAACCTTCGTGATACTGAACCAAAAGACCTAAGATATCAGTATCATTGAAAACACTACCACTGTACAGCAAGAGAAAACAAAATGACACCTGAAAAGAGATGGTGCTACTAACTGAAAGTGGGGCTAAGGGAAAGGGAGAAGTCAAATGGAAGATAAGGAAAGGGGCAAACAAAAGTTTATGGGAAATGCTTATTTACTGTTTTCTGAGTTCTGCAAGGATCCCAATCCTCGCCCCTCCAGAGAAGCCAGGGAACAACCCTTCTTCTGTTTCCTCTAGCTTCCAGCAATTCCTTCCTAGACAAACCCTGAGGAAAAACATAAATTCCCTTGTTGGTCCTCTATTCTCGATAGCCTAGCCAGTTCCAGCCTGTTGGTTATGACGGAACGGAAGCATCTGTCCTATTAACAACTAGACCTTTTCTGCTCCACCTCCTTGCACGTCTTCATTTATACCAAAATTCCCAATCCCCTTTTGGCCAACAGAGCCTGTAACTGTTTCCCTCCCCTACCTCCACCTCCTCTCTTTCAAATATTTAAAATTTTTACTTTATTCTCAAGATTCACCACAACAGTGACTGATTTTTATCTCTCTACACAAAATCTACGTGTACAACAAAATAAAAGAGCACTTGAAAATAGCTTTACCCTTGTGAATTAAAAAAAAAATCTTTGGGTTTGAACACGTTTTCAAGGACAAAAAAAGTCTGAGAATATTCTAGACTAGTGCTTCTCATACTGTGACGAGCACATGAATCTTCTGAGGCTCTTGCTAATATGCCGATTCTGATTCAGCAGGCCTAGAGTGAGGCCCAGAATGCTGGATTTCTAAAAAGCTCCCAAGAACTACTAGTACTGCTGGTCTGGAGATCACACTTTAGGTAGTAAAGTTCTTGAGTATGTCATAGAAAAAAACCTGAAAAAGAAGCATCAGTGGTACAAACAGAATTTGGGGCCATCCCAAAAAAGGCAAAGTGGTAAGAGACAGCAGTTCAACACCCCTACCTCTGTAAAGCTCCTTACTTCTTTGAGAGCCTGACCCAGACAATCAGAGTCTTCAGTCAATTACTCATGGCCCCCAAAACCCCAGCTCTTCAAAAGCTCTCGTGTTAGACGATAAAAGCCAATTCCTGTGGCTTAGGACTGAGGGAAGTCTACCCCCATCCCTAACAAATGAAATAAGTCTCTAGACTCACAATGTCAAAAGCAAGAACAGTAAAAGCTAATTTTAGAGCTGTCTTAGTTCTGAAGCCTAAATACACACACGTTTCTCACTCATTCACTCCTTGACATTTCAGCTCTGCCCCTTCCGAGAAATACATTACTGAATAAAACCTACTCTCTTCCCCTAAGAAGTTCAGAGTCTAGCAGAACAATCTATAAATATCACTACTTTAACAGAAAATGTAGTTAAAACCACTAAATGACAGACCAATTTTTAAAAGCCAGAGCCTTTATATAAAAAGTAATTGCAAAACAGCTCCATCACACAATGCCTCACATTATCAGTCACGTGTTATTACATATCATAATCTAATTACTAGCAATAAGCTAGAGAAATCAAATTGCTATCTCAGGACAAATTTTCCAATGCCTCAAAATATGAGAACTCCCTTTGAACATCAAAAACCATGATGATTCTACTTTCATTATTCATAGTCTAAATGAATGATGATTTAAAGTTACTATGAATGACACTTTTCAATGATTTGTATTTATTAATCAGGACATCTTCACATACTTGAAAAACAGCAGAACATATATGTGAAACACTATCCCCTTACATAAGTATCCCCTTATATAAGTAATGCTTACTGAATATGTGACTCCATTACCTCCTGCAATACCCCTCAGCATACTACCTCCTGCCCCCGCTAAGGATGTGAGATCCTCTGAGTACAAGGATCTAAATATTTATTTGAAAATAAACCTGTGTTTCTTTTACAACAACCTCTTTTGTCTCAGAATGGCCTCCCCCTCAATTAATTGAATTTTCTGATGTTTCAGTAAATTTGTAATTATGAGAACTAATTAGATGTGTTAATACATCTGGATTTTAAAGTCTCTTATGCCTAATTAATTTAGAAAAATAAATCCAGATCTACAAATCACTGTAGCTTGGCCTCTAAGCACCTTAGAAAATCAATTTTCTCCATGGGTATAGGACCTAAAAATCAAAAACAAAACAGGCCAGCCTCAAAGATCATGTTATATTTTCTTCCTCTACTGGTTATCATTAATTTTATACTTTTCATGAAAATATATTTGGGTTATGTTTTCATTTCTTAAACAAAGACAATATTAGAATGATATGGGTGAGTAGAGCTACAGAAAAATATTTGGAGTGAAAGTGAATAAAAGTTATTGGTTCTTTTTTAAAGTTAGGTAAGTTATTTCCACAATAAACAGTCAACTGTAATGATTATAAAAGATTTTATATTAATTTCAGCCCCTTAGCAAAAGTAACCAAGGCTATGTTAAAATGCCTGTTGGCTTATAGCAAAAGGAAACAAATTAAATTTGTACTCTTGTTTAAGTTCAATCTTGAAATGAAGCAGAATATCTGACAAATGTTTCTTTACTATAATTGACCTTAAGCCAAGATAGTAGTGTATCAAAAGTAATTTGCACATTCAAAAACAAACATAAGTTTAAAAAGAACAGAATCATAAGCAATGGAAGACTGTAACAACTATCATTTGACAAGCATAAAGTATTATGCCAAACACTTTATACCAATTAATGTATTTAATATAATTCTGTGAGATAATACACTATTATTATTCCCTCTTCACAGATGAGAAAAGCAAGGCTTAGAACAGGTTAAGTAACTTGCCAGGGATCGTACAACTAGCCTAAGGTCTGACTGCAGAGCTTACACTCTTAACAATGGTATTCTGCTTCCAAATCAAAGAAATCTATTTCATATTCTACGATATTTCTTAACATACTACAATCTCAGTATGAGATGACTTAATACAAATTCCTAAATGAATCAATCTCTCTGAATCCAATGGCATGAATGGGATCAGTGAGAACAACAGCTACACAGATGTCATTGAAAGAAATAAAACTAAGAAGATAACCCCCTCCTCATTCTCAAAATACATGGAGAGCAAATCTTGGATGTAAAATAAAGTTAGGGAAAATTACATGGTTTTGGTTAAATTTAGCTTAAAACGTAGGCTAGCATGTTTGTCAACAAGAATTCTAAATTTGTCTTTACCAATAATTTCACTCCTCACTCCCATTTCTTAGGAAAACAGGGATAAACCAGCAATAACACCACACTCTCAACACTAGCCATTAACCACTGTAATTACAAGGACCAGAGTTGAGTGTAAAAACCAACCAGATAATTCCAGAATGATTTACTCAGAACCCAGGAGTAAATTCCTATTGTTCCTAAGTCAAAGTTGTAAATGCACCTTGGTTTTTACTAAACTACCATTAGTATGTAGGAGAACTAACTCAAAATTCCCAAAGCTACAAAACCACATGATGACTAAAACCAAAAGTATTACATATTGTAGGAGCCCTTGGCCTGAGCAAAACAGGCCTGTGGAACTTGTCGTCACACAGCAGTCTGCGTGACCTGGGCAGCTAATGTTTAACCTATCATCTTTGCAAACCAGTAGAGAGAAAATGGTAAATTAACCTTAAAATGTAACTTTAATCTGAGAAATTCTTGGTCTCACAAAGAAGCAAACTATAAATGTAAAGTCAGACCTACCGTCAAATGTTAATCTAGTCTACCTGCCTCCTGACTCCCTAAAATGTTATCACCCTTGTGATTATCTACAAAGCCCCATCCTATGATCCCCTTCTCCCCCACATGACAAGACCCTGTTGTCCTGTGTATGCTCTCCCACTCTTAGGAGTGTCTTTGTCTTAAACCCTTATAATTGGCTTGGCCAACCTCTTTAATTTGCACAGTCAACTTCCCTGCGAATGCAGTACCTGCCTGGCATGAGAAAGCCATCATGATCTCTATACCAACTCCTCACCCTGTAGGTAAGCCCTGAATAAAAGCTCATGTCTCAGGACGTGTCCGGTGTCTTCTTCGGCCTTTGGACTGGCAAAGCCCTCACGGGCTGCGACACATATTGTACATAAAAGGCAATGAAATTTCAGTTCCCATCATTTAAATGTGGTAAAGTGTCAAACACCAGAACGCCACTGTGCTGGTTTGAACATACCCTGGGAAAAGACTATATTCTTTTAATCCATTCTTGTGGGTGCAGACCTACTGTGGGTGGAGACCTATTGTGGGTGGGACCTTTTGGTTAGGCTATTCCAATTAGAATGTGACCCAGGCCATTCAAGGTGGGTCTTAATCCTTCACTGGAGTCCTTTATGAGAGATTAAAAAGCAGAAACATTTTGGAGAGAGCTTACAGAGAAATGCCCAGACACATCTGGAGACAGCCACTGAAACCAGAACCAGGAAAAAAGGACAAGCAGACATTGCTATGTGCTTTCCCATGTGACAGAGAAACCCGGATGCCAGCAGCCTTTCCCCAGAGAAGGTATCTTCCTCTTGACACCTTAATTTGGATGTTTTCAAGGTCTTACAACTATAAATTTGTAACTTAATAAATTCCCAACCCATTTCTGGTAAAAAAAAAAAAAAAAAAAACAAAAAAAACCTCTCCATGAGGTCTCTTTTATAAGCAAACAATATAACAAAATTCTCTTGCAAAAATGAATTTGAAGGAATCTTTCTTGATTCAACAAAAACAAACAGTCACTGCATACAGAGTATCAATTAAAATATACAGCCACTAGAATGGCTATTATTTGTAAAAATGGAAAATAAGTGCTGACAAGGGTGTGGAGAAATAGGAACTTCGTACATTGTTGGTGGGAATATAAAATGGTGTAGCTGCTGTGCAAAACCGTTTGGCGGTTCCTCAAAAATCTAAACATAGAATTACCATATGGCCCAATAATCCCATTTTTAAGGTATATACTGCAAAGAAATGAAAGCAAGGGCTTAAACAGGTATCTATACACCAATGTTCATAGCAGAATTATTCATAATAGCCAAAAGGTGGAAGCAACCCAAGTGTCCGTCAACAGACGAATAAACAAAATGTGATATGTACATATAATGGAATATTACTCAGTCCTAAAGAATGAAGTTCTGATACATGAATACAACATGGATGAACCTTGAAGAAATCATGTTAAGGGAAATAAGCCAGACACAGAAAAACATGTATTGCATGATTCCACTTATATGAAATAACTAGAACATGCAAATTCATAGAGACAGAAAGAGTAAAGGTTACCAGGGGTGGGAAAAGGAGGTATGGGGAGTTAAAAGCATAAATGTGTACAGTGTCTCTGTTTGGGTTAAGAGAAAAATTTTAGTGATGGATTGTGGTGATGGTAGCACATTGCGAATGTGATTTATGCTTGGAAGTAGTTGAGGTACGAAATTTTTACATTGTATAAATGTTAGCACAATTATTTAAAAAGAGAGAGAGATTAAAGACATCACAACAATTAAATGCAATACATGACACTGGACTGGATCTAATGAAGAGGAGAAAAATGCCCAAAAGGACATTATTGGGGCAACTGAAAAAAATGGAATATAGACTATATGTTTCATATAAATGATAAATTTCAAACCTGATAATTATACTTAATGAGGTCATATAAGAGAAACCCTTTTTCTTAGGAATATACAAGGAAGTATTAAATGGTAAAAGGGCAGGATGTATGCAATCTACTCTCAAATGTTTAGAAAATAGATATATAGGAAGGAAGGGAGGGAAAGAGGGATACAAAAATAGCAAATATGGAAAAATGTTTGTAAAAGTTAGTAAATCTGGGAATCTGGTAGAGGATTCCTGTAATTGGTGTTCTCTGCATTACTTCTGTATACTTGCAACTTGCCTGTAAGTTTGAAATTATTTCAAAATTAAAAGTTTAACATAAGAGTAAAATAAACTACAGAAGGTACATGGTTGAACTTCTTCCAAAAAAATTTAATCTGTCTTTCCAAAGCACATCTTTATCTCAACTCACTTCTGGAAAATCAACCTGGAGTACTCTTTACTTAGCAGGAAAATAAAAATGTTTAACTTTTTCAAAGTTGAATCCTTTTCTAAGGGAACTTTCATATTTTTAAAGAAGTTTCTATTTAATGTTACTTGCATAGCATTTTAAGAAAATAGACTGAGACCAGAGATAAACAACAGGAAGGAAGTCAAATTTAAGGCAGAGAAGAGAGAGAACACATAGCCATTTGCTAAGAGAAGTTTATTACTATACGTCATTATCCATAAAAATGACAGTGGATTAAAATTAATCGCATAAAGACAATGACAGTCCTCTCAATTTAAAGTTACTAATGCGTCATATACGGAATTATCATGTTATTTTAACAAAAATGAGCTTAATACTTATTTTTTATCTATTACATTTAGAAATCGATAACCAATGTAAGAACGACATTTTAAAACTGACAGCATAAATACTTCTAAAATTGAAGACCAAAATAAAATTGAGAGGAAAAACTGCCATATCTGATAGAAGAATCCCTAACATACAAAGAGCTCTTACAAATGAATTTAAAAAGAATAACCCAAAATTGGGGTAAACCATTCAGGAGAAGTTTAGAATGAAGTTTCTTCTATTGATTCTAGTCCTGCAAGTTACTGCTTCTGGATCAGTTCCCCTGGCTAGAGATACAAACGCACAAGTAAATGATGTGGTGCTTGACCAAAGATACTTGGGAGCCTTTTATGATTTCCACATGGAAAGCCTTCCAGTGACCAAAAAAAAAAAGCCAATGGGAATCTCATGGAGAATAAAATCCAGGAAATGCAGCAGTTCTTGGGGTTAAAAGTGACTGGGCAACTGGACACATCTACTCTGGCAGTGATGCATGCACCCCGATGTGCAGTGCCAGACGTTCATCATTTCAAGACAATAAGAGGGGAGCCAGTATGGAAGAAACATTTTATCACCTACAGAATCAACATCTACACTCCTGACCTGGCGCATGCAGATGTCGACTATGCCATCCAGAAGGCTTTTTAAGTATGGAGTGATGATGTAACCACTCCCCCCCATGATGATGTAACCACTCCCCCCCACACCCCCCACCCCCCACCCCAAAATTCAGAAAGATTAGTGCAGGTGAAGTTGACATTATGATCTTCGTTTCACGTGGAGAGCAATGGAGACTTCTGCCCTTTTGATGGAAAAAGTGGGGTTTTAGCCCATACTTTTGGACCTGGAGCTGGTATTGGAGGAGATGCACATTTTGATGAGGATGAAATCTGGACTAAAACCTCCAGAGGCATAAACTTATTTCTTGTTGTGGTTCATGAAATTGGCCATTCCTTGCGTCTTGACCATTCCAATGGCCCAAGTGCCATAATGTTTCCCACCTACAGTTATGTTGACCCCCACACACGGAAGCCCAGAAGAGCACCATCCCAAGCCAGATCCCAACCAGACAGACATCTGTGACCCCAATTTGAGGTTCAATGCTGTCACTACAGTTGGAAATAAAATCTTTCTCTTTAAAGACAGGTTCTTCTGGTGGAACCATGCTGAGACACCTAAGATAAGCGTTAGTTTAATTTCTAACTTATTGCCACCTGGTGTTCAAGCTGCCTATGAAACTGGAGCTAAAAATGAAGTTTTTCTTTTTAAAGATGACAAGTACTGGTTAATCAGCCATTTAAGAATACATCCAAACTATTCCAAGAACATATATTCTTTGTGTTTCCCTGTCTCTGTGAAAAAAATTGATGCAGCCATTTTTCACCCAGTTTTCTACAAGACCTGCTTCTTTGTGGATAACCAGTATTGGAGGTATGATGAGAGGAGACAATTCATGGAAGCTGATTATCCCAAATTGATTACCAAAAGCTTTCCAGGAATTGGACCTAAAATCGATGCAGCCTTCTACTCCAAAGGACACTACTATTTCTTCCAGGGATCTCACCAACTTGAATATAACATCCTATCCAACCGTGTCACCAGAAGGTTGAAAAGCAATAGCGGATTGGGTTGTTAAGACTGGTGTAATTAATGGTGCTTGTCAATTCAACTTTTAATAAGTATTTATTGCATAAGTTTTTCAATTTTGAAAACCCTTAGGGTATGGTGACTTGTCAGATTTTACCTGTCTCTGAGTTTGCAAACAAAAACATTTTAAAGACCAAGAGAATACCTTTTGGAGAATGTTTGTAAGTTGGACTGAGAAATTATAATTAACTTTTGGCTTACCCAAAATTACATTTAACTTAAAATTTTTAATTTTAATGTAAAAAGCATGTACCCTCAACTTTAAAAAATGACAATTATGGAAGCAAAGGACTGTGATATACTTTTATTCTGTTGACTTAATATTATAACAAATAAAAACTCTGAAAGGAAAAAAAAAAGAATAGCCCAATAGTAAAATGAGCAAAGAACATGAAAAAAAACACCAATGGCCAACAAACAAAAGAGAAGTTCGAGCACTAGTATCAAATTTTAACAATGAGATTTTACATTTGAAAGATTTTTGTATCTTGGTGTTTTCAAGGCTGTGGAAAACACAGCACCTATGAGAGTAAGAATATAAATTTGTGCAGCATTTTTGAAAGGTTGTCTATCAATTATCAAAAGTTTAGTTGTATATTCTTGCCCTAGAAACTTTATTTATAGAAATTTATACTGAGACAATTTCCATAAGTGGAAAAAGAAGCAGGCATAAGCATAATCAATGCTTTATCTCCTCCTAGCCTCTTCCTCAACTACTTCTCCATTTCTCACCCTATAGAAGGCTCCATCAGTCGTCTTACCCTTTTCATTTTGATCTATATAGATTTTGGTTTTCGCTGAAATGTAAATAAATGTTATCCAAATTATTCTAAACAAATTACTTATTCTCTCAAACTCCATTTCCCAAACTGTAAAATGAAATAAATACTGTAATCTCGCTCAAAGAATTGTTGGGATGATTAAATGATAAAATATAAAACATTTAATTTTTTAAAAAAGAATTAATTTAGCATATTTCCTGAAATATATATATATATAGAAAATCATTGTCAATATAAATAAAACAAAGTTTCCGTCTGTCTATCACTACATCATGGGAAAACACTACATTAATTTTCACCAAATTTGAGGATAAGTTTAAGAAACTAATAGCTATATATAGTGAGGAAGCAAAAAATGAATGTTGGAAAGGTCTGAATACCTCAGAGCAGCTACAGGAAAACAGCTCTTCCAACGGGCAGTTCTAACACAGCCTGATCCAGGGTGAGCAGCACAGAGAGCTATTCACTTAACAACACTTAACACTTCCCACACAAGGCTAGAGAAGTTTGACTCAACTACCAATAACAGCTACTTCTCTGCCAGCCAATGTAACTCTCTCATTTAGTCCTCATAACAACTCTACATAGTAGGCACTGAGTATTACTATTTTTATTTTGTAAATGAGGAAACAGAAAAGTTAATAAGCTTAAGGACACAAAGATAATCAGAGAAGAAATATAGATTCAAATTCAGACTGACTTCAAGGTTGAAACCCTAAAACCTTAACTATTATTCAATGCTGCTGGGTTATTACCATTCCCACTGTTTGGTCTTTAAGAGAAATGAAAACTCATGCAGAGTCTCTGAGCAAGCTATTAAACTGGAACTGTGGGTGCCAGGGACTTGCCACCAGTCCCCATAAGGGACCCATGGTGTCTCTAAGCCTAAAACCTCACCAACATCTGGCTGAAGCTGGTATAGCACAACTGCCACAGCTTGGCAAGTGATGGAAGTAAATGGAAGTTTAGTCAGCTCCAATAAAGGAAGAATACCTCTGAGTATATTGGTTTGAAATTCTAAATACAATTTTCCATAGAAACATCACTATACAATACTCATGGGTAAAAGACACTTAGGTGGCTGTTCTGGGATTCTAAACACTAAGTAAAACATTATTTCTTTGAGAATACAGATAAAGAACTTAAAAACAACTGCTTTATAGAAGAAGTTTTAGACTGCAATTTTCTTCAAAATTTCAGTTATTTTAAAATATCTTCTCTATTTTCTCATCTCTTAATTCCCTGAGATCAATACTTGGTCCAATGTTTCAAGAAGGGCCTAACTATCAGCAGTATTATGGAAGGATTTATGTTCCAGATTGTCTATGCTATAATCCTATTAATTTCTCCCAATTTACTTTAGCTTTCACTACAGTAATTCTCTCCAGTTTTTTTAATTATATATTTTGTTGCCTTGAGTAGAAAAAATGTAGAAGTCAAGTTTTGAAGACTTTAAAACAGAAACACTACCATGAAAATTTTAAATGTCAAATCAGACCAGAAAACATAAAATGCCATGTACACTAACACCTACAAAAATAAAAAACATAAAGTAAATAAATTTTATAGTAGAGACCATATAGAGACTACACTAGATGCTCTCAAGATAGAGAAAAGTGAGGGGAAGAGGGGGAGAGGGACTAAACTAGGTCCAAACAAAGGAGAAAGCACTGCTAGTTAACTTTTATCTCAAGCAGAATAACCCAGAACTAGGCCTTTATCTCTTTATAAATTAAGCCATCAGTGGATGAGCCAGATCCTTTCGATCTCACTTCCCTCATTCCAATAAAGAGCTTTAAAATCAAGAACAACAGAAATAATATTTTGGAAATCACTGTCTACCCCCCATCCCCCCACCCCCACCAACCCCATAGAAGTTAACTTATTAACACCTAAAAAATATTTACAAAAGTGAAAATCTGTTATCCCACTATTAAAAATAAAATATAAATAGCCCCAGTAAAGCTGCATATCAATGGAAACATCATACTAAAGTAAAACTAACCAAAGAAAAGTAAATGAAAGATTCCATAGCCTTTTTGCTTTTAAGGAAGGAGGAAGAAGCTGACCAGGAAAATGACTAGAAGACTAAACAGGGTGAAGAAGGGCAGCAGTCAAGAAAGACATAAAAGGGGAAGCCAAGAATGCTAGACCCAAATTTGAAGGTTTCTCCACTTTGCCTAGCATCTGCCTCAACCATATGGGGTTGCCCTGCATAAACTCACAGCTTAGCAAGAATAGTCAGCAAAATACCAGAGCACTGAATAACTTCATTTATGAATATCTGTGTTTCAATATCTAACTTAGTTATAAACATGCTTTGTTCCCAAAGGCTTTCCTGCTTGTCCAGATCACCTCTGTAATTCACAGTGACGCTCAGGCCTTTTCTCCATCATACCAGGACTCAACTTTAACTTCACCTATCTAGCTGTCGAGGTTTCCTCATGTAGGTTAACTCCCATTTGCAACAAAAGTTAAAGTCATCTCTAGTTTTGGCGGGCTTAACTCTCCCACAAACTATATGATAATTCAATTTCTTCCACAATCACCCCAACCAAGAATAATTACATACATTTTTAAATAATGGTTGCTTTTTTCTATTTATAATATCATGCATTTCTAGTGTGGAAAATAAAAAATAATTAGTGCTTCTCTAACTACTGATAGTGAAAAACCACTTTTTTAAAAATTTCCTATACATCATGGTTATATACTTTTGTAAAAGAAAACTGAGTAACTAGAAAAATGAAGACATATTTGAAGTCACAACATTATTAAGTTGTTATAGAAGTTTCTAAATATTGATTTCCAATGTCTTAACTTATCTCCTCATAAACAAGTAATAACAAATCACGGACTAGCACTAGTCCCTGTCACACTGATGGTGGCCTAAGCAGATTCTCAGTGTTCACTTCAAGAAGTTTTTCACAGATCTGACAACAACACAGCCCAGATGAACGGCTATGAATGTCTTTGTATTGTTTTTCACATCCCACATTTTACTTCAACAAATTCCTGAAGATACCAGGAGTTCAGTCATACTTTCTTAGCTTATCTGTTATTCAGAAGAAGAAAATTCAAGCATTTACTGAAGATCCCACCTCTATACTTGTAAAAGCAATTCCTTCTGCCTAGGTGTCTTTGCTTCTCCATGTTCCTCACCTTCAAAAACCTCAACTCAAAACTTCTTCACTCCACAAACTTCTGAATCTGGAGAATTCTCTGCTACTTAGCAATCACCAGATATTTTGATAGTGGCTCTATAAATTTCTCTAGAAGGTTCATGTACTGCCTCTCCAATTAGATTTCAAGGAAGCAGAGAAAACATCAGTCCCTTCTCTCTAGAATTTTCAGATAACACATTGTAAACCTCTTTACAATAAATATTCTTGATTGAACTGAAACCAGTATATCCCATAGACAGAAGCCAGCATACCTGGCCCAGGGATTGGCCCAACTGAGATTTTTAGTAAATGATTTACCCAACTGGCTATGAAATAGCAGTATGTAAAGCCTAAGTGCATGTTCTCCAACATCATTATGAAATAAAATTCACTGAATATCCCTTGCAGCCTTCTGAGATAAAACTAGAATTATAATTAAATATTGACATAATTTTTAGTTGCTTCCACTAAAATTACATCATGAATTTCTATAACAAAAAATAGGCAAAGTCCATATGCCTTCAATTCACAATGTAAAACATACAATATTCTTATGCCAAGAATATTTCAAATACAAAAAGATTTTAAATCTTCTCAATTCAATCATTAACAATTTTAAAACATATGCAACCTGCACCAACACAGACTTCTAACATATAGCCCACTATCAAAAAAAAAAAAAAAAATCTACATGTCTCTCGAGTGCATATTATCTTACATGTAAATGGCAAGAAAATATGGTCCTTCCAAGCTACACTAAGTGGACCATGAATTTCGAGATAGAGACTATAACATTTGGATGCTTTCAATTTAGACAGACATTGCATTTTAGAGATGAAAGACACCATAGTATTATTTAGGCCATGCTGGTCATTTTACAGATGGAAAGATTACAGCATAGAAAGTTGGTCCTAGGTCACAGAGCTAGAGATCCAGGACCTCAAAAATGACAGCCAAGTGCTCATTTCACTACATTAACCTGCTTCCATAAGGATATAATGTCTCTCCAAATATAGAGTTTACATTGTAACATTTCCTTTTATTATTTTCCTTTACTAAAAGGAAAAAAGAAAAATAAAAAAGAATGGGCACTATAGCTCCCTTTTCCAATCCCCAGGGATTTTTTTTTTTTTCTCAAAAATAAGTGTCAGTAGCTGTATATCATATATTTCAACTTTAGGATGCATTCCACCAACCCCTCATACTAGGCAACATTTGTAAGTATTCATTTACTATTCCAGTCTACTTTCTACCACATAAGAAAGATGCTATTATTGCATTTAACTAACGGATTACTATTTTAAAGATGTGAAAAAGCCATCAGGGAGACCCTAAGACTAATTAAGAGCTTTAACTTTCCCCTACACTAAACTACTCCAGCTAACTTCCCTCCATATAAACAAGCTTTCTTTGTCTACTGTCAGTTCTCACTACTATCAATAGATCTGCTTGGGTCCAACTCCATTCTGCTTCTAATCCATGGATTTAAAAACTAATATCCAAATTTATTAGCATGGCATGTAAAGCAAGACAAAATTTGTTCTTGGTGAGAGCCTAAAAGGAAATCTGTAAAATAAAACCCATATATTTTACTCTATCAATTCTAATTATTTTAAAGTATTTTGTAATCACTTGCTTGACATAATCCTCTGAAAACTGAAGACAGTACAAGGTACATGAGGTGTTAGTGTAATTTATATCTGTCTCCACAGAATTTTTTTGTCTTGAGAACATCTAAGTCTCCTGAATTTCATTTTATACTACTGTCTCATCGATCCTTCCTAAAAGCATCTTAAATTTATATAATTTTTTTTCTAATATTAACATTCTTTTATCTGGGGTCTTTCTTCCATTGCTTAGGAAATGGAATGTCATAACTTCATAGTAATTTCCACCAAGATTTACAACCTCCTGAACATCTTTAACTATCTGCTACTGATCCTAACCAAAAAGACCCCCTTCTCTAGATGATTATTACTATTAATACAATGAGTCTCATTAAGTCTCTAAGGCAGCAAAATACAACAGAAGTTTTCCCTTCTACTTGTAATAAAATCAGTTCCTATAAAACACTTCAAAAATCTATACGTGGTCTAACAACCTCAATTCTAAATAAAATGAAATTAAAGTTCAAATATGAGGAGATTTTAGACTATTTTCTAAACCTCTGGACCAATTATGAAAAGTTGAAAATTTTAAGTTTGCTTGATAATGCCAGCATGCGGAGTTTAAATTAGGGAAGAATCTTTAAAATCTAGACAAAGCAGTCAGAAAATAAAGTTAAAACATGATGTGTATGCCTACAATGGGTCACATGACAGCAACAGCAACTATGATATTAAATTAGATGTCATCTTAAAAACAGAATGCAAAAGATAAAGAAAGTGAGCAAAAATAAGCAGTAAGGTCAGCCTTTCATATAAAATCCCTCTATTCTGTGTACACAGATCAAATAAAACTCTACATAAGATATATAATCAAGAAAGAAGATAAACAAAAGGTTGGAAAAACATTACAGCCCATAAACAGCCCACCCCCAACTTAAGAAAAAATTAGTGTAAGAAATGATGCCAACATCATCTCTAGATTCCATTCAGTTTCACTCAATTTCAATTTCACCTACCTTTCTTCTCTGAGAGATGCTGAGGGCACCAAAGTCATTAAACAAGGATGAAGCAGGTGAAGTTAAAGGATCTGGAAGGTAAGTCACATAAGTTTCCACACAAACAACTCAGGTAACCTAAAAATCTAACATTTGACTTGACAAGGCTTATGATAGCAATAAAAAGCATATGCTACAATACTAATCAAATCCAGGGCCTCATACACAGTGGATGCTCAAATATTTTCTGGATGAATGAAACCCAAACTGGAGAATACTTCATTCAGCCAATATTCAGTACATGCAAATTCAGAAGCTATAAGAATTAAGACACAACTGTTTGCTTACACCAAAAAAAAAAAAAAAAAAAAAAAAAAAAAAAAAAAATCAAATAGAGAACAAAAAAAAAAGAAGCAATGACTCTTAATCATGTTATTGGGAACTTGTTTATGAAAGACATCTTGACCTGTAGTAAATAAATGTCTGTGTTCCTGAAACCAAAAGAATGTCATAAGAAGGATAAAAAAAATGTGGGGGGATTTAGGAGAAGTCAAACATATTCTTGAGGTCCAGACTTGGATTTAAACATATCTGTTAGGCCTTAAAACCATCTACTGTATAGACTATTCTATATTTCTGTTTATCAGCAGATAACTGGTAATCTTACTAAAAAGATAAGGTATATTTTACTAAGTTTTTAAAGATGAAAATATTAAATGTTTCAAAACTTAAACATGAAATCCAGAGATTTTACAGGTTCAAAGTTCTATTCTCTGTGGCCAGAAGTTACAAACAAAATTACATCTATAATTTATTTCCCAATTTACAAATCAGAAGAATTTCTGAAAAGGTATGAATGAGATACATGTAATATTTTATCTTCATTTCTGAGCTTTAGTTAATTTAATGAGACGGAGAAACATTAGATTGTCTGTGAAATCCTAGAAACTACATTAAGCACATTCATTTAAAGGAACTTTAACTCTCTTCATAACGCATTACACATAGACTGCTGCTTAATTTCTCTGGCTTCTTCTACTTGGATTTTAATAGTCTATCTTTCATTACAATTAACATCAGCTTAATATTAAATTAATAATTCAAAGAGAAAGAACTTAATAAAAAAGCAAAAGATAAAATATCTTTATATAGTTTATATATTTAAGGCACTTAAAACTAAGTAACAGTATTCATCCTTAATGTTTTCTGTGATAGCATTTAAAAATAAGCATTTAACCTGTATGGGAATGTTAAAAATATTATAATGCTACATATTAGTTTCTAAAACTTTCATTCAATATTAAAATGTTGCTATCTGTTTCCAAAGCAAAAGACACAATGGTTGACATTTCCAAATAGTAATGGAAATTTGGTACACATAAAACATCTATCACAAGAAATAATCAATGTGTAAACTCTCGTTCTCATCATCATTAATAATTAACACATTTTACTAATGTAGCATATTAACACTCAATTGTTACATATTTTTAAAAAATCATTCTTGAACCTGAATTCCATTTTTAAAATGGGATACAGAAAGACATCTCCAAATTCTGTATGAAATCCACAAGAAATAACCCAAAATACGATCACAAATTCACACATGTGAAGGAGGCACAAAAATAGTTAAGTAAATGCAACAAAACAATGACATTCACTTTATAATGACTGAAAAGCTCTCATGATGTAATAAAAAAGTATGTTCAGTATGATCTTTATTATAATGTATATATTCATATATAGAGGGGAAAAAAAGGAGAAAACCTCAATCTTAGTTATTTTTGGATGAGAAGAAAATAGACCATTTCGATTTTCTTCTTTATAGTTCTGTATTTTTCAAAATTTCTACAATGGGTACTTACTGCTTTCAAAAGTCAGAAATTTATGTATAGAAGAGCAAAAGAACAAATCTTACCATGGCCTGCATATGGCTTGGCACTGTCATTCAGAAGGCTTGGGGAGCTGTTACTATTAGTCATTCTCTGAAAAATAAAATACATACATACAGTATCACTGAGGCAAACTGAGAAGTATTCAACTGATTAAGTTAGGACTAGACCCTCTTTGCTTCTTCCCTTCCAATTCATCTTCCACACTGCTGACAAACTAATCATCCTATGAACGATGCTGCCTGGACCCCAACAATCTATGTACAAACTTCCCAAACTCCCGACAACACATCACATGAAAATTGTACTCACTAGCCAGGAATTTATATTCAAAATTGCACACTTACTTTGAATTCCACTTCCATAACTTACTAGCTTGAGCAAGACACATAACTTCTATCTACGTTTCCGTGATCATAAAATATCAATTCCAATATGTATCCAAGAGGGTGCATTATATATAAAGTGACTATGTACAGAGTCAATAAATACTCTAATATCCTCTCCCAATGCATATTATTCTTCATACACCTTATAGATCCTATAAAATTAGTCTATTCCCTGTTCTCTAAACACGTCCCATGCTTTCTTGACTTACTCAAGAGCCTCTATGGTTTCTCTACCCTAGAAGGTCCTTCATCTTATGCCCACAAATCTTTTTCTGGCAAATGATATCTACCTCAATGCCTTGAAAAAGCATAAGTTAGGAATCCTGGATTCAAATTTCAGCTCTCATTTTAATTTTATAATGCTGAACCTAATCAATTAATTTCTTAGGTTCAATTTCTGCAAAATTAAAAAAAGAAAGGGGGACGGCAACAAGTTCTTAAAGTGATTTATATTCAAAACATATATGGCAAGTAACTGAAATTGTGGATCATACAGTGGCTAGCCTAAAAAAATGTAAAACTATATATAAACTAGTTGAATTGTTCATAAAAAATAAACCATTTATGTATGTATGTGCCCATGCATGTTAACTTACATGCTAACAATTGAAATGACCCTGAGGGTGCATATCTATGTGAAACCTCATGTTTTATGTAATTGCAAGTTAAAAATCATTCAGAAAAGCAATGACATCCTACAGACCCTTAAAAGCTGCCCAATTTGAAATTTTAAAACAACTCCTCTTGTGTTTAAATATCCTAATGTAATATAGAGAAAGCCATCCAAAATAGAGCATCACAAGAACAAGAAAATTTCATGACAGTTTTCCAATAAACGGTGGCACACTTTCCAATTTTATTTCATTTCTACAAAATTCTGTCTCCCCAGTCAAAATAAAATAAACAAAAACATCCTCAGCATTGCATGCAGTTATACGGTGAAGAAAAAAAATTTCTGATTAAACAGAACATGAGTAAAATAAACAGTTCAACATTATATACTAAAGTAAAAGGTCCCCCAAGTACAAAGGGTCAATGAAAATTAAAAAAACTTATGGACTAGAACTCAAGAAAGAACTAGAGAATAAGGTAGTAGCAGCAAGTAGTTGAAATTAAAATGGTAAAAATGAAATAAAACCAGCAATATGCTTTTATACATAAAGAATATTCCTAAGAAGACATGTGGGAAATTGATAATCAGTAATGATAGTTGTTCGAGAAAGATTCAATGGATGGGTGGTAAGCAGGGATGGAGAGGAGATTCACTCTTCACCAAATACCCTTTTGTACATTTAAACTTTTTCTAACAATATGTATAGATTATGCACTCAAAAAATAAATTAAAACTACCAGCATCACTACCAAGATTAAGAAATACACATACAAAGCACACCAAAAGGAGAACTAGTCTCTATCTACCCTCTACATACTCCACACCGCCATTCTACCCCCAATCCTCATCCCCAAAAGCCCTCATTGACACTAACCCTAAAAGAGATGGTTTCCTATTTCCCACCCACCCAATCATCTCCCAAATCTCACTTACCACTCAACAAACTTAAGAATAAATGAAGATCCTACATCTCCTCTGCCCCTGGAGTAAACTTCACTGTATAGTATAATATGAATTCATACTAATGATACCTGTATCAAGGGATATTTTGTCTCTACAGGGCTTCCAAATCCATTGACTCCAATAAAGCTGGTGCTGAAATAGGAATCTGGGAGACTAGTATCAGTTAAAGCACCTCCATCTATTCCAGGAACTGAAAAAAAGGAAAATTCAAGTATTTAAAATTATTTAGGAAAACAAAATGTGGATTTAGTTTCTTTGTTCCTAAATAAATTTTAAAGTCTCATATCTTTGTCACACTTATCTTTATCTGTTCATAAACAAACGCAGCACCAAAAAAAAAAAAAAAAAAAAAAAATTGGCCCACTCTAAGCATCTGTTAAACAATATTCACGTGGACTAATTCTTTTCCCCACAGAGGTAGTAATTTTATATTAGTCACCTAATAGCCACCAAGCACAACATGAAGAAACACACTTGCATTTCTAGTTGCCTCATCAAGTTTTCCTTCTTTAACTTGGCAAGAGGAGACCATAAATCCCTGCAGTTTCGCCTTTGAATCTTCATGTGGTAAACAGAGTCAAATTTCTCAGAACGTTTCTCATAACATATCTTTCGAAAGTGGCCAGTAGACTCACACTAACTCATAATTCAGGAAAAACTATTCTGCAGAGCTAGCAACGGGATGGAGTTCAGGGATAACAACAGCTTGCTGATGATTTTATTGACTACGGCCAGTAATCAAGGGTTTTGTCGTTTTTTGTGGGTTTTTTAAGCAAATATTCCATATAGATACTTACAGTTGAGTTTTCTTGTTTTGGAAAGTTACAATTTTGAAAAGACAGAAAGGGAAATGATACTTCAAGGAGAGTTAGGAAAATCACTAACCTTTGATACATTATTCCATCCTATATAGGTCACGAAAATATCAATTTGTTTTAAAGTTACTAAGAACAGACACATGTCCTACCTTCCTCATGATGTTCAAAGGCATATATAGAGTACTTTCAAATTTAAATTACGTTAAGTGTAAGACATGTTAGTGACTTTAATCACGAAGAACAGATAATCAAGAACTTTTCAATCCTTCAACCCCTTATTATATATATATAACAATAACTATGCAAGGTTGGCAGTCTTTTTATTTCACAGTTAAGCAAACCAAGATTCAGAGAGATTAGACAGCTTTCCCAAAGTGGCAAAGCTAGCAAGTGGTAGAACTGCAATGTGAAAGCAATCCCTCCACCACGCTAAACTGCCTTTCCATTTTAGAAGAGAAGGCAGCATAAATCAAGAGACTAAATTCCAAATCTTCAGTTTTGAACTGATCATGACCAGTCAGAAACTTTGAAATAGAGGACCTTACCATACCTAAAAAGAATCAGAACTTCTACACCTGTCAGCAGTTACCCTGTGACTATTAACATATAAATGTATATGATAATAACCTACTTTAAAAAAAAAAAACCCACATCTTTACTAAATAAATGTTCTCCTTTGTCTTGGCCCCTCTTAATGAAATCAGTTTAATTTTTCAGAAACATCACACTAGATCAGTGTTTAACCAAAAAGACTTCTGAGGTCAAATAAATTAGGAAAAAGCTGGAAGAAATAAAAGTAAATCCACTTCTTTACGGCAGGACTTCTCAAAGCCTTGTGCATACAATGTGAATGGTTACTTTCCAAAGGGGAGTTAAGAGAACTTCCCAAATGTACTTGACCAGGGAACCCTTCTTTACATGGAGCATCTTGGGAGATTAGAGTTCCATGGAACACAGTTTACAAAGATTGCCTAGTTTAAAATGTTGAATGGTTTTCCTCTGCCAACGAGGACATCACAGACAAGATGTTGGTGATGCTTATCCCAACAGATGAAACCCCAACTTATTATTCTTAGTTTGGCATTAGAAAGCTCTCAACAATCTGTTCTCAACCTGTCATTATAACATCTCCCATATGTTGCTGGGGCTGAGTCTCAGCTCTGCTCCTTACTAGCCACAGCCACAAAATCTTAGGCAAGAGGCTTACAGAATGGAGATCATACCAGCACTTGTAAAATGAGAATCATACCATCTACCTTGCAACTTGAATGAAGAGTTATGACAATCAATGAAATAGTATCTTAAAATTTCTTTTAAAAATCTTGAGGTCCGCAGAACTCTACAAATTTACTAAAAATAAATGAATTGTACACTAACAATGGGTGAATTTTACAGGATGTAAATTATACTTCAAAATGCTGTATTAACAAATTCAGTGGAAAAAGAGGGATTATTCCATAAACAGCTTCAAGACAACTACGTAAATTGAAGGATATTTCCAAAAGATCAAAGATTATAGTGTAAAATAGTAAAAGTAAAATATGCATCTACTGTAAAAAAGATCTTTCCAATAGTCAAAACATTATCAAACTGTCCCCTTCAGTCAAAATAATTTACTTTTTTTGCAAGTCTTATACACTTTACAGTCTAGAATACAATCAATTGCTCTATGCATACACACACACACATACATCTCCATGTTCTTCAAGACCCAGATATGATGGAAAAGAAAAAATATTTAGAGTTAGACATTGAGTTCTAATCTTCCTTTTGCCACATACTAGCTATATGATCTTCAGCAAATAACCCTCTAACTTTCATTTCTTCATCTGTAAAAAGAGACAATACCATTTCACTTACAAGTTCGTGGTGGGGATTCAAGTGAGATAACCCAAGTAACATGCCTAGGATCCTGGCCCACAGATTATCATCAATGTTAATGTTATTTTTTCTTCCTCCTTTTCTATAAAGTATTCCCCAATTACTCCAAGCTGTAGCTCCATCTCTTAAGATACTGTTTATAACATCATTGGGGGGGGGGGGGACGACACTTTCTTTTGTCTTCAACTGTTTAACTATAGTTTTAAACTATTTAGATAGTACATGTTTCTATATAGCTACCCATCTAAATTAACTGTAAACTGAGAAAAGAACCATACAACCATGACTACTACTTTTTGGTAGTATTCCCTAATCTGTTAACACATATGTTTAAACATTTATTTACAATTAAACCTTTTTGGGTAGTAAGTATAGAAAAGCTAATGAAAGATACAATAGAGCCATTACAAAAATAAAAGATGAAAGGAGGATTACTAAACCAAAAATATAGGCTAAGGAGAAGAAGCATGATGAGCTTGAACATCAAATCAATCTTAGAAATTCCTAAATAGCGAAGGCAAAAGAGATATTGTTAAAAAAAATTTTCATCTAATAAAATAACAAATAACAGTTGGTTACAGCAAAAACACTTTTTTTCCTAGTAGTAAACTCTTCAGAGAAATTATTACAAGGAGTTTTACATGTGAGGCACTGAATCTTCAATACAGTTCAAAAGATTTCTAGAAACACTTTTTATATTCCTTCACAACAGAAGAGAATATAATACTAAATCACAGCCTATTTACAATAATTCCATAAAGAGCTATAGGACTCAAGCACTTAGTTTCCAAGTGATCTAACTAAACCAATCTTCCCCTCCTGACTTCATCCTTTTGCTTCAAAACATACATTATTGGTTTTCCCAGATAAATAACAAATAATAATAATAGCAGCCATCATTTGTCGATTGCTTTATATGCACAATCGCAACAATGATCCTTTAAGATGCGTATCATTATTACAAATTTTAGTGCCAGTGCCACAGATGGTATTTGAAATCAGAATAGTCTGACTTCAAAGGCCAAGCTTAACCACTGCTCCATATACCCGTTAGTTGCTCCTAAACTCTAGACCCCTTTCCAACTGTGTATCATTAAATGTCTCTAAGTAGATGCATGACAAGTATTTTTAAGCTAAAAATTCAGTTATCCTTACCTCCTTTCCCTCCCTCATCTGCATCCCCCAAGCAGTTGCTTCACCAAATCTCTCAAATGTGCTCCCCTGTATTTAATTTCCACTAAGTGAAGTTCTCTCTCCCACTATTATAAGACTACTCCAAATGTTTCCCTATCTCCATTCTTGGAAGCCCAAATAACTGAGACGGGTATCTTTTTAAACACAGACCTTATATCACTCAGTAGCACAGCCCAGAAAGGCCTTCACAATCTGGTCACAACCCACGACCTGACACTGCCCCCATAGCACAGCCTATTCCTTTGCCACATCAGATGAATATAAAACTAAACCGGGAGGCGGGGCAAGATGGCAGACTGGTGAGCTGTATGTTTTAGTTACTCCTCCAGGAAAGCAGGTAGAAAGCCAGGAACTGCGTGGACTGGACACCACAGAGCAATCTGACTTTGGGCATACTTCATACAACACTCATGAAAACGTGGAACTGCTGAGATCAGTGAAATCTGTAAGTTTTTGCGGCCAGGGGACCCGCGCCCCTCCCTGCCAGGCTCAGTCCCGGGGAGGAGGGGCTGTCAGCTCCGGGAAGGAGAAGGGAGAACTGCAGTGGCAGCCCTTATCGGAACTCATTCTACTGATATCAAACTCCAACCATAGATAGACTGAGACCAGACACCAGAGAATCTGAGAGCAGCCAGCCCAGCAGAGAGGAGACAGGCATAGAGAAAAAAAAAACAACACGAAAAACTACAAAATAAAAGCGAGGATTTTTGGAGTTCTGGTGAACATAGAAAAGGGGAAGGGCAGCCTGAGGCGGCATATGCAAATCCCGAAGAAAAGCTGATCTCTCTGCCCTGTGGACCTTTCCTTAATGGCCCTGGTTGCTTGTCTCTTAGCCATTTCAATAACCCATTAGATCTCTGAGGAGGGCCCTTTTTTTTTTTTTTTTTAATCCTTTTTTCTTTTTCTAAAAACAATTACTCTAAGAAGCCCAATACAGAAAGCTTCAAAGACTTGCAATTTGGGCAGGTCAAGTCAAGAGGCAGAACTAGAGAGCTCTGAGACAAAACGCAATAATCCAGTGGCTGAGAAAATTCACTAAACACCACAACTTCCCAAGAAAGGGGGGTGTCCGCTCACAGCCATCATCCTGGTGGACAGAAACACTCCTGCCCATTGCCAGCCCCATAGCCCAGAACTGCCCCAGACAACCCAGTGTGATGGAAGTGCTTCAAATACAGGCACACACCACAAAACTGGGCGGTGGACATTAGCCTTCCCTGCAACCTCAGCTGATTGTCCCAGAGTTGGGAAGGTGGAGCAGTGTGAATTAACAAAGCCCCATTCAGCCATCATTTTCAGCAGACTGGGAGCCTCCCTACACAGCCCAAGCAGCCCAGAACTGCCCTGGGGGGGACTGGCACTCACCTGGTGACATAGCACAGTCAATCCCTCAACAGAGGACCCGGGGTGCACGGCCTGGAAGAGGGGCCCACTTGCAAGTCTCAGGAGCCATATGCCAATACCAAGGACTTGTGGGTCAGTGACAGAGACAAACTGTGGCAGGAGTGAACTGAAGGAATAGACTATTGCAGCAGCTTTAAAACTCTAGGATCACCAGGGAGATTTGATTGTTAGGGCCACCCCCCCTCCCTGACTGCCCAGAAACACACCCCATATACAGGGCAGGCAACACCAACTACACACGCAAGCTTGGTACACCAATTGGACCCCACAAGACTCACTCCCCCACTCACCAAAAGGCTAAGCAGGGGAGAACTGGCTTGTGGAGAACAGGTGGCTCGTGGACGCCACCTGCTGGTTAGTTAGAGAAAGTGTACTCCACGAAGCTGTAGATCTGATAATTAGAGATAAGGACTTCAATTGGTCTACAAAATCCTAAAAGAACCCTATCAAGTTCAGCAAATGCCACGAGGCCAAAAACAACAGAAAATTATAAAGCATATGAAAAAACCCAGACGATACGGGATAACCCAAGCCCAAGCACCAAATCAAAAGACCAGAAGAGACACAGCACCTAGAGCAGCTACTCAAAGAACTAAAGATGAACAATGAGACCATAGTACGGGATACAATGAGATCAAGAAGACCCTAGAAGAGCATAAAGAAGACACTGCAGAGACTAATAAGAAAAATGGATGATCTTATGGAAATTAAAGAGAAACTGTTGACCAAATTAAAAAGATTCTGGACCTCATAGTACAAGACCAGAGGAAGCTGAACAAAGAATCAGTGACCTGGAAGATGACAGAATGGAAAATGAAAGCATAAAAGAATAATTGGGAAAAAATGGAAAAAATCGAATGGACCTCAGGGATATGATAGATAATATGAAACGTCCAAATATAAGACTCATTGGTGTCCCAGAAGGGGAAAGAAAAGGTAAGAGGTCTAGGAAGAGTATTCAAAGAAATTGTTGGGGAAAACTTCCCAAATCTTCTAAACAACATAAATACACAAATCATAATGCTCAGCGAACTCCAAATAGAATAAAATCCAAATAAACCCACTCCGAGACATATACTGATCACACTGTCAAACACAGAAGAGAAGGAGCAAGTTCTGAAAGCAGCAAGAGAAAAGCAATTCACACATACAAAGGAAACAGCATAAGACTAAGTAGTGACTACTCAGCAGCCACCATGGAGGCAGAGAAGGCAGTGGCACGATATATTTAAATTCTGAGTGAGAAAAATTTCCAGCCAAGAATACTTTATCCAGCAAAGCTCTCCTTCAAATTGGAGGGAGAGCTTAAATTTTTCACAGACAAACAAATGCTGAGAGAATTTGCTAACAAGAGACCTGCCCTACTGGAGATACTAAAGGGAGCCCTACAGACAGAGAAACAAAGAAAGGACAGAGAGACTTGGAGAAAGGTTCAGTACTAAAGAGATTCGGTATGGGTACAATAAAGGATATTAATAGAGCAGAGGGGAAAAATATGACAAACATAAACCAAAGGATAAGATGGCTGATTCAAGAAATGCCTTCACGGTTATAACGTTGAATGTAAATGGATTAAACTCCCCAATTAAAAGATATAGATTCGCAGAATGGATCAAAAAAAATGAACCATCAATATGCTTGCATACAAGAGACTCATCTTAGACACAGGGACACAAAGAAACTGTAAAGTGAAAGGATGGAAAAAAATATTTCATGCAAGCTACAGCCAAAAGAAAGCAGGTGTAGCAATATTAATCTCAGATAAAATAGACTTCAAATGCAGGGATGTTTTGAGAGACAAAGAAGGCCACTACATACTAATAAAAGGGGCAATTCAGCAAGAAGAAATAACAATCGTAAATGTCTATGCACCCAATCCAAGGTGCCACAAAATACATGAGAGAAACACCTGGCAAAACTAAAGGAAGCAATTGATGTTTCCACAATAATTGTGGGAGACTTCAACACATCACTCTCTCCTATAGTAGATCAACCAGACAGAAGACCAATAAGGAAATTGAAAACCTAAACAATCTGATAAATGAATTAGATTTAACAGACATATACAGGACATTACATCCCAAATCACCAGGATACACATACTTTTCTAGTGCTCATGGAACTTTCTCCAGAATAGATCATATGCTGGGACATAAAAACAAGCCTCAATAATTTAAAAAGATTGAAATT
This sequence comes from Choloepus didactylus, assembly GCF_015220235.1. Classification (NCBI taxonomy): domain Eukaryota; kingdom Metazoa; phylum Chordata; class Mammalia; order Pilosa; family Megalonychidae; genus Choloepus; species Choloepus didactylus. The sequence continues at coordinate 11,623,240 of NC_051318.1, forward strand.
ATTCAAAGCACATTCTGTGACCACAGTGGCATACAATTAGAAAGTCAATAACCATCAGAGACTTAGAAAATTCACAAAATACCTGGAGGTTAAACAACACACTCCTAAACAATCATTGGGTTAAAGAAGAAATAGCAAGAGAATTGCTAAATATATAGAGACGAATGAAAATGAGAAACACAAACATACCAAAACCTATGGGATGCAGCAAAGCAGTGCTAAGGGGGAAATTTATAGCACTAAACGCATATATTAAAAAGGAAGAAAGAGCCAAAATCAAAGAACTAATGGATCAACTGAAGAAGCTAGAAAATGAACAGCAAACCAATCCTAAACCAAATACAAGAAAAGAAATAACAAGGATTAAAGCAGAAATAAATGACATAGAGAAGAAAAAAACAATAGAGAGGATAAATATCACCAAACGTTGGTTCTTTGAGAGATTAACAAGATTGACAAGCCCTAGCTAGACTGACAAAATCAAAAAAGAGAGAAGACCCATATAAACAAAATAATGAATGAAAAAGGTGACATAACTGCAGATCCTGAAGAAATTAAAAAATTATAAGAGGATACTAGGAACAACTGTATGGCAACAAACTGGAGAATGTAGAGGAAATGGACAATTTCCTGGAAACATATGAACAACCTAGACTGACCAGAGAAGAAATAGAAGACCTCAACCAACCCATCACAAGCAAAGAGATCCAATCAGTCATCAAAAATCTTCCCACAAATAAATGCCCAGGACCAGATGGCTTCACAGGGGAATTCTACCAAACTTTCCAGAAAGAACTGACACCAATCTTACTCAAACTCTTTCAAAACATTGAAGAAAATGGAACACTACCGAACTCATTTTGTGAAGCTAACATCAATCTAATACCAAAACCAGGCAAAGATGCTACAAAAAAGGAAAACTACCGGCCAATCTCCCTAATGAATATAGATGCAAAAATCCTCAACAAAATACTTGCAAATCGAATCCAAAGACACATTAAAAAATCATACACCATGACCAAGTGGGGTTCATTCCAGGCATGCAAGGATGGTTCAACATAAGAAAATCAATCAATGTATTACAACACATTAACAAGTCAAAAGGGAAAAATCAATTGATCATCTCAATAGATGATGAAAAAGCATTTGACAAAATCCAACATCCCTTTTTGATAAAAACACTTCAAAAGGTAGGAATTGAAGGAAACTTCCTCAACATGATAAAGAGCATATATGAAAAACCCACAGCCAACATAGTACTCAATGGTGAGAGACTGAAAGCCTTCCCTCTAAGATCAGGAACAAGACAAGGATGCCCGCTATCACCACTGTTATTCAACATTGTGCTGGAAGTGCTAGCCAGGGCAATCTGGCAAGACAGAGAAATAAAAGGCATCCAAATTGGAAAAGAAGAAGTAAAACTGTCATTGTTTGCAGATGATATGATCTTATATCTAGAAAACCCTGAGAAATCGACGATACAGCTACTAGAGCTAATCAACAAATTTAGCAAAGTAGCGGGATACAAGGTTAATGCACATAAGTCAGTAATGTTTCTATATGATAGAAATGAACAAACTGAAGAGACACTCAAGAAAAAGATACCATTTTCAATAGCAACTAAGAAAATCAAGTACCCAGGAATAAACTTAACCAAAGATGTAAAAGACCTATACAAAGAAAACTACGTAACTCTACTAAAAGAAATAGAAGGGGACCTTAAAAGATGGAAAAATATTCCATGTTCATGGATAGGAAGACTAAATGTCATTAAGATGTCAATTCTACCCAAACTCATCTACAGATTCAATGCAATCCCAATCAAAATTCCAACAACCTACTTTGCAGACTTGGAAAAGCTAGTTATCAAATTTATTTGGAAAGGGAAGATGCCTCGAATTGCTAAAGACACCTAAAAAAGAAAAACGAAGTGGGAGGACTTACACTCCCTGACTTTGAAGCTTATTATAAAGCCACAGTTGCCAAAACAGCATGGTACTGGCACAAAGATAGACATATAGATCAATGGAATCGAATTGAGAATTGAGATAGACCCTCAGATCTATGGCCGACTGATCTTTGATAAGGCCCCCAAAGTCACTGAACTGAGCCATAATGGTCTTTTCAACAAATGGGGCTGGGAGAGTTGGATATCCATATCCAAAAGAATGAAGAGGACCCCTACCTCACCCCCTACATAAAAATTAACTCAAAATGGACCAAAGATCTCAATATAAAAGAAAGTACCATAAAACTCCTAGAAGATAATGTAGGAAAACATCTTCAAGACTTGTATTAGGCGGCCACTTCCTAGACTTTACACCCAAAGCACAAGCAACAAAAGAGAAAATAGATAAATGGGAACTCCTCAAGCTTAGAAGTTTCTGCACCTCAAAGGAATTTCTCAAAAAGGTAAAGAGGCAGCCAACTCAATGGGAAAAAATTTTTGGAAACCATGTATCTGACAAAAGACTGATATCTTGCATATATAAAGAAATCCTACAACTCAATGACAATAGTACAGTCGGCCCAATTATAAAATGGCAAAAGATATGAAAAGACAGTTCTCTGAAGAGGAAATACAAATGGCCAAGAAACACATGAAAAAATGTTCAGCTTCACTAGCTATTAGAGAGATGCAAATTAAACCACAATGAGATACCATCTAACACCGGTTAGAATGGCTGCCATTAAACAAACAGGAAACTACAAATGCTGGAGGGGATGTGGAGAAATTGGAACTCTTATTCACTGTTGGTGGGACTGTATAATGGTTCAGCCACTCTGGAAGTCAGTCTGGCAGTTCCTTAGAAAACTAGATATAGAGCTACCATTCGATCCAGCGATTGCACTTCTCGGTATATACCCGGAAGATCGGAAAGCAGTGACACGAACAGATATCTGCACGCCAATGTTCATAGCAGCATTATTCACAATTGCCAAGAGATGGAAACAACCCAAATGTCCTTCAACAGATGAGTGGATAAATAAAATGTGGTATATACACACGATGGAATACTACGCGGCAGTAAGAAGGAACGATCTCGTGAAACATATACAATGGATGAACCTTGAAGACATAATGCTGAGCGAAATAAGCCAGGCACAAAAAGAGAAATATTATATGCTACCACTAATGTGAACTTTGAAAAATGTAAAACAAATGGCCTATAATGTAGAATGTAGGGGAACTAGCAATAGAGAGCAATTAAGGAAGGGGGAACAATAATCCAAGAAGAACAGATAAGCTATTTAACGTTCTGGGGATGCCCAGGAATGACTGTGGTCTGTTAACTTCTGATGGATATAGTAGGAGCAAGTTCACAGAAATGTTGCTATATTAGGTAACTTTCTTGGGGTAAAGTAGGAACATGTTGGAAGTTAAGCAGTTATCTTAGGTTAGTTGTCTTTTTCTTACTCCCTTGTATGGTCTCTTTGAAATGTTCTTATTGTATGTTTGTTTTCTTTTTAACTTTTTTTTCATACAGTTGATTTGAAAAAAGAAGGGAAAGTTAAAAAAAAAAAAAAAAAAACCAAGGAAAAAAAAAGATGCAGTGCCCCCTTGAGGAGCCTGTGGAGAATGCAGGGGTATTCGCCTACCCCACCTCCATGGTTGCTAACATGACCACAGACATAGGGGACTGGTGGTTTGATGGGTTGAGCCCTCTACCACAGGTTTTACCCTTGGGAAGACGGTTGCTGCAAAGGAGAGGCTAGTCCTCCCTATGGTTGTGCCTAAGAGCCTCCTCCCGAATGCCTCTTTGTTGCTCAGATGTGGCCCTGTCTCTCTAGCTAAGCCAACTTGAAAGGTGAATTCACTGCCCTCCCCCTACGTGGGATCAGACACCCAGGGAGTGAATCTCCCTGGCAACGTGCAATATGACTCCCAGGGAGGAATGTAGACCCGGCATCGTGGGACGGAGAACATCTTCTTGACCAAAAGGGGGATGTGAAAGGAAATGAAATAAACTTCAGTGGCACAGAGATTCCAAAAGGAGCCGAGAGGTCACTCTGGTGGGCACTCTTACGCACACTTTAGACAATCCTTTTTAGGTTCCAAAGAATTTGGGGTAGCTGGTGGTAGATACCTGAAACTATCAAACTACAACCCAGAACCCATGAATCTCGAAGACAGTTGTATAAAAATGTAGCTTATGAAGGGTGACAAGGGGATTGGGAAAGCCATAAGGACCACACTCCACTTTGTCTAGTTTATGGATGGATGAGTAGAAAAATAGGGGAAGGAAACAAACAGACAAAGGTACCCAGTGTTCTTTTTTACTTCAATTGCTCCTTTTCACTCTAATTATTATTCTTGTTATTCTTGTGTGTGTGCTAATGAAGGTGTCAGGGATTGATTTGGGTGATGAATGTACAACTATGTAATGGTACTGTGAACAATCGAAAGTACGATTTGTTTTGTATGACTGCGTGGTATATGAATATATCTCAATAAAATGAAGATTAAAAAAAAAAAAAAAAACTAAACCACATACTTTCAGCTCGCCATATTGTGCAGCGGCCTCTACATGATTCTCACATGCAGCAGAGAGCCCCAGGCTGGGACAGGAACCACACGTCTCAGGCTGTACAGACGAATGGCACTCAGCCATTAAGTAAAACATTGGAAACTCAGTTTATATGAAGTACAATGAACACCTCAAGTGGCAATAACGGATGGCCTGGAAATTGTGGCTTCACTTTGAAGTCTACACATTGAATTAATGTGCCCAATTTGTCTGGATATGGTAAAGAAAACCATGACTACAAAGGAGTACATCGTTTTTGTGCAGAATGCGTTATCACGGTTCTCGGAAGTTGCAACAAAGAATGTCCTACATGTAAGAAAAGGCTAGTTTCCAAAAGATCACTAAGACCAAACCCAAATTTTGAGGTACTCATCAGCAAAATTTATCCAAGTCATGATGACTATGAAGCTCATCAAGAGAGTGTATTAGCCAGGACCAACAAGCACAATAATCAGCAAGCACTAAGTCACAGCACTGATGAAAGACTGAAGATATAGGCAATGACCAGACCACAGTGAGGCAAGACACAACGATTCAAAGCGGTAATGAAACAGAAAATAATGGTAACAGTTCTTGCTGTAGTAATGCATCCACCCACACATAACAATCAGGAAGCAGGACCTAATAACAAACGGACCAAAACATCTGGGCTTGAGCTTGATAATAACAATGCAACAGTGTCAAATGACCCAATAATGGATGGTGCTAGTGAAACTGAATTAGTATTCAGACCTCATCCCACTCTTATGGAAAAAGATGACAGTGTACAGACAAGATACATAAAGACTTCAGGCAATGCCACTGTTTATCACTTATCCAAATATCTGGCTGTGAGGTTAGCTCTAGAAGAACTTCAGAGCAAAGGAGAATGAAACCAGATGAACCTCAATACAGTCAGCGACAAACACTATACTATTTACATAGCAGCAGCCAATGTCCAGTTCACTGTATTTAACAGCTTTTTCTTTGGAACTGGTCAGTGAGAAATACTGGAACATATTTGTTTATTATGCACTCACAAAAGAGCACAAATGAGCTCTTCTAAAAATAATTCTGAGAGCGAACTTTTTTAAAGCCTATTTCTTTAATATTAAAGATACCATCATTACTTTTATGAACAGAACGTTGGATATGTTGTTCAGTTTTCTTTCTAAGCCAGACTCATCTGCACTATTAGAATCTTTTCCTCTTAATTTAAGATTTCCTTTTTGGAAGGGACTGCAATTATTCAGTACTTCTTCTTTCCTTTAAAAATAATCTAAGTTGTGTGTTCTCACAGAGTGTGGTTCTATTTAGAACTCTTTTTTTGACCCAAGAATTTTTCATAGTTCTTTATTCAGTGAAAATTCAGATAGCCACCTTCTACCTCTGCCTTCAAAGTGTTTTAGGCCTACAGAATGTTAAATAATATGTATTTTGACTTTTTTTCTTTTAGAGTCTTGCATATATAGTTTTCCATATAAACTATATTTTCATGAATACCAAGGCTCAAATCTACTGTACTTAAGAACAATTCTCACAGAATATTAATTTCATGGTATTTTCTTCTATACTATCACATTTTAAAAAGAGGTCCTTTATGAACTTATGTCCATTCTCATGCAATTTTTTATTTTTCTTGTAATACTTTTGGAATTTCTAGTCCTGGGGAAAAGCATCCCAATTTTACTGGTGAAAGAAAAATTAAATTGGTCTTATGTAGTCTTCAATTAGAATAATCTAGGAAAGATTTGCTTGCACCTCTAAAGGACTTAATTCTAATAGGATAAGATAGCTGCATTACAACAAATAAGGTTTATAGTCTACCTCAACACAGTAAAAAGAACATGGGCTTTAATGTAAAACAAACTTCATTATAAATCCTCTCTCTACCATTTACTATGTGACCTTGAGAATTTACTTAGCCTCGAGTGCCAGTTTTTCAAATGGAAAAAATGACCTCATGAAATAGTTATGAATGTGAACATTAAATATGATGGGATAGTATATATAACGTGCCTAGCACATAAGTTCCCACATCTTTTTCCTTCAAAGGAAAAAGAAAATACAATAGCTTACATACTTATCAATAGATATTTGTGGCTCCAAAATTCTTATAGAAGTCACATCCCTTGGTGAGCCTATCCAGTTTCACAACTTTAAATGCCATGTAAACATTGATAACTTCAAATTTATATCTCTAGCACTGATCTCTCCAGAACTCCAGGCTCATATAACTATCTGCCAACTGAAAATCTCCATTTGAATGTTCACTTAGATATCTCAAACGCAGCATGTTCAAAATTAAACTCCTGATCTTCCCCATACATGCTCTGTTGCAGCATTCTCATCTCAGTTGATAGAACTCCATTCATCCTTTCACTTCCTTGAAGCCATACTTGACTCTCTGCTTTCTCATGCCCCACATCCAATATGAAATTATGTTGGCTCTACCTGCAAAAATATATGATCTAACCAGTTCTTACCACTTCCATTGCTACTAACCTGAGTCACCATTATCTCTCACTGGATTATTGCAATAACCATCATGAACCATTGTAAAGAGGATCTTTTGATGAGGTTACTTCAGTTAAGGTGTGGCCTAGACCAATCAGAATGGGTCTTAATCCTATTACTGGAGCTCTGTATAAGCAGAATGAATTCAAACATGAGAGAAAGCCACAGAAGTTGAAATCAATGGAACCCAGAAGGGAAAGGAAGGACCAGGAGACGCTTCCACGTGCCTTGCCATGTGACAAAGGAGCCAAGCATCACCGGCAACTAGCCCCAGAACTCTGTTCTTGAGGAAGAAAGCATTGCCTTGATGATGCTTTGATTTGGACTTTCTTTAACCTCAAAACCTTAAGCTAATAAATTCCCATTGTTTAACCCGACATGTCATGTAACATTTGTTTAAGCAGCCTAGGAAACTAAAACATCCATTAAAATGTAAGGTCCAAAAAGGATGAGACCATTCATCTATTTGTTCACTAATGTATCCCAAGAATCTAAAACAGCATACAACACACAATAAACACACAATAAATATACATTAATTAAATGAATAAATGAACATATTATTCACCCAAATTATGCTAAGCTGAAAGCCTGCCATAAATATCAATTATAATTTAAGTTGTTCAAAGACATTAGCTATACACATTAAATCTTTTTATAATATACATCAAAGGACTCTGCTACAAATTTTACTTTAAAAGCAGCCTTTCTAATTTTTCTAAGCCTTCAGAGTAGAAAGAAGATTCTTTGTCCCATCTCTGTCAAGGAGACTCCTCCTAAGATATAGATGATATAGTGCTATAAAGACTATGAATCATAAAAGATCACTTAGGGAACTTAAAAGGCCCCATTCCATTTCCTCCTTCTTCACCCTGATCTCATCCTTTCAATAAAGTATACAGTCACATTCAGGAACGTCAATATTAAGAGACAGAATAAGTTTAAGAACATATGAGCAAAATAATAAAGTTAAACACAATAAAATATAAAATTGTTTCCAGCTTTTTCCAGCTCTCTATCATGCTCTGATTATCTAATATTTCTCAAAGCAGTCTAAGATATTAATATCAAGAACAGAGATAGACAATGAAAGACTATTAATCAGTAAAACTAGTCTTGTATTAAAAACACAAATAAAACTCCCGAGAGACTAACAGACTGTTTACAATAGTAACTTAAGTTGCTACAGATACGATTTGCAAAACTATCTCTAGATATATGAACCATTAAAAAACAGTCTTTCTGGGGCAGACTTTATATGGATGAATATTTCAAATATTTTATTTTCAGCCAATGGTGTATAAAATACATAGTTTTGTTTAAAAATGTACCTAGTGTGAATCTTCTTAGTGCAGATTCTATGTGCTCCTTAGCACATCATATATTTGTGTAAATGTACATATAAGTAAATATATATAATACATTAAAACATAAAAGCTTATGCTATCATTTGTAACAGTAAAAGATCAGAAACATTTTATCCATTAAAAGGAATTGGATATAACAATGTAGCTTTGTTATATCCAATGGAAGCCTTGTGGATCACACTCCGTTTATCCAGTGTATGGATGGATGAGTAGAAAAATGGGGACAAAAACTAAACAAAAAACAGGGTGGGAGGGGGGACGATTTGGGTGTTCTTTTTTACTTTTATTTTTTACTCTTATTTTTACTTTTTCTGGTATGAGGAAAATGTTCAAAAAGTAGACTGGAATGATGAATGCACAACTATATGATGGTACTGTGAACCATGGATGACTGTATGATATGTGAATATATATCAATAAAACCTGAATTTTAAAAAAAGCAACCTATACCCGGATTTTAGGAAAACTGGAATAAATAAAAGAATTTAATTTAAAAAAAAAAAAAAGGAATCTGATAATACAACCAAAAAATGGCTGGCATATTGGGCAGTCATGAAAAAGAATAAGGTAGATGTTTATGTGTGGATGGATGTGTAACAAACTATAAGATATGCTATTAGATGAGAAATTACAAAGTGCATCAGGTTTCCCTGTGTGTGCACTCACGCATGTGCCTATATATGTGTATGTGTCAGTATGAGTTAGAGTTAGGGAAATTTCTAAACACAGGAATGATTGAACAGGCAAAGGATATTTTTGGAGGAACACATAATGAACTGTAGAGAGGGATCAAAGGTTTAAGAAAGGAAAGAGGCTATTTTTCATTATGTACTCTTTTGCGCTATTTAAATTTTACCTGTGCATATATTACACTTTAAATTTTAAAAAAACAAGATGGCAGAGTGAGATACTTCAGGTTCCATCCCTCTACATATGCTTTGAACAACCAGCAAGAACGGGCAGAAACATCTTTCTCAAAGTTCCAGAAAACAGTTCAAGGACTGCAATTACAGGGTAAGTACAGAATCAAGAAAAAGGCCACTGAAAAATGGTGGGATCTTGTGGCGCCCTGCCTAGCCCCATCCCAGCCATTCACTAGCTCAGTATGAAGCCCACGTTTCCCGTGCAGATCCCTGGTCTTGGCTCCAGAGGGAACAGAGTGGCCCATGTGCACATACTAAGAGCATGTATGCCTGGCCCAATCTGTCTGGTGGTGGCCGTAGGGGCTAGCCATCTGAGAACTTGCACCATGTGTAGAAGGCCGTTCACAGAGCTCTCCTACAGAATGCTATGAGAGAGCAGCCAAGTGGCTGCCTCAGGGGCAAGTGACTGCTAACTCTAAGACATAATACCATGCAGTGCCTTGGACCATCAGGAAACTGTTTCCTGGGGAAAAGGGAAAATTTGTATCCTTGAAAAAGGGGGCATTCCTAGGGCCTCATCTGCATGCCCAAGACAAGACACAGGTACAAAAAGCATCAGGGAGGTCCCTGTGCTCTGGCTTGGAGCTATTCTCTAAACTCACTGTTTGGATAACCTCTGAAAGAGAGCACTTGCACAGGTCAATCAGCAAAGACTTGGAAAGATGTTCTCTTTTTGTGCTTTTTTTTTTGTTAGCTCCCGACAATCAAGGAAAGCGCTGTAATAAACTAGCCATAATAACACTGGAGTCTAAATTCCAGTGATAACACATTAAAATATCAAAATGTCCAGGTTTCAACAAAAAATTATAAAACATACAAAGAAATAGGAAGTGATAGCCCAGGCAGAGAAGAAAATTAGAGCAACAGAAACCATCAGTGAGGAGGAACAGACTTGGAACATAACAAACAAACTTTTTTTTTTCAATGGTGTTAACCAATCCACGGTGTTAACAATAAGGTGATATATGGGAAAACTGCACTTTACGCCTGACTATACTGCAAACTCAAAACTTCTCTGATTTAACAAAAAAAAAAAAAATGGTGCTAAACATGCTCAAACAGCTAAAGGGAAAAATGGACAAAGAACTAAAGGAAATCAGGAAAATGAAAGAACAACACAAAGAGGATATCAATAAAAAGATGGAAATTATGAAAAGGAACCAAACAGAGTTGAAGACAACAGTAACAGAAATTAAAAATGTCCTTAAGGGGTTCAACAGCATACGAGCTGGCAGAAGAAAGAATCAGTGAACTGGAAGATAAGATGACTTAAATCATCCAGTCTGAGTTGTAAAAAGAGGGAGGGATGAAGAAAAGCAAACAGAGCCTGAGGAGTCTGTGGGACACCAACGAGCACACCAAAACAACACATGCATTATGGAAATCCCAGAAGGAGAAGAGAGAAAGCAGCAGAGTGAATAGTCAAAGAAATAATAGCTGAAACTTTCCCAAATTTAACAAAAGACATGAATACACACATCCAAGATACTTAACAAACTCCGAATAGGATAAACCCAAATAGATCCATGCCCTGATATATTACAACCAAACTGCTGAATACCAAAGATAAGAGAAGTCTGAAAGCGCTAGAAAACAACGTCACATACAATGGAATCTCAGTAAGATTAAGTGCTGATTTCTCATTGGAAACCATGGAGAAAGGAAGGTAGTGGGATGACATATTTAAAGTGCTGAAAGCAAAAAACTGCCACCCAAGAATTCTATATCCAGCAAAACTGTCTTTCAAAAATGAGGAAGAAAGGGTGGCGGCTCACTCAGGACCCAGTTGGGGCAATGCAATGAGGTGGGTGACCCTGTTTCTTAATGGCAGCCTGAAGAACGGAAAGGTGGTTGCTGTGTGTGAAACCTCACCTGATTTACTTTCTCTGGCCAGGAGTAAACTCGGCATAAAAGCCACCAATGTGTATAATGGGAAAGGTGGACTGATAGACGATATTGCTTTGATCAGGAATGATGATGTTTTGTTTGTGTGTGAAGGAGAACCATTTATTGACCCTCAGACAGATTCTAAACCACCTGAAGGACCGACAAGATCACACACAGACTGGCTAACCCTAAATGTTAGAGGGTGGTACTTGACTACTACATGGAGCACTTCAGTGAATAAAAAACCTGCTGGCCCACATGTTCAAAGACAAAGAAGTCTGGGGAAATAAGCAAGATGATAAGAGGAGGTTTCTTAACTGATGAAAGTCCTGGGTACTCTGAACCGATTTTGAACTATCTGCGTCATGGACAGCTCATTGTAAATGATGGCATTAATGTATTAGGTGTGTCAGAAGAAGCCAAATTTTTTGATATTGACTCACTGATAGAACACCTTGAAGTGGCAATAAAGAATTCTCAACCACCAGAAGATCATTCACCAATATCCCGAAAGGAATTTGTCCAATTTCTACTAGTCACTCCAACTACATCAGATTTGAGTTGCCAGGGTTTAAACTTCAGTGGTGCCGATCTTTCTCATTTGGACCTACAATACATTAACTTCAAAACGGCCAATTTAAGCTGCTGCAATTTTGCACATGTTAATCTCTGCTGTGCAAATCTTGAACGAGCTGATCTCTCCGGATCAGTGCTTGATTGTGCAAATCTCCAGGGGGTCAAGATGCTATGTTCTAATGCACAAAGGGGCATCTTTGAAACTGTGTAATTCTGAAGATCCCTATAGTCTTAAAGTCAATTTAGAAGGTGCTAATCTGAAAGCTGAGGATATGGAAGGAAGTCAAGTGACAGGAATTAACCCAAGGTTTGCTACATTAAAAAATGCAAAGCTGAAGAACTGTTAACCTTAGAGGAACAACTCTGGCAAGAACTGATTTAAAGAACTGTGATTTGTCTGGGTGTGATCTTCAAGAAGCCAACCCGAGGGGTTCCAATGTCAAGGGAGCTATATTCGAAGAGATGCTGACACCGCTACATGTCACAGAGTGTCAGATGAGAACTTTAGGGGCTGGAGGAAGAAGTCCAAGATAAGAAATATTTTCCTCATCACTTTTTCTCTACATCCACTCAGCTGTCTAGAAGAAATAACACTGTAAGGGGATACGAAAACATTTAGAGGATTATGCTTATTCTCAACAGTATAGGAAAACTAGATTATCTTGCTGCCTTTTGAATGGGGTAGGGGATTGCCAGGCTTTATGATCAGCAATGGTATCTATTATATTTGCTTTTAAACATGATGTGAAAGTATCATCATCATTTGAAACGCATTTGAGGATTTTAATTTATGCAAAGCACAATATATGCAATTAAATTTACTGAATCTCTGGATGCAGTATGGTTATTTAAATTGTTAGACTTTATGAAAATATGAAAAGATTGCTCAGGTTTATAAATAGCTTTAGTGATGCCTCCCCTATGTTAAATATCTGTCACACCATATGAACATGGTGAGACTAGACTCTCCAAGACTCCCTTTTCAGGTTTATTTTTGTTTGTTGTCTGTTTTTTGTTTTCAGGTTTATTTTTATAATGTTTATGCTTTAGACAAAACAGTAGCTAATTAAAGAAATCCCCCATTCTAACTGATTGAGACAGAGTAGAAAGAAAGACATCATACTACATCATGGTCATACTGAAAGTAAACTGAAACTCTCCAGGTGGAGGAAAATTTTACCTATAGTTAAAACTTTTTAAATGAGCACTACTAATTGAAAAGAAAAATTCATTCTCAGCGAGTTCCACTCAACAGCAGACCGGGAAATTTTATTTAATTAACTACTAACCTAGTTCTCTCATATACAAGCATATGAAAATACTTCAATACCAAAAAAACCAAGGTGCTTCATTAATATTCATTTAATTCAAATGCAAAATACTTTAACTAGGGCCAGCTTAGAAATAGGTATTAAATCCAAATCTACAGCAGTCAAAGCTATTAAATATAAATGAAAATGGCAAAGTCATCTTTTAGAAGTCAATATAATATAACTGCAGCTAAAACCCTACAGTGGGGAATGAGGAATTTAAATGGACAGTTTGATTATAGCCACTAAAAAACTAAATAAATAAAAATAAAGGCAATTGGCTGGTCCCAGACATAATATGAATTAGTCTGCACCTGTGGTTCTTTCACTTATATTTTCTGCCTTTAAAAAAAAATTTTTTTTTAGCCTGATTTTTCTTGGTACCTCCCTGCAGCAGCAGAAATAGGGCCTGTACTTCCTTACCAATAACCCGAGGTCTCTACGTCTACCCCAAGAGCAGAGATATAAGCTGTGTCCAAATGGGTTCTGAATTCTATACATTCATCAGTTCGAGGCAGTGAATCATTAAAAACCAGTTTGCCACTGTAATTACATGGAACTTAGAATAGGAAGTGAGATCTGGTAGGTTTGTACAGGTCAGTGTGAAACAGCAATACATCCCAAAGTAATCTGGTCAGAGTATAAAAATAAATACACAGGGCCCCCCTGAGGAGCTAGGGGGAAATGCAGAAATGTTGGACTTCCTCACCTGGGTTATTATTGATATTCTCACAAACACAGAACTGATAGTCTGGAATGCCGAGCCCTTGATCTCGGGGCTTGCCCTTATGAAGCTTGTTACCGCAAAGGAGAGGCTAAGCGACTTATAACTGTGCCTAAGACTCTCCTCCCAAGTACCTCTTTGTTCCTCAGATACAGCCCTCTCTCTAGCTAAGCCAACTCAGCAGGTGAATTCACTGCCCTCCCCGCTACATGGGACCTGACTCCCAGGGGTATAAATTTCCCTCGCAACACAGGATATGACTCCCAGGTATGAGCCCAGACCTGGCATCATAGGATTGAGAAAATCTTCTTGACCAAAAGGGAGAAGCGAAATGAAACAAAATAAAGTTTCAGTGACACAGATTTCAAATGGAGTTGAGACGTCACTCTGGAAGGCATTCTTATGCACTATAGGGATATCCCTTTTTAGGTTTTAGGGTATTGGAATAGCTAGAAATAAATACCTGAAATTATCAAACTGCAACCCAGTGGCCTGATTCTTGAAGACGATTGTGTAACTATGTTGCTTACATGGGGTGACTGTGAAAACATTGTGGCTCACACTCCCTTTATCCAGTGTATGGATGGATGAGTAGAAAAATGGGGACAAAAACTAAATGAAAAATAGGGTGGGATGGGGGAGATGACTTGGGTGTTCTTTTTTACTTTTATTTTTTATTCTTTCTGGTGTAAGGAAAATGTTTAAAAATTGATTGGGGCGAGGAATGCACAACTATATGATGGTACTGTGAACAGCTGATTGTACACCATGGATGATTCTATGGATGATTCTTAAATGGCCATATAAGAAATGCTAAATAGAGTTCTGCAGGTTGAAAGGAACTAGACAATAGATCAAATCCACATGGGGAAACAAGGATTTCCAGCAAGGGTAACACATGGGTATAGAAATACTAGTAGTATTACATTCGGGTTTTGGTGTAGGTTTTTTTTGTTCTTGTTTTTGGTTTGTGTTTTGTTTTTTTGGTTTTTTGTTTGGCTTGGTTTATTTGTATTTTTAATTACTACACAATCTAGAAGGCAAATACATAAAATGTAACCAGATTAGGAGAGTCAAAGCAAAATTCTGCTCTGTGAAAAAGACTAGATAAAGGGCAGAAAGCACTCCAGAGCAGCACTTCCAGGGTACCACCAGCCAAGCAGGGACTTCTACACCACATAGTGGGGACTTAGCTGGAGAGGCAGAAAGACTACATTTGAAAGGACCAGGTGAGACAGGATCTAACAAAGGATTACAAATACCGAATCTTTATATAAATATTTTTTTAGATGCTAGGGTATTAGAATAGCTAGAAGGAAATAATTGAAATGGTGAACTGTGACCCATAACATTCTTTGAAATTTACAGCGACTAGTTACATTGTACTTTCAAAGTTATCACCTTTCTGTATGTATCTTATGTTTCACAATAAGGAAATAACAAACTGGAACTGTAACCCATAACATTCTTTGAAATTACCTATATTGCTACTTGTTAAATTATACTTTGAAAGTTATCATCTTTCTGTATATTTATTTCACAATAAGGAAATAACTGAAATTGTGGAACTGTAACCTATAACATTCTTTGAAATTTGCACTCTACTTGTTAAATCATACTTTGAAAGTTATCACTGTTATGCATAGGTAAATTTCACAATAAAAAATGTATTAAAAAATAAAAATAAAAATGCAATTAATGATAAATCAGTACTTTGGGACTCATAATGAATAAATATGTTTTTTGTGACAAGAACTACATAAAGGAAGGGGGGAGGGGAGTGGTGTAAGAATTAAGTTGGTTTCTAAGCAAACAAGTATTAAAGATTTAGGATGTTAAATGTAAAGATCATGGTAACTACAAGGAAAATACCAGACTATGCAAGCCACAAGGCAGAAATTAAGAGTACAGGCAGCCATAGAGTCAAGAGGTCAATCTGGAGGTTATTCTTGAGCATTACATAGCTATTCCATTTAAGTTTCTAGTGTATTAGAATAGCTAGAAGGAAATACCTGAATCTGTTTAATGGTAATCCAGAAGACTTGATTCTTGATGATGATTATATAACTATACAGCTTTTACTGTATGACCATATGACAGTGAAAACCTGGTGACAGACACTCCCTTTAAGCAGCGTATGGGCAGATGAGTAATAAAATAATGACAAAAATATACAAATAATAGAGGGGATAAGGAGTATGGGATGGTTTGGGTGTTCCTTTTTATTTTTTACATTTTTTTTTCTTTATTTTGGAGTACTGAAAATTGATTGTGGCAATGAATGCATAACTATACAATGATACTGTGAGCCAATGATTGTATACTTTGGATGGATTATATGGTATGTGAGTGTATCTCAATAAAACTGCAATTAAAAAAAAAAGTATGGGCAGCCAGGAACTGGGGGAGGGAGAGGGGAAACAGGAGTAATGGGGAGTTAATGCATAATGGGTATAGGGTTTCTGTTTGGGAAGATGGGAAACTTTTAGTAATGACAGGTGGTGAGGGTAAGTAAACAGCCTAAATGAGTGATCCCGAACTGAATGGTAAACTTGGGGGAGTGGGTGAGATGGGAGTATTTATGTTGTCTATATGGTCTCATAATTTAAAAGAAAGATTGAGCAACTAAAGAGACAATGACAATTAAATGCAAAATGTGATCCTGTATAGGATCTAATAAAGGCTGAGAAAAGGCCCAAAAGAACATTTTGGGACCTATGAAATAACTGGAATATTAACTATAAACTTTATATCAATGTTAAATTTCTTGAACTTGATAACTGCACTTAAGATGGTTATAAAAGTGAACATCATTTTCTTAGGAAATGTACTGGACAGTATTAAGTGCTCAAGGAGCATGATGTATACAATCTACACTCAAGTGTTCAGAAAATATTCTGATAATTACACATTGATAGATAAATCATAGATGGATAGATAGTTGAATTGATAGACGGATGGACAGATAGAATGATGTGGCAAATCTGGTAAACTGTTATAATTGTTAGATCTTGGTATCTGGGGGATAAGAGAATAGTAGAGTTCTCTGCATGGGGTTTGTATAATTTTTGTAACTATCTTGTTAAGTTTGAAAGTATTTCATAATAAAAAAAATGTTTCTATAGTTTCTATTTTTCTAGTGCTGGATCTTTTTTTAATTTTATTTTTCCTATTACATTTCATTTTTTTAATGAGAGAAGTTGTAGGTTTACAGAAAACTTATGTAAAAATACAGTGTTCCCATATAAGGAACTTTAATATTAATAATATGATTTAAAACTAGCTTTAAAAATGGGAATATTTTAATATTTTAAAGAAAAAGCAACAGAAACATACCAGTTTTGTTATGTGTGTGTGTTTTTTTTAAATGGAAAAGGACTATTATGCACATGTCAGTTAACTCAGCCAAGATTAGTAAAATCAGCATGTGCCATTGCCTATACTGAAGCCAAGCTGCCGGAGTTGTCAATATTTTTAAAAGGTGTTGGTGAGGACAGAAGGAAATCTAAAGATTAAACATGACATACCTCATTTTCTAGAACATAAACATCTAGAAAACAGATGCATTTTGGAGCTGAATTTGGAAGGTCATGTACTCCATACCCATTCTCCTGTTTTACAGATGAAGAAATGTATTTTCACACGGATGAAATGACTAGCCTAAGACTACAATGTTGTTACATAAGAGACAGCACTAAATTCAAAATCTCAGAAACCCCTGTCCCGTGCTAATTCTTAAATACTGAGAGGAGACAGAGATCCCGTGGGTATTGATTTGTTAACCACTATAAGACAACTGTGAATAAAACAAATATTTTATCATACTACATTCTGCTATGGTTTTGGTTCCCTAAACTTCTCTATAAACAGGATATAAAGTAAGTTAATATGGAAAAATAAATGTAAGAAATCCTCCTACAAAACTCCTATATATATAATATGTATATAACATATAGTATGTACTTACACTGTATATGTATGTCAAAAAATATACACACGTAAAACTATTAATAATAAACTCTGGACAATAAGATGAGGAGATTGATTTACTTTATACATTTCTGCTCCAACAGAACTTTTTACACAGACAAAAAAAGAATGTGGCTTCTATAATCTGAAAAATAAAAGAATGAAAACCAACTCTAAAATAAGTAGGTACGGAAAAAATATATATATTCAAACTTGTCACTAATGTTCCTGGAAGTCCTAGCACAAATTTTTTAAATATCATTTCTTGGCACTCTAAGTGTTCATAACTTTGTACTTACAAAAGTAGGTATGACTATAGAAAAGCAAACAAAAACAGATGCTCCAAAATAAAGATGGATATAAATTTTCCAAGTTAAACAATGAGAGAGAGAAGAAAACTCAGAAATAAAAAGGAACAAACTATTGATACACACAACAACTTTGCTGAATCTTGAAGGAATTATGCTGGGTGAAACAAAGCCAACCCCAATGGTTACATGCTGTATGAGTTCCAGGATTAGGATTTGGGGGGCAGAGGGTTAAAGGCCAACATGTAAGTGAGAGGACAGTTCTGTATCTCAACTGTGGTGATGAGTACACAAACCTATACATGTGGAATTACACACACACAAACAAGCACAGATAAGAATGAGATCTGAATAAGACAGGTGGATCATTACTAACCAATGTAGGCTGTGATATTACACTGTAGCGATACAAGAAATCACTGCTGGGGGCAGAGAACAAGATCTTGCGTGTATTACTTCCTACAAATGCCTGTGATTCTACAATTACCTTAAAATAAAAAGTTAATTTAAAAAGGAAATAATCTACAAAAGAGCAAATAACAAGAAGATATTTTGTTTTGTTCCTGGCAATCATTTATCCTTTCAGAGGGTCACTTCAAATGCACTTTCATGGAAAGAAGTGCTTTACTTATCACTGACTCTTACCTCACCCTATGTTGCTATCTCCATCCTTGAACACGCCTCCTAACTCTTCTCAGGATCTAATACGATCTGTGTTCCCACTTGAATGTAAAGTCCATTAGGGCAGGATTTTTTGTTTTGTTCACTGTTGTATCCTTATCACCTGGATCAGGGCTTGCCACTTGGCAAGCACTACATATGTTAAAGGAGTGAAATAAATGGTGGTATAGTCTTTGTTATCTACTTTATATATTATCCAATAAAAACGTTTCAACCTAGACCAGTAACTCTAATGGCAGCTTTCCTGTCAGCTGACATAGGTTTGTGGGATTAAAAATTACAATAACTGTTTAAATAAAACAGTTTTGCCACACACATTATATATTCCAAAGTTAGTAGGTGAACTTCAAGTTAGCCCTGGCACTGCCCCCTCCATTTGGACAAACACAGTTCAATCATCTGTAGCTATTTTACTGGTATTGAAAAGTATGCTCAAAAATTGGGGTAGAAAAGGAAACAAGGATAAATTATAGATTATTAATAATATTTAATAGTAGCAGTGAAAACTGAAAAAAAATCCCTAATGTGGCAAACCACAAGCAGTGCCACATGTGACCCTCCTAAAATCTCTGAGATAGGTACTATTATTACCTCCACTTTTAAAATAAGAAAACCTGAAGTTAAACATTTTTTCCCAAAGTCACAAAGCTAGTAAGTAAGGGAGCCAGGATTCTATCTCACATGTCTTAGTCCAAAGCCTCCACTACTAACTATTTAAATGAATAGTTAACTGAATATTTAACTGAAAAATAAGCCTATTTTGTAAAACAAACAAATCTACTGCATTTCAAATAAAACAATTTGTGTAAAATTACAAGTACTGGTCTAATAAATATTGAAATTGCTAAAACTTGAGCACCTTGAATATTGAAGCCATTTTTAAAGTCTAGCTATTTGAAAATACTAGAATTATATCATTAAAATGTCAAGAATCAATGCAGTTGAACCAAAATCAAACCACTTTTAAGTCTTAGAAGATCCCAAGTGCAACAGAAATAAGAAATGTCAACTTAAAAAGAAATGCTTTAAATGGGTGTGTGTTTGCGTGTGTGTGTGTGTGTGTGTGTGTGTGTTTTTAAATGAACCGTATCTCCCAAACAACAATGGTGAAAGCTAGAACAAAACATATTTACCACATGGCCAGTTGGAGGCAATAGCTAGAGTAAGAAAATATAATACACTGTAAACATAAAAAGCAAAAAAAAAAAAATGGTTACCTTACAAGATTGAAACATCACTGCAACTAAGTTACTATGAAGAAAAAGTCTTCGTGCTTCCATTTTCCAGCAAAATTAGGATAAAATCTTCTCTCGGAATTATCTCCAAAAATTTGTTTTAACACTATCTGAAGCACAATAAAACAATTCTGCAAAAGTGCTATGCCAAAGCATGGGTCAAAATGCAAATGTGTGGAAGGAACAGGCATGTAAAAGTCTTAGGGACTGTGGCAAAATGGAGTTTCTTGCCTGATCAAAAGGAGCCAGGCCTAATTCCAAAAGGGGTAAGAGTGACCCTTCAAAGGAAACCAGAAATCAGTATTCTGTATTAATTTTTTTTTATTTTTTTAATGTTAACTAATTCAATTAAAACTCACATCTATGTAAATTTAAAATACAAAATGATACCATAAACACATACCAGAATGGCTAAAGTTATAGAAACAGATAATAACTGGGAAGAATGTGGAGCAACTGGAATTCTCACACTGCTGAAGGGAGTGTAAATGTGGTACAAGCCGTTTAGAAAACTGTTTGGCATTATCTACTAAAGCTGAACACATACATGTCCTATTATGACCCACCAATTCCACTCCTAGGTGAGACTTGTTCACCAAAAACATGCAAGAGAATGTTCAAAAGGATGGCTCTTCTTAGTAGACAAAAATTGGAAATGATCCAAATGCCCACCAAAAGTAAAAGGGGAAAATGAAATGTGATCTATTCTTACAGGGGAACACTACACAAGAATGAGACTAAAGACAATACTCCTACCCAACAAGTGGATCTCTAAGCATAACGCTGAAAGCAGCAGCTCATAAGAGGACATACTGTATGATTCCACTTTCAAAGTTCAAAAAAGTATAAAACTAGTCTGCAATGTTAAAATATATAGTGTTATAAATCTGCATAGTAGCTACCTTTGGAAAAGGGAAGTGACTGGGAGGGGGCAAGTGCTGGGTTTCTAGGGGTACTGACTATATTCTATTTCTTGATCTGTTCATCTTCTGAAATTTCCAAGAACATACGATTTGTACACCTCAAAGTTTAAACACACACACACACACACACACACACACACGATACCACGGAAGTCAAACAAAATATTTCTGCAGGCAGAGCCAGCTTATCAGAATCCATCAATTTGTGGCCTCTAAGCTAAAGACATTCTGTGCATTCTTACACTTAAACAAGAGCAAAGAAAAAGATAAATATAAGCAAAATAAAATTGTCTCAGAATGCTACTTGATCTGGTCAGCTACTAACAAAATCTAAATTTCTCCTAAAAGCTCCCTTTTAAGACTGTGTCGTCTATTTTAATTGCCTCATATGCAATTAACAGGTGAATCAAGCCTATCTCAAAAGATAAAGTATAAGAACACAGTAAAAGGCTTAGGAGACTAAAAATAAAACAATGTTCAATGTAAAGAATTCAAAGCAGCCCATCAATCACCAATACAACCCACATTCCTACCTTGTGAGCAACTTCACTTGCCACTCACTGATCTGGAGCAATTTTCTCTCATCCATCAGGAGCCACACCCAGGTACCACTGAGAGATACCAAGAAGCCTACCACAGAGAGATGAAACCAAGGCTTCCCCGGGTCAAGTTAATGGAATTCCCTACAGAATCCAAACACAGAAATCATCTATCTAATCGGGTATCTGATAAATGTCTTCTTTTTGGTGTTAACTGCCTTTCCTCTTAAGACCCTATATCCCAGACAACTACTTGTCCTTCCAGCACATGGAATGGTCTCACCTTTGATTCACCACTAATATTTTTCCTCCACCTCAAGTGCTTAGAAAATCTTGGATCAGAAAATTCAAAAAAGTCACATATTAAATCAAATACCAGTATTTTTATTTCAAGTGCCTCTTTCTGTGGGTGATAAAACTACTTTATATTTCATTGTTTATTCACCAAACATTACTCTTAAATTAAGTGAGCCATAGCTCACAGGCCATGCAAAAGTTTCCTTTAGAACTGCAAAGTTGCTGCTCAAAACTTTGCAATTCCAACAATGTACCCGTTTTTTTTCCACAAAGCATCTGAACTTACAAATTCTTAGCATATGGACCTCACAAATATAACTGCATTAAAGTCAAGCCCATCACATTAAAAGAAACATATGAACTTGAAAAAAAAATTAAGTCTCTGGAAAGACTTATTAAACAATAATCCAAGAGTAAATAAGTGCTTAAAATGCAAGCCAATTTCATTTACAGTTTAAAAAAAAAGGTAAAAAAAAGTTCTACCATGCAAATTAAACTATCAAACTATTTTAAGAGCTAAAAATTGTTTGGAATTCCCAAAAAAAAAAAAAAAATAGGACTTTCTCTTTTGGTTTAGAAATGCTCAATATACTAAGAAACAAACGAACAGACAAAAAGGAAAATCTGGTACCTGGCATGTTTCTGTAAAACAGAAACAGATTACACTTACACTTCTTATAATTGTAATCTCCACTCAGGAGTAACCACCAAAAAGTTTCAAGTCGATAAATAATAACAAATGAAAACTGAACCAAAGTGTAGCAGTCGTTCACAAAGGTATGCTGCATATACCACCCTTTATGGCTCCATGCTAAGAGTTTGCTTAATACAAAGTTGTGGAAGACGAAATTCCTTCCGACACCCTGCAAACTTAGTATTCCAGCTTTCAGGAAAGCTACATAGCAATGCAAGTCCTGTGAAATTCCTCTTCTAAATTCTCAATTAGATCTAACCAAGCACACTTCGGACCGTTCACTCCCAATTCTTAGAAAGCATTTTCTGCCTGAAAACCTTTCTCCCCAAGCCGGATTCAAACTTTTTCCGTTCTTGCAACCTACTCCAGGAAGCCTTAACCCGGCCCTCCCTTCCCGCCTCCTCCCCGCGCACACACCCACTGGGGAACCTCAACACTCGGCAGACTCCACTCCACTCCACGCGGGCACGCAAAACACATGTGCCTGCAAACCCAGCCCCTTTCCACACCCCCCGGAAACGACACCCCCTTTCCCACACTCTGCAGCCGCAGCCCATCCCCCTTCCTCCCTGCACCCACCCCACCCCCAGCCCGTCCGTCCACCCACGTCCCCGGGAACCCAGCCTCCTCCCGCTCCCCGGCTCGCCGAAGGCTGTGGGGAAGGGAAGCAGGAAGAAGGAAGGAGGGCTCGAGCCCAGCCTAGGCCGCTCAGACGGCCGCGGGAGCTGAGGAGGGGAGCCGCGGGGCCGGGCTCGGCTCGCTCCCGGCGGCCGCAGGGCCTCGGCCAGCCCCGGGCCCTCCCTCAGCCGCCGCCGCTGCCCAGATGCCAAGGCAGCCCTCCCCGCCTGGCCCCCACTCACTTGCCAGCCGCGGTCCATCGAGTCCCCCGCTGCTGCCGCCTCCGCCGCCCGCGGCCGGCGGCCCAGGCGCCCCGAGCTCCGGCTTCTTGGGTCCTGGCGGCGGCGGCGGCGGCCCGGCTCCCCCGCCCGGGACGGCTCCGGGCGGAAAGCCGGCCCCGGGCGCGCCCGCCAGAGCCAGGGGGACGCTGTTGCTATGGAGGCCGAGGCCCGGGACGGCCCCAGCGGCCGGGTCCTCATGCAGGAACTGACACTCCTCCCCGTAGAAGCAAGTCTTATCCTTGGCGTAGTAGCGGCAGTACTTGAGCTTCAAACCCGCCGCCGCCCCGCCGGGGACACCCGCGACCCCCGGCGGGGCCACCACCGCCACTGCCGCCGCCAGCGCCGAGGAGGAGGAGGAGGCGGCGGCCGAGGGGGTCGGGAGGCCGCCGCCACTGTTCATGGCAACGCCGCAGCCTCGGCTTCCGCCGCCGCCGCCACCATAGACGGGGGAGGGAAGGAGGACGCCGCCGGTGCCGGATGAAAGCCTGGGCGGGTGGGTCTGTCCCGCTGCGGGAGCCGGAGCCGCCCGGGGAGAAGGGGGGAGGGGAGAGGGGAAGGAGGAGGGGGTAGGAAGGAGGGGAGGGGAGAGGGAGAGTTGGGATTCTCTCTCACTCACTCGCTCGCTCGTTCTCTTTTCTTAAAGGGGCCGCGCGGGACGACGGGGTGGGCGCGCGGGCCCCAGAGGGGGCTTCAAGGGCGCGAGGGGGGAAGGACGGAGGGAGGGCGGCGGCGGCGGCGGCGACTGGGTGCGGAGCGCAGAGGGGACGGTTTATTTTTAAATTCTGCCTCCACTCGCTTGCTCGCGCTCTGGTTCCCCGGCGTTGTTTATTCCATTTTCCTCTTCCTGGGACGGTGTCGCCGCTGCGCGTGCGCGGACGCGCGGGGGCTTGTGGGTAGCGGGAACCGGGGAAGCCGCCGGGCGAAGGGCCCTCGGGGCCTCCGCTGGCGGCGGCGCGGGCCGGCTCCGAGTGGGCTGGCGGCGGCCTTTCGAGGGCCAGTGCCTTCCCTTCTTGTGTATTTTCTCACTTGTTTATAAAGCCTTGTGTCATTTTTAATTGAAAGGCAAAGTAGGCAGAAAGTGAAATGTCATTTTGAGGGGCTGCACCTGGGGACGGCCCGAGTCCTTGCTCTAGGTGAAGAATCGGCTCATTTGGTTACCTGGCCGCCGCACTTCCTCTTCCTTTTTTCATCCCCTCCGCTCTTTCCTTCTTCTCGAAGGTGTTGAGAACGGTTGGACTGATTAGCTTCTGGGCCCTTTGTCAAAAAATGGAGCCAAAAAAATGTTGATTTAGACAAACCCCCTGCTCAGCGCAGCACCTGTTTTCTCTGTATTTCTATTATTAAAGGCCCTCGGTCGCTTATTATGAAAACTAGGATGCCACCTGGGCACAACCCTGCCCAGGCAGCACTGGAAGGTTTCATTTATAAATGAACTACGTTGTTTTTCTTCAGTCAGCCTAGTATTGATTTGAAATTCAGTTGTTTTAAGTGATGCTTCCTTCAGTAATCTCGTATCTGTTGCTCAACTATATTTTTAAAGGGGATGGGGGGCGGTTGGGTATTTTAAATAATTGCTTTGAAGGGAAAAGTAATTTTAACATTTTGGTTTTTCTTCTCTGTAAAAGATTTTCTTACAAGGCAGTATTGTAGTGGGAGGGATGGTATTTGTTGGCAGTATTTAAGGATTTGTGGCAAACAGAAGAGGTGACAGAAGAATGGATATAAAAGCAAATGTACCCCATTGCCAAAAGGGGAATGATGGCTTCCATAGACCACAAACTGGTAAACCTGGTGATGTTACTTAGCTTAATAACATTTGTGTTATGTTTTTCTGTTTAAAAGCATTTTGATATATTCATTCATTCAGTAAATATTTATCAAATGGCCATTATGTACCAGGAACTGTACTAGGAGATGAAGCAGCAGAAGTGAACAAGATGCAGTCTTGCCTGAGTTCAAACAGCTTATTTAATCATCTGATTGGGGAGACGTAAAGTACACAGGTGATTGTAAACCAGTGTTTTAAGTGCTATCAC